>NC_141699.1:599902667-600310167 GCF_964263255.1 Lissotriton vulgaris | reverse complement strand
CATACTTTTTGATCAATATTTCGCTTTTTCTCCGATGAACAATAAATACAAATGATCAAGTTCACCTTGTTACTTTAACTTAATGGGTTATTTTGATTGATACCCATAGAACTATTTGTCCTATATTCTAGTATACCCAGGAGATTTCGGTATTTAGGCAGATTGTAATTTGGTGCTGTGTATCTACCATTCTAATCTGTATCACTAATCTTAGTCAACCTCTATAGCATGCTTGCACAGGTGTCTTCATAGCTAAAGATGGCTTGCACACATAGCTCATCATCTCTCTAGATATGCAGAGAATGTTTGCATCGGTTGCTAGGGGGCAATTACTTTGAAAACAAATCAAGGTGGAGGCTATGAGATGTGGGAAGTCCAAGTAGGATACAAAGACAGACTGAAGGGGGATCTAGAAGAAGAGAATGTCGTTTCTGCAGCGAGTCTTGGGCCTAGTAGCACTGGGGCATACGTGCACTGTAAGTGATACTTAGTAAAGCAAATATCGACAAGTATGGGTGCAATATATTATTGACTGTTTTCTGCTCCAAATAATAAACAAGTGCAACGAGTCGTACATTAACATTGCCTATGAATAATTATGAACGTGGTTCACAATTGTATTGCAAATGCTACTTACCAGTATGCATCTGTTCTTGGCATGTAGGGCTGCTGACATTCATATCTGTGCATAGATCGCCACCTAGTGTTGGGTCCGGATGATTGCACATTGTTGTCCTGGAAGAGTCTTCGAAGTATCACGAGATAGGTGGCTCCTCCCCTGGACTACAGTGCGCATGGGCATCGCCTCCATCCCCAGATTGTTTTTAGCCATTGGCAGAGATGGAGTGAAGAATGTGAGTGATGACCATGCTATGAGCATATGTATGTAAATGAATGAATTCTGCAGCTGCTACAGGCGCCGGGGAGGAGGGTGGGCGATATGAATGTCAGCAGCCCTACATGCCAAGAACAGATGCATACTGGTAAGTAGCATTTGCAGTTCGAGGCATGTGGGCTGCTGAATTCATATCTGTGCATAGAATACATAGCAGTCCCTCCATTAGCGGCGGCCGCCCGTGCCAGCTGCAGTAGTCTGAAAAAGTGTTTTTAGAACAGCCTGACCAACAGCTGCCTGTTGTTTGGAATGCACGTCTACACAGTAGTGTTTAGTGAAAGTATGTGTGGTAGACCATGTGGCTGCTCTACAGATATCTTCTAAGGGAATGTTACCTAGGAAAGCCATAGAGGCCCCCAACTTCCTGGTGGAGTGGGCCCTGGGCGGGATAGTGAGAGTGCGCTTAGCTTTAGCGTAACAGATTTGAATGCACTTCACTATCCACCTAGCAATCCCTGCTTTAGAGATAGCGTTTCCCTTGTGGTGAGTGGCAAAAGCAACAAAAAGCTGCTTGGTTTTGCGAAAATCCTTTGTCCTGTCTACATAATACATCAAGGCCCTCTTAACATCAAGGGTGTGGAGCATGCGCTCCGCCAGTGTATCTGGGTTTTGGAAAAACACCGGCAATTCAATTGTCTGATTTAAGTGGAATTGGGATACCACTTTGGGCAGGAATTTAGGGTTAGTGCGTAGCACCACCCTGTTAGCATGTACCTGGAAGAAAGGTTCTTGGATGGTGAGCGCCTGCAGCTCGCTAACCCTCCGTAGCAAAGTAATAGCTACTAAGAACGCAACCTTCCAAGTCAGAAACTGAAGCTCACAAGAGTGCAGTGGCTCAAAGGGAGGACCCATCAGCCTCGTAAGAACCACATTGAGGTTCCATTCTGGAGCTGGTGGAGTCCTTGGTGGAATGACCCTTTTGAGTCCTTCCAGAAAGGCCTTGATAGCAGGGACCCTGAAGAGTGACAGGTGTTGTCTATTCTGGAGGTATGCTGCAATAGCAGACAGGTGAATGCGGATGGAAGAGTACGCCAGATTGCATTGGTACAGGTGGAAGAGATAGCAAATGATGTTTTGAATGGAAGCATCTAGCGGGTCGATATTGTGGTTAGCACAGTAGATGACAAACCTCTTCCATTTAGCCGCATAACAAGCTCTGGTAGTGGGCTTCCTTGCCTCCCGAATGATGTTCATGCAATCGGGAGGAAGATTGAGGTAGCCAAACTCTAGGACTTCAGGAGCCAGATCGCCAGGTTGAGCTGTTGCGGATCTGGGTGCTGAATGTCGCCATGGCTCTGCGTCAGAAGGCTGGGAGTGAGATGAAGCCTTTGATGCGGTACCACGGACAGTTCCAGAAACGTGGTGTACCATGGTTGGCGAGCCCACGTTGGAGCAACTAGGATGAGAGTCATCGAGTGCTGCCTGAGCTTGCGTGCCACCAGCGGTATCAGAGGTGCTGGGGGAAAAGCGTACGCAAATTTGCCTGACCAGTTCATCCACATCGCATTGCCCTGTGATTGGGGGTGTGGGAATCTGGCGGCGAAGCTTTGGCATTTTGCGTTCTCCTTTGTGGCGAACAGGTCTATCTCTGGATGACCCCACCTTTGGAAGTACGGTTGGAGTACTGATGGATGTATCTCCCACTCGTGCATTTGATGGCTGTGCCTGCTGAGCAGATCCGCCATTTGATTGTCCTTGCCCGGGAGATGCTCTGCCATGAGGAAGATGTTCCTCTGAATGGCCCACTTCCACATGCTCTGAGCCAGATGAGACAGCTGTGGAGAGTGTGTGCCTCCCTGCTTCTGGATGTAGTACATGGCCGTCATGTTGTCTGTCCGGATCAACACGACTTTGTTGCACAGATGTACTTTGAACGCCTTCAAGGCCATGAAGATTGCCATCAGTTCCAACACATTGATGTGCATCTTCCTTTGCTGTAGTGTCCATAGTCCCTGCACAGTGTAATGGAGTACATGCGCTCCCCATCCCTGGAGAGAGGCGTCCGTCGTCAGGATAATCTGTGGGACAGGCTCTTGGAATGGTCGGCCCTTGCAAAGGTTGTGTGGATTCCACCAATGCAGAGAGTTGTATGCCCGACCGCTCACCAACACTAGGTCTGTCAGTTGCCCATGAGCCTGAGTCCACTGACGTGCAAGGCACTCCTGAAGCGGACGCATATGTAGTCTCGCGTGCGGGACAATGGAGATGCAGGAGGCCATCATGCCTATCAACTGCATGAACACCCTCGCTGGAAGCGAGTGTTGGGGTCTGAATCGTTGGATCAGCGCCTGGATACTGGCGATTCTCACTGAATTTGGCTGCGCGGTGGCTGCCAGAGTGTTGATTGTCGCGCCCAGGTACTGTCGCACGTGGGCGGGCTGGAGATGGGACTTCGGGTAGTTCAGAGAGAATCCCAGATCGTGCAGGAGATGAATGGTGCGTGACACGTGGTCGACGCACTGCTGTTCTGTCCTTGCCTGAATGAGCCAGTCGTCTAGGTAGGGAAAGACGTGGACGTGCTGGCGACGGAGATGCGCCGCCACAGTCGCTAGGCACTTGGTAAACACTCTCGGTGCTGTGGTGACCCCGAACGGCAGAACCTTGAACTGGTAATGCTGGTCTAAGATCGTGAATCTGAGGTACTTCCTGTGGGAAGGATGCAGGGGAATATGAAAATAGGCATCTTTCAGATCCAGCGTAGCCAGGAAGTCCCCCTGTTGAAGCAGGGGAAGCACCTGCTGCAACGTGAGCATATGGAAGTGCTCCGAGAGGATGTACCAGTTCAGGGGCCTGAGGTCCAGGATCGGCCTGAGGGATCCGTCCTTCTTGGGAATCAGAAAATACAGGGAGTAAACCCCTGTTCCCCGCTCTTGCAATGGAACGAGCTCTATCGCCCCTTTTTGCAGCATGACTAGAACTTCTTGCTGCAACAAGGTCAAGTGCTCGCCGGACATAGGACGGCTCCTTGGGGGTATGTCCGGTGGAATGGACGTAAGCTCTAGACAGTACCCGTACTGGATAATGGACCTCACCCACCTGTCCGTGGTGATGGACTTCCACGCCGGCAGGAACTGCTGGAGCCTCCCCCCGACCGGTGTTGTATGGCCGGGGGGCAGTGACAAGACGTCACTGTTTGTTGGGGGCGGTGGACCTGGAGCTATTGTTGCCACGTCCCCTGCCCTTGACATTATTGCCTCTGTAACCACCTCTATTTTTGTTGTTATACGAGGCTTGGTTGTTAGTCTTGTAAAATTGTGTGGACTGGGATGCTTGTCCCCTTGAGGTGCCTCTGGAGTTTGAGCGGCGAAAGGAACCACTCCGAAACTGCTGACTTTGTAAAGCCCCCATGGACTTGGCAGTTTCCGTATCTTTTTTCATTTTTTCCAGTGTGGCATCCACCTCAGGGCCAAACAGATGGTCAGGATTCACTGTCTGATTCAGTATAGTGGTTTGGATGTCGGGTTTGAACCCCGAAATTCTAAGCCAGGCATGGCGTCTAAGCAGCACACTAGTATTGATAGTCCTGGAGGCTGTGTCTGCCACATCCAACGCACATTTGATGGATGCATTCGTAATGAGTTTACCCTCTTGAATCAGCATCTCCCCCGCCTCCTTGTATTGGTCAGGCAAGTGTTGCAGTATGGCCTCTAATGTGTCATAATGGGCCCTATCATAACGTGCAAGCAAGGCTTGGGTGTTAGATATTCTCCAGATATTAGCTGCCTGTGCAGCAATCCGTTTGCCTGAGGCCTCGAAGATTTTGGACTCTTTGTCTGGGGGAGGAGCGTCACCAGTAGTTTGAGAGTTCGCCCTCTTCCGAGCATTGGAAACGACCAGGGAGTCCAATGGTAAGTGTCCCTTGATATATGTCGGATCCGTGGGCGCTGCCTTATATTTCCTGTCGATGCGAGGGTTGACCACACGCGCTCGGGTGGGCTCCTTGAAAACCTCCGTTGCATGTTTAAGCACCCCCTTCAGCATCGGTAGCGTTTTGACTGACTTTTCGGCTACCGAGAAGGTGTCGAATAAGAAGTCCACATCCACGGGGTCCGAGTGCAGCTCGACGTCGTGGTTAGCAGCAGCTCTCTCTATCAGGGCATTGAAGGCCGCCGAATCCTCAGTCGGGGACGTCTTGGCCGCGAAAAGTTGAGCGTCCTGACCCCCCTGCGGGTCCTCCGGGTCGCCTCCGGCGGACCACGGAACGTGCTCCTCCTCCGGATCCGAGTATGCCGGATAGTCGTACTCGGCGTCCTCCTCGTCCGCACCGGCCGCGACGGAATGCGTCGGCGAGTACCCCAGGGTTTGTGGGGACACAGGTTCCACCAAAGCCGAAGAGCCCTCGGAGTCCCTTTTGTTTTTGAGAGGGATCTTAAAATGTTCCAACGCCGGCTCCGTCGTGATTTTCCTTTTGAGGAGCGACAGTTTCCCGGTGTTGGCGTCGATGGTTACCTCACGACGTTCCTCTTCAGCAAGCGGTTGGAGTCGAAGCTTCGACACCACCAGGGCCGCTTTAGGTGCCAATACCTCCTTCGAGGGTCCACTCTGTTTCGGCGCGAAGGCCTTCGGCGCCGACTTGGGAGGAAAGGTGAAACGGATAGGCGTCTGCTCCTTCGCAGGCTTAGGCGTGAGCTTTGGCGCCACAGTGTCTTTTCGAATCCGCTGCAAGGATTCCGCCACTCTCTTCGTCAAGGCCGGAGAGGGCTTGACCGGCTCGAGCGACTTCTCGGCATCGAGGGCCCGATCACCCGCATGCGCCTTCTTCGGGGCCGACGCTCCATGGCCATGCGCGTCGTCGCCCAGACGCTTCTTCGGAGCCGACTTCGGGTCCACGACCCCTTTCGGAGCCGACTTCGGGTTCACGACCCCTTTCGGAGCAGACGCAGCCGCGTCGGACGACTTCGCCTTCGGCACCGACCCCGAGGACTTCGGGTCGGCCATCTTGGCGTGGCTCTTTGAGTCGGCCATTTTGGTTTCCTTGGAAGTTGACGCCTCCAGAACCTTCTTCACCAGCGCAACTTTCACTTTCGGTTTCGCATCCGAGGGTGCGTGACCAGTTGGCTTCACTTTCGTTTTCTTCGACGTAAGTGATGGTTCATAAGTGTCCGTGACCGGGCCCGGAGGCGGGGACGTAGGACTCATAGTTAGATCTTGGGTAAGGCCCGAAGGCGATCCCTCGACCTGGGCCGTAGGAGGGGTAATAACCCCAGAGTCTGGTTGGGGATGCTCCTCCTCTGAGCTATCACCCATAGTGGCAAAAGCCTGTTCGTCGTCCCCTACCTCGTCGGTGACTTCGTCAAAGTTCTCGGCACCTTCGTCATAGGTTTCTCCTTCGGATGCGGGATTAGAGTCCGAACCTTGCACGTCGTCTTCTCCCTCGACAGATTCCTGGAAAATGTCATCTGGTGGGGGCGCCGTAGCCGATAACTGAGCCTGGAGCCTATTGGCCCGACGAATCTTTAAAGTCTTCTTGCTCCGGAACTTCGAACACGCCATGCAGGTGTCTTCGCGGTGATCCGGCGACAAGCAGGTATTGCACACAGGGTGCACGTCGAGGTGTGAATATTTAGAGTTACACACCGGGCACTTCTTAAACGGAGTTCGCTCCATAGCAAGAGTGTAGTGTAGGCCCGTCCGCGCCGAAAGCACGTGGAAGGGCAGCAAGAGATCGGAGCTGAGAGTCAGAAAGAAACCCGTACGCAACTATACCGACGCCCAGCCTAAAGACCTTTTGGTCTCGAGTAGAAGTTGAACAACTATCGGTTCCGACAGAGGGAACCGAAACACATCCGAACCCAATGGCGGAAAAAAACAATCTGGGGATGGAGGCAATGCCCATGCGCACTGTAGTCCAGGGAAGGAGCCACCTATCTCGTGATACTTCGAAGACTCTTCCAGGACAACAATGTGCAATCATCCGGACCCAACACTAGGTGGCGATCTATGCACAGATATGAATTCAGCAGCCCACATGCCTCGAACATGTGATTTATGAAGTCATTTGTGGCAGATGCTCCACATCTAGCCTCATGTCAATCATAAAAAAGCACTGGACTATATATGTGTTTGATGGGTGAGACAAAGATTACACATCCAGAACAGCAAGCCCATGAATAACAGCTGAGCCACAGAGTTGGGGTACAACAGTCATTATCTAAATCAGTGCAGCATACTGTACAAATTGTGGTAGCAACATCAGGGGCCTTTCAACTTCTGATATGATGTGGGCACTTGACGTCTTGCACAGAAAAGGATCTATATAGTGTGGTGTGAGAATAAGTTAATATAGCTGTTGTACAGATCACAAAGCAGTTCATTTCCATAGTCGTGTTTGTGCACACATTGTTCCCAAGTATATTTGTGAAGCCTTTGAGCAATCAAAAATAATCATGGGTTTTTCAATGCTAGGCAACAAAGCACCACAGTCTCAATATGAGGATTTTATTTGATTTTGTTAAAACATGCCATACTAATGATGCATTTGCTATGGTCTTGATAGGATAGCCCCACAACAAAATGGTCCCACAGGGGAGAAGAGACTGCATTCTTTTAACACAAAAAAATCACGTTTAGTGCAAATCACTACAAAGACCCTCAGTATCGGAGACCCAGCTATTACAGCTCCAAAGCAACTGGGTGTGTGTGTCTAACTCATTATTTCAACCATTGAACAAATAAAACACTGGCCCAGCAGTTGTCCCCCTTTAACAAAGTTCTCCAGGTTTTAGTGAGTGACACATGTGCAGAAAAACTGCAAGATTTAGAGCTGTGTTGCTTGTAAAGGGGAAATGATACATTGTTGGCAAACTGTATATTTTTGGCACATTAACCACCATTCTAACCTGTAAAAACCGAACGGGGATGTAAAACATTAACAGAAAAAAACCTTCTGCAGAGAAGGTATCTACCTGCGCAGGATTCAGTGCTTAATTTGTGCCATTGGAGGCAGTACTCATTTTTGGAGACTGGGACTTCTGTTCATTATAAGACTTGGCACAGATTAAGAAAGACAAAGGCAGAAAGGGGGATGGGAGGACGGTTTGAAAGATGCGACAATGATGAATGGTGAAAGCAGGGATGAGAAAGAACCTGCATGAGTGAGCTTTAAGAGATAGGATGGGGCCTAATGGAAGATAGAAGCATAAAGTGGAACCGAGGGTAGGCATTCTTGGCATTTGGCGACCCGACTCGATTACCTCCTAGATTTACCACAGCTGTAACAAAAATCAGCATTTGAGTTGCTCAACAGGAAAACACGGAGTACAGTTTTATACAGTATGCAAAATGTGCGATCAATTAACTCGTACATCAAGTCTTCACCAAACAATATTTTAATGAATTTATCATATCAATGTACATATTTACCTGGACTTCTGAATTTGAGTCCACTGGCTGGAGGGGAAACCAGAGTTCTTTGCCACTGTATCTACACAACTCTTCTTTCTTTATGGCTACTTTCCCTTAAAACAAAAATATAATTATTTTAGAGTGTGCCTTGTTTGATTTAAGGAGTGTTTTGAGAAGAGAATCCTTGATGTTGTGACACTTGTAAAACGGTACATATTAAAGTAAGCAATTCATAGCGTTCCTGTTGGTTGATTAACTCAGTTATTTCCCAATACTGTCTAGAAATAAGAGTAATCAGAATTTGCTAAGCGTCATCATTCCATCCAAGCTGCACTGAACAACAAGAATAACTTTTATTGCATGTCAAAAGTGGGGAATATTTCCAACGATTATAGATTAAGATCTATATACTGATTATATCTATACCCACGGGGAATACTGTGCTTCCAAGGCCTATGGAGCTGTGCTTGAATCAGAAAAAAAACAAGATATGAAGTACTTAAGGTTTACTATAAACTTCATAGAACTATAGCTTGATTGTTGTTTCTCCAGAGAAGGAAGTGGTTAGCCTGAAAAGAGGCTGGTTTCATTCTGGCTCCCTTACAGGTCATAAATAACTCAAAAAGCCCTTATCGGGAGTACAAGTGTTAGAAAAAGTTCCTTTTAAAGGAAGCTATACATAGTGTGTAGATTGTTGAGGAAGCTTGAACTGAGCACCTATTTTGATATGAACTAGAGGCTATCTTGTCAAGTAGTGATTGGAGTCAATTTTGAGCATATGCAGTCTGTTATTCTGGGTACTAGAGCTCTTCAAAACTAGCAAGGAGTTATTTCTGCTGTTTGGTGGATGTGCCACTGTAAAACCTTACACGTTTATAGAATATGCCCAAAACACTCAGTCTTATGTTTGCTTGATCCAAGAAATTGCTGGCGCTAGATAATTCACGAAAAAATATAGTCCTGAGCTTTGAACTCCAGTGGAAACTCAAATCATGAACTCGCGTTCCACAATCATGGAATCATCGTGTCGTGCTAATTTTTAACCAGAATTGGCATTGCCAATTGGTCTGGCGTTGTAACTTGTCACAGGGTGACCCACCTCCCTACGATCCCCCCACGCCACCTTCTCCTCTTGGTACGGTCCGCGCTGTCACCTGAAGGCAGCGTTAGAATGTTCGTGGTTGAGACTAAGCCGTCAAGCTGGGAGCACCTGTGTTTTCAAGAACTTAATAAACGTTCCTGAACCCTCTATGTGTAGTGCCTCTTTACTACACTTTTGGCGACGAGGACAAGGAGCTGAGCCAGGGTCAGCGCGGGGTCTTCCCCCTGGAGCAGTTTGGTGCTTGGACGGAGAAGAGTAAATTGAGGATTATTTCAAAATGATGAGATAAGGTGGTAACGTCATGGTTAAGCGTGTATCTACAAACACGAAGAATTAATGATAAGGAATCTGAGCAGCATCCGTGTATACCGGCAAGTTTAACTTATGAGTGAAATTGATGAATTGAACCATGGACTTTCAGAGGATTAATGTTTACCAGTGAATACTGAGGAAACTTTGGGCGTTCTCGTGAAAATTAGAAAATAAAGAAAAGTAAGACCCGAAGTAGGTGGACACTGGAATCGGCGTAATCCAGGAGGTGAGCCTTGGTGGCTGGGTGGAGGAGATGTGAGCGGAGCAGAGAACAAAGCTAAAATCTCTCAAACCGCATTGATATTGATTTAAGCTGCGCGCTAAGCGTGAGAAGGTTATCCTCCTAATATCTACAGCGTAAACCAAAGAGCTAACATGATAATGTACTGCCGCTTTGAGGCCGCTTGGCCACGAACCTAATGATAATACTCCATTGAACAGTGATATATGACGTATTTAAAATCGAACGGCAAGCGGAGGAATAAAACGAGGCAGTGAAAATAAAAAATAAAAAAAAAATTGTATACATTTTGAAGTGAAAACTTTGGGCGTTCTCGTGAAAATGTATTAATAATAAAGAAAAGTAAGACCCGAAGTAGGTAACACTGCAATCTGCGTAAATTCATGATGAGCCTTGGTGGCTGGGTGGAGGAGATTTGAGCGGAGCAGAGAACAAAGTTAAAGTCTCTTAAACCGCGTTTGATATTGATTTAAGCTTCGCGCTAAGCTTGTGAAGTGTTATCCTCCTTATATCTACAGCGCAAATCCAAGAGAAAATGTTATAATGTACTGCCGCCTTGTGGCCGTTTAGCCCACGAACCTAATGAAAATACTCCTTTGAAGAGTGAAATAAGACGTATTTAAACTGAACGGAAAGCGAAGGATTAATACGAGGCAGTGAGGTAAATAAAAAATGAGCAACTGAAAATATTGAGCAGTGAAATGGATTCGGCGTGATGAATGTGGTGGTTTTGACGAATATTTGAAACAGCGTTACCTCAGTTATGCTGATTTAAGGTCATTATCTAGTTAAATGAAATTCCCCACAGAGCCGATGCTTGGGTTTATGTATTTCTAATAAATGGAGCATCGTATCACATCTAAGCCGTGTTAAAAGTAGAAGAGGAGAATTTAGAGCGACGTAGTCACTCGAATACATGAACTTCCTGAATGAAATAAGTGTGACTCTCCTCAACACGGACCGGAAATATTGACTACACCATAGTAGTAATCAGCATCAGCGAGTGTCGACTGCCCTTGGAACAATTCTGTTGAACTATTTTAAGGAATTATTAGCTTACCGGGAGATGACAAGTTCAGGAATGTGAGGTATATTCGACTGGCAGTTTCCGGCGGCGCTCATCTAGCGTAGCACTTTCCTCAGCGTTGTGGCGCGAAAGGGAGAGCGACGCACATCTCGTAGTGGCGCCACCTTACTGTGAATGCCGCAAACGCATCTTCACACAAGAATTCCTGGCAATAATTGAATCTATTGGTACAGCAAAGAAATTGCATTCTAAAGCGTATTTGGAGAAAAAATTAAAGTGAATAAGAGAAGTACCCCTTGGTGGAATTACTTAAAGGTGTTTTAGGAAATGTTAACTTGATATACAAAATAATAATAGACGGATAGAAGGAAACTTTAAGACGAAAATAAATACACCCAGGTTATGTGAAAAGTATTAACACTCAATTATAAGTGAGATTTTGAGGAAAATAAACAAAATGAGCTATGTGAGAAGAATATGAATTGGATTTCATATTGCGTGAAGGAATAACAAAACTAAGCACATCATCTAAAACTTGTCAAATCAAATTTTTTCCTTTTGGAACAGTTTGTACAGAAGAGTTCAAAGACTGTATCCTTTAAGTTGAACATATACAAAATAGGAAGAAATAACTGTACGGTTAAAACATATATATAAGCTGTGATTGATTGTGATATTTACATGGATAAAAACATGATGTATAAATTACCGCCACCTGAGCCATTTATAAAAGGAGATGGGGTTAATATGGCAGAATGGGAGGAGTGGAAGGAATATTTTAACAATTACAAATCCGTTCTTGATGAGGAGGAAGAAGAACCTTTAAAACCAGAAGAGAAGGTAGAAAGATTGCTACACAGTTTAGGAGCCGGTGGACGGAAAGTGTACTATAACATAGAAAAGGAACTCTATAAGGGAACGGACAGGAAGGTTTTTGAGAATGTCATGCATGTTTTAGATGAACATTATAAGCAATTAACGAATGGCTATGCACATAGGAATGTGAGAAGTTGGCCCGATATGCAACGTTCGCTATTCTAGCGACCGCTATGTATCGTTCCAACGACCCTTATGGTGTTTGGTTGTAAGTCAACCTATAGACCAGCTATCCTAGTAGCGTGGATACGAGCAGTCTAAGGCTAAAGACTCGAGAGGGCGCGTTAAGCCAGCTGTTTACCACACATGTACCCCTTGAACACCCAGTGAAAGGACACCACACAAGTGTTATGAAAATAAACAGTATATTTATTAAGAATCACAACAGCCCTGTACTCTTTATGAGGACAGGGTACTTAGCACAAACCAAACCTCTTTAGCAAATACTTTAAGTGCACAGTTAAAACAAGTGTCCGAGGACACGGAAAGGTTTAAGGCAAGTCGGAAGCGAGGGACTCGGGACCCTAGAGTAAGGAGGCTATGCAGGCACTGAAATGCCGAGTTACCTAGCCACGAGGGCTGCGGCTGCACAAGTCTTACAGGCGTCGGGGTCTTCGCTGACGAGCCAGGAGCCGGAAGAAAAGGAGTTGCTGGCCGGCGACCAGTGCTGAATAGTTCGTAGAGATCCAAGCCTGGATCGGAGATTGAAGAAACCTGAAAGCAGAGGGGACCAAGTTCGTACTACTAGCCAGTAGTCAGAGGGTACCAGGAAGGCACCAGTTGGCCGTCACCTCGACCAGGTGAGTGGGCGACGCTAGGCTCTGCAGTCTCACGGACCAGGAGGCGTTGTCGGCGACCACGGTGGAGGTGCGAGCTGTCCCACGACAGATGTCGCTGTCGGCGTCTTGAGTGGACCAGGAGGGTCCGGGGTGCTTCTCGAAAAGATGGAAGCAAGGGCCAGTCTGGAGCAACCAGACCGGCAGTGATGATTCTCGGATGTCGTCACAGAAGGACACAAGCCAGCGGCTAGTGACCAGGCAACGTGTTGAGCAGCGAGCAGAAGGGCCCCACGCAGATCGTGGAGATGCTGGGGGACTGCACTTCGGAGCTGGAGCGGCTCAGGGTCGGGGCTTCTCGGACCCCAGAGCACTCACCAGAGAGTTACCTCGATGGTCGTGCTGGTTTTTAAGAGCGTGCAGGTTCTGATGATGGCCGGTCCCTCGAGGTCTCGTCGCACCCACAGGTCACAGCTGAGCTGATGACGGGGGTAGAGGTCAGAGGTGCCAGGGAAGCCGGTTCTCGTCGAGCTGGGCCGTCGGATTCCTTGAGGAAGGACTTACAGCAAACCGCAGAGTTCTTAGATGGTGCCCGCTGATGCAGGGTGACTACTCCTTAGCCACAAGGGAGAAATCTTGAGAAGAGTCTTGAAGTCCTTTCGTAGAAAGTATTCTTGATTCAAAGATGATCTAATTTGGAAGGGTCCCCGCTCCGGCCTTTATCCTAAAGAAAGGGGCGGGTACATGACTAGGTCCTGCCCTAAGGGTGGGACCAGGAAGGGGGGTAGTTACACCCCTCTCCCCTGCCGGACTTTCCCCAGGCCAGGGCTGTCGCCCCTGGAACTGGTTCTAACCGGCAGATGCGTAGTGAGCACCGGGGTGCCACTCCGCAGTCACCTTCTCGCAAAAGCCCTACCTACCCAGAATACACAAACCCTGTCTGGGACGGTGCGAACACCGCCCTCGACAGGAAACCCTTTGTCCAAGCGCTCCTCGCTGGAAGGACTCCCAGCAGCAGGAGGTCAGACTCGTGTCTGTGGTGGCAGCATCCATTTTGTGGAGCTGAGGCTTTCGTTAACTTTAACCGGGGTTCACAGTTACGTACATGTCGTGTCCCTCTAGAAGGGCGGAATGCTAACCTCGTCGCCAGAGTTGGTGAGAGGGCAGCATCCCGATTCGTATGACACCTTACTCGACATGTCTTGATAACGCGACACCGAAGTTACCGATGTGGCACGCGTTACCATGGAACAGCCATTGGGTCTTTTCTCCGCAAGCTGCAACCGGCTCGGCTCGGGCCAGAACACAGTTCACGCGAGCCCATGCACTCTGCCTTCAGGATTGTCAAGGCCTGCCATAGGAGTGACTGATAGGGACTCGGGTGTCCATTGTATGGTTAGATATAGAGCTACTATATCTAAAGCAAAGGGTGATTACACGACTTCGCCCCAGCTGTCATGCAGCCAGTTGTGTCAAATTTAGGAGGCCAGCCAGGGGTGGCATAATACATGCTGCAGCCCCTGGCGGCCCTGGGTACACCTATGCCCTGAGTTACAGGGTCTGGTAAGGTGGCCCAGTACCAATTGGAAATGCACCTAGGGTACATGGAATCCATTTTAAAGAGAGAGCAGTAGGCCTGGGGTCCTGATTGGCAGGGTCCCAGGTCGACTATGTCCAAAACCAGCTAAAACACAGGGCAAAAAGTTGGGGGCAACCATAGTCAGGATGTACCTTCCTACACAACCCCCCCCCCCAAACGAAAGGAGATAAGGCTATCCTTGTCCAGGTAAGCCTCTATTACCTAAGTGGCCATATAAGGAAGGACCAGCTCTGGCTTGGTTTCCCCCTGTGTCATGGTCCACTAGGCAACCCCTCACCCTAAGGGTATCTGAGGGTCTCCACCATAGGGAATCTCTGTCTCTGGTGTGTCTTGGGAAAGAAGAAGGCTGATGCTGGGATGGAGTACTGAAGTGAGGCTCCTCTACCTTTGGGCTCAACTTCCTCCAATCACCACTCATCATGTGTGCCTTCCTTTCTTTAGCTGAGATGCACTGAGCTCTCAGGGTCAGCCTCTGGCTACCTAAAGCTGGAGGCTGAGTCCCTCTGTTTGGCTTACTGGAGGGACAGGTCAGGTCTGGGGTTTTTAGGCCCCATGTTTGGCTGTGCCCAACAGTGTCCAGCTGTGGGAGTTCCCTAACTACTTTTAAGGGGGATCCCTCAGGAGTCTGTTCTATTCTCACTTGGCTAGGTTTACCAGCTTCAGTGATCCTAATCTGCTGATTAAGGGGTTCTTTTGGACAGGGGGCCCTTTGGGGTCCACCACTGGCCTCCCTAATCTCTTCAGCCCTGGGCTGACTGAGACAGGGTAGAGAGGTGCAGGTTACCTGCTCCAGACTGGGTCCCACCTGGGAAGGGTCCACTGCCATCAGGGGCTCTGCCAGGCTAGGCCTGACTACCTCTGGGGCAGTTCCTTCAACAGGGGTAGAGTCAGTTCCCTGAGGAGGCTGGCTCTTACCTAGTGTCTGGGAGGGGGAAGACTCTTCTTCCTCCTCAATGCTCTCTGTTTGAGTGGAGTGATCCATCGTTTCAGGCTTCACAACCTCACTATCTGTTTGAGTAGAGGCTGAGACCATTTCAACCTTGCCAACCTTTTCAGGAGGGCACTCAGTCTGTGTTTGGGCTGTGACTGTCACAGCCCTCCTATCCTGTTCTGGAAAGTCTGTCTGAGCCTGGGCAGTGGCTACCACTGCCCTTCCAACCTTTTCAGGGAGGAATGGTGCTTGGACTGGGGCTGTAGCTATTACTGCCCCACTAACCTGTCTGGATAGGCCTATCATTCGGGAGTGAGTTTCTTGCTCCACCTCAGCCCATGCTGAGAGTTCCAGGTCATTCCCCAGTAAGCAATCTACAGGTAGGTTATCTGTCACTGCCACTCTCATGGGCCCTGTGACATTACCCCAGCTGAGCTGGACTACTGCCATGGGATGCCTTCTCTTCACTCCATGAATGTCTGTCACCTGATAAGTAAAACCAGGGGTCAGTTGAGCAGAGGGGACCAGATGGTCACTCACCATGGTGAGGCTGGCCCCTGTGTCTCTGAATGCCTCAACTTTCTGACCATTCACTAAAACTTCTTGTCTATACTTCCCCAGAATGTGGGGTCCAGTAGTGAAGTTGGCAAACCCCATGCCAGTCTCACAGACAAGAGTGTGGTCAGGGAACCTGGCTAGGCCATAGTCCTCCTGATTGCCCAAAGTAATGCCCACCACATTCTTGGGGGCACTCCCACCACCTGGGGGATTACCACTAGTGGTAACAGGAGGTCTGGGAGTGTTACTTGGGGGTATGTTTTCCTTATTGCTATTTTTAGGGCACTTGGCATCACTTTTGTAATGGCCCACCTGTTTACAGGTATGGCAATAAGGTTTCTTCTGCTCTGAAGGAGTGTTCTGGGACCCACCACCCTTGTTGGAGTTTTGGGGCCCTTGGGAAGTCTTCTCTGTGGATTTATCCCCACCCTTCTCTTGAGGCTTGGTTGATTCCTTTTTCTGGTCACCACCCTGGTTTTTAGGCCTAACCCTGGTTCTGACCCATTTGTCTGCCCTCTTACCCAATTCCTGTGGAGAGGTCAGATCAGAGTCTACCAGGTGCTGGTGTAATAACTGGTTCTGACAATTATTTAAGATTTGCTCCCTTATAATTAGATTATACAATCCTTTAAAATCAGTAACCTTACTACCCAGTAGCCAGCCCTCAAAAGCCTTAGTGGCACAATCGACAAAATCAGACCAGTCTTGAGCCTGCGTTTTCTGGGTATCCCTGAACAGCACCCTGTACTGCTCAGTGGTTAGGCCGAACCCTTCAACGAGTGTATTCTTCAAGACTTGGTAATTGTTAGCGTCCTCTACCCTTGTGGTGAGGAGCTTGTCTCTTCCTTTTCCTTCAAAGGAGAGCCACAAGATAGCTGCCCACTGACTCTGGGGAACGCCTTGCACAGTGCAGGCCCTCTCCAAAGCAGTAATCCATTTGTGGATGTCGTCCCCTTGTTTAAAGGGGGGCACTATCTTCCCAAGGTGTTTCGTATCGAAACTCTTTTCCCTATTACTAGGTACATTGCTGCCACCAGTGGGGATTACCCCACTTAACTGTTGCTCTCTAGCGAAAGCAAGCTTTTCCTTGGCCAGGGCAAGTTCTTCCCTTTCGATCCTTAGATTAGCTGCCCTTTCCTTCGCTTCGTACACCCTCCTCTGAGGGGACGTCATCCCTCTTTGAGAAGAGTTGTGAGAGCCGTTGGTATGAAGGGATCTGCCAGAGTCTCTTGACAGAGATCGGGCTCGTCCATTCCCCAGGTTAAGCGGAACCGACAGCAGCGCCGGGGTTCCCCCAGTACCACTATCGTGCCTGCTTAAGTTGGACCGTGTTAGTCTGACGACTTCTACCTGTCCCTTATCTGCCTCGTCCCCAGAGAGATCCTCATCCTCGTCCTCCTCTCCCTCTTCGTTCTCAGTTACGAGGTGGATGAGGTCAGGATCATCTCGGGTTCCCTCGAGGGGAGGCATGTCTCCTTCTGGATTAGAAGAGCTACGAAGTTTCTCAGCTCTCCTGGCATCATAAGTCTCCAAGAGACCAATCAGAAAGGACGTTGTGGGGTTAGACCCCTGCTGAATCTTCCGGGAGTGACCCAGTCGTCTTAACTCCTTGAAGCTCAGCACAGTATATCCTGAAGGGATGACCTGTGGAGGGTCAACTGACACAAGGGGAGACTCAGAGTTTCCTCCTTGGCCCGACATACTGTTTCTAGTGTGGTGTAAGTGATGCACCTACCTACACTATGTGTTTTCCTACTGATCCCTTGCTAAGAGTTGTAGCCAAGGTGTGCTAAGCCTTGAGGAGCTACAACAGCTGGTTCAGTAGAACTCAGAGTATTCTAAGCTTTAGTTATATGTACTAACAGTACTTGCGCGATCTTTCAACAAGATATTCTTAGGATACGTGTGGTAAAACAACAGCAAGCTCAAATCCCAACCGCTGCTCACCAATGTGAGAAGTTGGCCCGATATGCAACGTTCGCTATTCTAGCGACCGCTATGTATCGTTCCAACGACCCTTATGGTGTTTGGTTGTAAGTCAACCTATAGACCAGCTATCCTAGTAGCGTGGATACGAGCAGTCTAAGGCTAAAGACTCGAGAGGGCGCGTTAAGCCAGCTGTTTACCACACATGTACCCCTTGAACACCCAGTGAAAGGACACCACACAAGTGTTATGAAAATAAACAGTATATTTATTAAGAATCACAACAGCCCTGTACTCTTTATGAGGACAGGGTACTTAGCACAAACCAAACCTCTTTAGCAAATACTTTAAGTGCACAGTTAAAACAAGTGTCCGAGGACACGGAAAGGTTTAAGGCAAGTCGGAAGCGAGGGACTCGGGACCCTAGAGTAAGGAGGCTATGCAGGCACTGAAATGCCGAGTTACCTAGCCACGAGGGCTGCGGCTGCACAAGTCTTACAGGCGTCGGGGTCTTCGCTGACGAGCCAGGAGCCGGAAGAAAAGGAGTTGCTGGCCGGCGACCAGTGCTGAATAGTTCGTAGAGATCCAAGCCTGGATCGGAGATTGAAGAAACCTGAAAGCAGAGGGGACCAAGTTCGTACTACTAGCCAGTAGTCAGAGGGTACCAGGAAGGCACCAGTTGGCAGTCACCTCGACCAGGTGAGTGGGCGACGCTAGGCTCTGCAGTCTCACGGACAAGGAGGCGTTGTCGGCGACCACGGTGGAGGTGCGAGCTGTCCCACGACAGATGTCGCTGTCGGCGTCTTGAGTGGACCAGGAGGGTCCGGGGTGCTTCTCGAAAAGATGGAAGCAAGGGCCAGTCTGGAGCAACCAGACCGGCAGTGATGATTCTCGGATGTCGTCACAGAAGGACACAAGCCAGCGGCTAGTGACCAGGCAACGTGTTGAGCAGCGAGCAGAAGGGCCCCACGCAGATCGTGGAGATGCTGGGGGACTGCACTTCGGAGCTGGAGCGGCTCAGGGTCGGGGCTTCTCGGACCCCAGAGCACTCACCAGAGAGTTACCTCGATGGTCGTGCTGGTTTTTAAGAGCGTGCAGGTTCTGATGATGGCCGGTCCCTCGAGGTCTCGTCGCACCCACAGGTCACAGCTGAGCTGATGACGGGGGTAGAGGTCAGAGGTGCCAGGGAAGCCGGTTCTCGTCGAGCTGGGCCGTCGGATTCCTTGAGGAAGGACTTACAGCAAACCGCAGAGTTCTTAGATGGTGCCCGCTGATGCAGGGTGACTACTCCTTAGCCACAAGGGAGAAATCTTGAGAAGAGTCTTGAAGTCCTTTCGTAGAAAGTATTCTTGATTCAAAGATGATCTAATTTGGAAGGGTCCCCGCTCCGGCCTTTATCCTAAAGAAAGGGGCGGGTACATGACTAGGTCCTGCCCTAAGGGTGGGACCAGGAAGGGGGGTAGTTACACCCCTCTCCCCTGCCGGACTTTCCCCAGGCCAGGGCTGTCGCCCCTGGAACTGGTTCTAACCGGCAGATGCGTAGTGAGCACCGGGGTGCCACTCCGCAGTCACCTTCTCGCAAAAGCCCTACCTACCCAGAATACACAAACCCTGTCTGGGACGGTGCGAACACCGCCCTCAACAGGAAACCCTTTGTCCAAGCGCTCCTCGCTGGAAGGACTCCCAGCAGCAGGAGGTCAGACTCGTGTCTGTGGTGGCAGCATCCATTTTGTGGAGCTGAGGCTTTCGTTAACTTTAACCGGGGTTCACAGTTACGTACATGTCGTGTCCCTCTAGAAGGGCGGAATGCTAACCTCGTCGCCAGAGTTGGTGAGAGGGCAGCATCCCGATTCGTATGACACCTTACTCGACATGTCTTGATAACGCGACACCGAAGTTACCGATGTGGCACGCGTTACCATGGAACAGCCATTGGGTCTTTTCTCCGCAAGCTGCAACCGGCTCGGCTCGGGCCAGAACACAGTTCACGCGAGCCCATGCACTCTGCCTTCAGGATTGTCAAGGCCTGCCATAGGAGTGACTGATAGGGACTCGGGTGTCCATTGTATGGTTAGATATAGAGCTACTATATCTAAAGCAAAGGGTGATTACACGACTTCGCCCCAGCTGTCATGCAGCCAGTTGTGTCAAATTTAGGAGGCCAGCCAGGGGTGGCATAATACATGCTGCAGCCCCTGGCGGCCCTGGGTACACCTATGCCCTGAGTTACAGGGTCTGGTAAGGTGGCCCAGTACCAATTGGAAATGCACCTAGGGTACATGGAATCCATTTTAAAGAGAGAGCAGTAGGCCTGGGGTCCTGATTGGCAGGGTCCCAGGTCGACTATGTCCAAAACCAGCTAAAACACAGGGCAAAAAGTTGGGGGCAACCATAGTCAGGATGTACCTTCCTACACATAATATACAAAGAAGATGGAGATATCAAAAGAGTAATGCACAAAAATGGAACTACACATGAGTATACTATCAATATGGGCGGTGTGGAAATCTACATTAACGTTGACTCTGGGTCACCTTATACAGTAGTAAGCAAAAGTACATGGAAAAATAAATTGGCAGAAACTCTAGGGAATGTATTGGAAGAAACAGACACGTCCCTGGAAACATACACTGGTGAAAACATTATCTTGACCGGTAGTAGAGAGATGAAATTGAGTTACATGAAGAGAAGTACGTGGAGTAAAGTTTATATTTCAGAAGAAGAGCTATCTGTACTAGGATGGGACGAATAAATGAAATTAGGATTAACACAAAATCCCACAAAAACAGACCCCATGAGTAGGCTGACAATGTGAGAAGTTGGCCTGATATGCAGTGCTCACTATTCTAGTGATCACTATGCATCAGTCCAAACGACCCTTATGGTGATTGGTTGTAAGTCAACCTTAGACCAGCTATCCTAGTAGCGTGGATATGAGCAGTCTTCGGGCTAAACTCTAGAGGGCCTGTTAAGCCAGCTGTTATACCATCACGTATACCCCTTGAATACCAAGTGAAAGGACACCACACAAGTGTTATGAAAATAAACAGTGTATTTATTTAGATCACAACAGCCCTGTGCTCTTTATGAGGACAGGGTACTAAGCATGCAACACAACTCTTAGGAAAATACTTCAAGTGCACAATCTACACAAATGCCCGAGGGCACGGAAAGTTTAGTGTTCTCGGGCGAACCCGATAAGGTAAGTCGGAAGCGGCAGTGACTCTGGACCCTTAGATAATGAGGCTATGCGGGCACCGAAATGCCGAAGTTACCTAGCCCAGGGGCTGCGGCTGCATAAGTCTTTACAGACGTCGGGAGTCCTCGCTGACGAACCAGGAGCCGGAAGGAAGGAGTTGCTGGCCGGCGACCAGTGAAGTTAGTTCGTAGAGATCCAAGCCTGGATCAGAGATGGATGACACCTGAAAGCAGAGGGGACCAAGTTCGTGACTACCAGCCAGTAGTCAGAGGGTACCAGGAGGGCACCGGATGATCGTCACCTCGACTAGGTGAGTGGGCGACGCTAGGCTCTGCCGTCTCACGGACCAGGAGGCGTTGTCGTCGACCAGGATGGAGGTGCGAGCTGTCCCACGAAGGTTGATGCTGTCGGCGTCGCTGGGCCCAGGATTGGGGCAACAAGCCTTGGCAAATTCAGGGCCACGTGGTGGACCTAAAATGGCGTCTTGAGTGGACCAGGAGGGTCCGGGGTGCTCCTCTTTCAAAAGGGAGCAAGGGTCAGTCTGGAGCAACCAGACCAACAGCGTTGTTGTCGGACGTCGTCGAGAAGGCCACAAGCCAGCGGGCTAGTAGCCAGACAACGTGATGAGCGGCAAAAGCAGAAGGGCCCCACGCAGATCGTGGAGATGCTGGGAGGCTGAACTTCGGTGCTGGAGCTGCTCAGGGTCGGGGCTTCTCGGCGGTCGTGCTGGTTTAGAAGTCGTGCAGGTTCTGAAGATGGCCGGTCCCTCGAGGTCTCGTCGCACCCACGGATCTCGGCTGAGCTGACGATGTGGGTAGAGGTCAGAGGTGCCAGGGAAGCCGGTTCTCGTCAAGCTGGGCAGTCGGATTCCTGAGGAAGGACGTGCAGCAAACCGCAGAGTTCTTAGATGGTGCCTGCGGATGCAGGGTGACTACTCCTTAGCCACAAGGGAGAAATCTTGAGAAGAGTCGAGAGTTCCTTTCGTAGAAAGTAGTTTCTTGATTCAAAGATGATCTCATTTGGTAGGGTCCCCGCTCCTGCCTTTATCCTAAAGAAAGGGGTGGGTACGCGACTAGGTCCTGCCCTAGGGGTGGGACCAGGAAGGGGGGTGGTTACACCCCTCTCCCATGCCGGACTTTCCCCAGGTCAGGGGCTGGGGTGCCCCTGGAACTGGTTCTAGCCGGCAGATGCGTAGTGAGCACCGGGGTGCCACTCCGCAGTCACCTTCCTGTAAAGCCCTGCCTACCCAGGATACACAAAACCCTGTCTAGGATGGTGCGAGCACCGCCCCGGACAGGAAACCCTTTGTCCAAGCTCTCCTCGCTGGAAGGACTCCCAGCAGCAGGAGGCCAGACTCGTGTCTGTAGTGGCAGCATCCATTTTGTGGAGCTGAGGCTTCAGTTAACTTTAACCGGGGTTCACAGTTACGTACATGTTGTGTCCCTCTAGAAGGGTGGAATGCTAACCCCGTCGCCAGCGTTGGTGAGGGGTCAGTATCCCAGTTCGTATGACACCTTACTCGACATGTTTTGATAACGCGATACCGAAGTTAGCATTATGGTACGCGTTATCATGGAACAGCCATTGGGACTTGGTTCCGCAAGTTGCAACCGGACTCAGCTCATGCCAGAGCACCATTTCACACGATTCCAAGCACTCTGCCTTCAGGATTGTCAAGGCCTGCCATAGGAGTGACTGATAGGAATCTGTGTGTCCATTTTTAGGGTTAGATATAGGTATACTATATCTACAGCAAAGGGTTATTACACCACCCTGCCCCAGCTGTCGTGCAGCCAGTTGTGTCAGATTTAGATGGCCATCCAGGGGTGGCATAATACATGCTTCAGCCCCTGGTAGGCCCTGGGTACACCTATGCCCTGAGTGACAGGGTCCGATAAGGTGGCCCAGTACCAATTGGATAATGCACCTAAGGTACATGGAATCCATTTTAGAGAGAGAGCAGTAGGCCTGGGGTCCTGATTGGCAGGGCCCCAGGTCAACTAAGTCGGAAAACCAGCAAAACACCAGGCAAAAAGTTGGGGGCAACCATAGTCAGGTATCCACCTTCCTACAATAGACAACAGTAGACAATTTACAAAGTTGGAGATGTTAAGGGTGAGAACACCACAGTCTTTGGCCGATGTGGGATGGACAAGGGCTGTTGAGAGGAATGAGAAGATAAGAGACGCAGCTATGGGCGTATTCAAAAGAAACAAAAAAAAACCCTTGGGGAAAGAAGATGAAGAAAGAATAAGTAAAAATTTCGGAGAAAAGGCCAGTGTGGATGTTGTTGTGAAAAAGAACTGGTTCATAGGGGAACTTGTATGGAAACACTAACCACGAGGGTAGAGAAGGACCCGCCTAAAAGATGAGAAAGAGT
Organism: Lissotriton vulgaris; assembly: GCF_964263255.1. NCBI lineage: Eukaryota > Metazoa > Chordata > Amphibia > Caudata > Salamandridae > Lissotriton > Lissotriton vulgaris. Next base: position 600,287,000 of record NC_141699.1, on the reverse strand, counting down.
GGCACTCTACTGCACTGGCCGAGCCTAGACCTTGGACAAGGGAGAAATGTGCTAATGACATTGACCTTGTAGGAGTAAATAGTCTGAGTCTAATTAAATCAATGTGTAACAAGCAAGGAGAGTGCTTGGACTGGATATATAGCGAAGCGTCTGATATGGAAATTGAGGAGGCGCACCATAACGCACGAAGTTCACATTTCAAAGTTCCGTTAGGTATGAACAGGTTACTAATAGAAGGCAGGAGAGAATATGGGTACAGGGACAAGGAAGACTCAACCACATTCATCAACAGTACTCGTTTGAAGGAATCAGAAGACAGACTGGTCTTTGATGAGGCTTGTACAGCAGGATATCTGCATCAAGCTAGATAGTAAATGAACTGACTCACAGCTCTTTATGGGGCCACTCATCAGTATCAGTCAGTATCATCACTACGGGCAGAAGAAAATTGCTTTGTTAGAAGGCTTCTGGGTTACATGGAAGATTTGGTAAATGCAGTAAAATTTTATTTGGTTGATTTTTTTTAATGTAGTAATGAACCTGAAGATGTCTCTAGAGTAGGCCTAAAAACGAATATATTGAAATATCCTCCGAGAACACTATGAAGATCCCCCGGCTTAAATATATAATAGATTTAATGGGTTATATTTGAAGACTGGAAATATTTTTTCAACCAGTGGCATCTTCATCTAAGAATATACTTTTGTGCTCGAATGGTGTTTCTTAAACGCTGGAAAGCTGTGCACAAAACATCACAGCAGAGGAAATCTACTCTTTGCTCATCTTTGCCTTATGGCTGTTCCTGGTACTAAAACTAAACAAATTATAAATGGGAACACCAATTACTCCAGAAATCTTCTAATTCGTTTAGGTCTTCTTCCATACACTGTAACTTTTCCTTCAGGCTGAATCTCTTCAAAAGATTATATTATTTGCTTTATGATCATACATCGAGGCAAACAACGTGAACAACACCGTGTTTTTCAATCTTTTGCACTTTGTGGAAGGATAAAATGTTAATTTGCTGAAATTGTGCTTTATTGTATTTTTGTACAATGATGTGATGGTCAACTATCATTAAATACATCTATGTTAACTGGCTGACTCTGAGCTTCTTTTGGTCAGGTATGTAAAATCACAAATTTTATTCTGTGAAAACAGGAATACTGTTATCATTCCAATGGGCCTAACTAGAACAATGTGCAATACACTGTAGTGTTGTTTATGTTGTAGTCAGTGAATGAAACATGATCTCCCAACAGACCTGGAAAAAGAAAATCCACTGGGCAAAGTTTGTTTTGTTAGAAGGCTGTGAGACTGTACTTAATTTTGCTTCTTTTGCCCTGGTGGGGCAACCTGAAGGCTTTTATAACCTGCTGCATGGGTCAATACGTCTGTAACAACCAAGCAAACAAGCTTGTCTACTGTGAAGGGGATCACTGGAGTATATGAATACACAACAGACAGTTCACAAAGTTTGCTGCCCGTGCCTCTTCTTAGTAAGTGTGTACTCTGCTATTGTGGATTAGAAGAGGACCTTACACTTCAAAAGTTATATTTAGTACTTTCTCCTGCATTGCCGCACCAGCACGGAAAAATAGAAGGCAGCCATGTCTACCTTTGTATTGATCCATTGACAGAAATACATCTGATAGCATTATTCAGGTCTATATGGAACACTGAAGCCAATAAAAACTACAGAAGATTGTGAGTGGGAAAGGAGGAAGACTTGAGGAAGGCCTGAATCCCACCAGGGCGATATAGCCTTTTATCCTTCCTTCTGAGATCATTAAAAAGTGAAACACTGATTCTTGGCCCCAAGAAGACAATTCTGTTATTAAGGTGCATTATATAGGAGGCGGGTATTGCTATTATGTGGGAAAAAAAGTCTAAAGGACTGATACTAGGTGAAAGGGAAGAAATAGGAGAAATAAGAACTGTTTCTCATCGACGCCAGATACCCCTAGCTCCGGTAATCAGCGCTGGCAATCTTCCTTCACTGGTTATGTGCACTGTGAGGCTGAGCTATGTACTCCCACCTGGGTGGAAAGAAAGAAAAGAGGGCCTGCTGCGACCCTCTCCTTCTGGTGGCTTGCACTGGGTAGATGAATGCACTGCTGAACATTACACCACCATTTTAGGTTTGGCGTGATAGAGCAGTTGTGCGTGATCTACTGCTACCAAAACTTGAAAATATACAGAGGGGCCTTTGGCTCCACCCAGAGACTACTGGCAGTTTGGTAGATCCCCTCCGCACGCTTGTACTTTAATACAAAAAACTATTTTACGTCTCAAATGTACCCCAAATCATCACACATGAAATTGTTTCTCCTATAAATGCATTTTATACAGAAAGCTTTCCGTACTGTTGTGTCACTGCAGCAGGATTTTAATGTTTGAGACAGAACCCAAAATACAAGGTAGACCTACTGGCTTTCCTAGTGGTTATTACGTTACCTGTTGCCCATCATTTGGCAAAAAAAACCAGTGAGATGTATTCTTCGGTGCACCGAGGTCTGCTGACAATGTGAGTCTGTTTCTCTTAATGGCTCCACCCCATGTAGTGATACAGTACCTGTTATAGCGCAGCTGAATTTCAATGTATGGATTTCTTCCCCAAAAGCTCCTCACTTCTAAATAGTCAGAACCGTCTCCAAAAGTAAGAAACAGTCTCCTTCGCTCACACAGAGGCATCCTCAAGAAGGACTTTTTCAGGGTGAGTGAGAACAAGAGGCCTGAAGTCTAAGCCACCTTTTGGGGACACTGTCTTTTGCCTGTGGTAGGCTTTACAGAACCCTATCTCTGCACAGAGTGGGCTGTCAACAAGCAGTCTCCAATCCTAACCTTGAAAACAAAGAGCAGGAGTAGTCAAAGCCTTGCTACATTTTTGTGTTTCTGATGGGAAAATTAAAGCTGAAAACCAACACTGCTATCAGGTGATGCCCCTGGGATGTGAAGTAACAGTGCAAGGATTCAGCCCTCCAAGGAAAATAGAACGGTGTCATTTTCGGGTTTTTACAGCAATGCAATCTAATGGAACTACTAAGTGGCGGCTGGGGCTCTATTGCTGCTGCCCTTCCTCAATTACTAAAGAGTCAGCCTGGATTCTTGGGTGCCAGCCAACATATTTTCTAGTTTCTCCCCAATGCACATCAAAGAATCGGGCTAATTTAGTGAACTCTGGTCTTTTTTTATACTTTGTTTGTGGCAGACCAAAGCATTCGGAAACAAACTAGTGGAAGGTTTGCCCCACTCGACCTTGGAACTCGAAGAACTAAAGAATGGGGATACCAAACAATATAAAACAATGTGCCTTTACTGGAATTAAGACAATATAATAGCGTCAAGCAGGTGTACAATACAATTCACATAAAAATCATGGATTCCATACCTATACGCAGGTCCCTTTGCAGAACACTTTTATCGAAAACGTAAAAGGATAAGAATTGAAAATTTCTTGGAATGTCGAAGTAAAAATCTTCACCATAGAACGGACTGAAAGAAATAAAAAATTGACTTTAGTATGATAAAAAGCATTTTATAAAACATTGTAATTGTCAGTCGTAAAAGAATAAAACCAGCTTGTATTAGCAGGTTTTTAATGATTAATATGCCACAAAACGTACTCCTTCCTCATGCAATTCTAGCGCTTGAAAATGTTGTTTAACTTGTCAGCTTCCTGAAGCAATAAAGTGCGCATTTCAGGACTCTTCACATTAAAAAAGCCTTACTTTAACCATGTTTGTAAATAATGAGGAGACAAACTGGGGGGGCACCAAATTTTATGCACACCAATATAGCATTGACAGAAGGGTTCTCATCATGGAATGAAGGAACAAAGCGCCAGCAAAGTTTAAAACCCTAGTTATAAAGACCAAAGTCCTCATTACAATGGCTGCTGTAGTGACACGAGTAATATCATCCCAGGAAATTTCTACACTGTGTGGTGAGGTATTCCCACCCCATTCTGTGTTCCCCAAGTGGGAATCGAGGATAATGTGGTAATAATACCAGTAGGGTAACGAAACTTGAGGAGGGGGGGGGCTGCAAAATCCAAGGAGCTAACCCCCCCCCCCCACTCCCCAGTCAGGAGCTCTCAGGTCAGGGGCCGGCCAACAGTGCACAGTGCTGGAAGGCCCCCTTCCTGGTGCTCGGGGGCTCCAGCATTGCGGGGTCTTATGTTACACCACTGGGTAATACTTCATGGTTTCCTCGTCGCCAATTGTAAAACTCAAAACCTTATGGTCTTGATTGGCAAAAATGTTGCTAGTTTTTCATGTGGCTATCTCTGCGCGAAACACCCCATGAACAGGAGGGCCTCAGTAGCGTAATATTCAAGAATAATTGATGAATTCATAGTACATGGACCATACAACTCAATGTAAAGCTCTTCAAAAAGTTAAGTTTTCAAAGCACAGGTACACGGCCCACCAATGAGTCTCACTTTTATTGTGGACAGAAATGTGTTATGTTCCTTTATTTTCTATTCTTCTCTTCTGCCAATTTGTGTTTCCTACCTCTTGCATTAGGAGCTAAAAAGAGACAAAGCGATATCTTAGACTAGAGTCTATCACATAACTGTGTTTTAGAAATAAAACTCAATTTGGTACATCTCCAACTTTCTCTTTAAAGTTCAAATTTCGATTTTGAAACGTTGTTTGTGATCTAAATAGAACATTTCGTAACTTGTGTATTTGGCGTAGACTTGCTTCTGTATTTCTGCGTATTTGTCATGAGGTTCAGATCGTAGACATGGCTTCCATCCAAAGCCCCAGCTTTCAGCAGCGATTCAGTGCAGGGGCGGCCCTAGGCATGTGCAAGCTGTGCACCTGCACAGGGCCACCATACCCCAGGGGCCACCACACCAATATATATCCTTAATATAATAATCCTCTGAGGATGGATACATATTTGCGTGGCAGCCCCTGGCAGGGATTTGGCGGCCTCCGGCTCTGTTCCACTTGCAAACACCCTGATCCCCCCCCTCTTCACTGGCCTCCGCGCTCTGCCCCGCCCGGACCCCCTCTTCCGGGGCCCCCTACCTACGCTTCTTTACCAAGGGCCACCATGAGCCTAGAGCCGCCCCTGTTCAGTGGGCGGGTCCACGAAAGTTTAAAGAGTAATAACTGCTACAATCAAGCACACATCTACAAGTCGAGTGAGGGGCGGAGACTGGAGATGCTGCTAACACTTGCTCAAAACCCATAAGATGGCAACCTCGGAGGTTTGCAAGAAACTCATTCTTAAAAATGCGCAGCTCGAACGTCTCACTGTGGTTGATCGCCCACAATTTCCGTGTCTCCCGGAAATACAGCAGACGCATATCACAGAAGATTTCAGCAAGCCGGGGAGGAAGGAAGCGAGGAGAGCAAAACCAGCTTCCCCTTTATCTGTCGGTGTTGCAAACGCAAGACATTTTATCAATTAGGCCACAGCGAAAACCTTTCCACAGGTCTGTTTTGTTCTTCTGCTTACACACAGGCCCAGCCACATTAGTTTAGTACAAAGCTAAATAATTCTTAATTGGCCACGCTCTGGCCTCTCCAAATAAAGGATACGTAGAAAGAGAGATGTACTTCTATACTTCAGTCAAACAGCGCACATCAAGCTGAAAGCAGGTACATTTGAAGGATTTTGGGGGACCCTGTTCGGAACAACTTTGAATTTATGATCAAGTGTCTGCTCTTTCATGCCCTATTTGGCTAGGTCACGGACAGTGCACACTCATCCAAATGTTAAATGCGTTTACATCTAATATTCGGGGACAGTGATATATGCAGTGGCGTCACTAGGGGGGTGCGGACCGCACCGGGTGTCACCCCATCTGGGGGTGACACCAATCTACTACATTCACTGACTACGACTACTACCTGCTTTAGTGCAAGAAGAAGCGCACCACCGTCACCACCCCGGCCCGTAGCTGATCGCACGTGCACCAGACATCTGCATTCTGCACGGATGGGTCACAGTCACTGTCACACACAACAAAGGGTTTGCAATTGTTCTGAGACTGAGTGAGTGTGACGAAACCGAAACCGAACCCGGTTATGCATGCATATACCAGGCAATGGCATGACTTAGCTCTGAACTGAATAACTATACTTCGGACACGGAAATATATGCAGCTGTTTGGGCACAGCATGACAGCAACAATTCCCGGAAAGATTCCCAGTGCACACATACATTCTTTAAAGAGAGGCAAGCACACAGCACATACAATTCCTTCTCTCTAGACATCAGGAGCCTGTGGTCTCCAGTATTTGAAGTTTAAGTAGGCTCTGTATCATTGGATGTTATTTTATATAGCTGCAAGGCAAAACTGTGCATCATTTAGAGATCATGATACCATTCAAAAAACATAATGACGTTGACGACGAAACTTCTCTTTCACCCATTACTCAACACTTGGTGTGTGACCCTCATTTTCTTTTTTTCATTGACGTACTCGGCCTCCGGCCTCCCTTTCGCAGCCACTTTTATTGACCTCCTGATGTACCTCCTCTCTTATTCACTTTTTTTTTCTACTCGGTCCGAAGTTAATTTATGCAAGTTAAGAATCGCTGTCCTAAACACAATCCGTCCACACTTAAGAAATCAGTAACAATACATTTCTAATGGTGTCACCAGTGCAGTACTAAAATAGGGCATGTTAAATGTTGATTGCCAGATGTGCTGAAAACCCATTGCTTGCCAAATTAATAAAGTGTAGGCCACAACTCCCTGAAAAGCAAAAATTATTTAAATGTCAAAAACAATTTATGTATGAAGAATTAGAACTCGAGGCACTGTCCTTATATTATATATACACACACACACACACAATTACTTCACTACTGCTACATACTCCCGGAAATCCATTTTGTAAGCAAATTCTCGCTGTAAACAGTAGCTGAACAACTTACAAGATACCAGAAGACAGCCTGCCACATCATTCGAAAGACCAGCAGGGAAAGTTGTAACAATCACGTGCAAATCTTATTAAAAAAAAAAAAGAACACAGACAAATCGATACTTGATAAGCGCCAGAGTCAGAACTTTAGTACGACAGTGTTACCTTGAAGGCTCTGCTTCACTTTTATTTGTAATTTATCTTTTCCCCTGCATTTGGTGTGGATACATTCTCGCTGTGCACAACAAGGTCCGAATAGACAAGATTCAGAAACAGACCAGCACCAGACAGGAACATCATGCTCTATGATGGATGTACTACTTATGGAATGTGTTTAGTGACTGGGGGGTCTAAGTCTTGCATCGCCTTTCTTGCACTGTTCTTTCAAATGGCAACAGGTGGAGGTGTTGCAAAAGAGGTGCCGGGTGCTTTAAGGCACTAGTTCTTGGGAACAGGATCACCTTAAAAGAGCTTTTGTTCGTGGAATAATGTGTGCTTGTGCAGTGTTGGACGGTGTAATGAGCAATTCACCTGTCCTGGCCATGTCCATCAGGATGTTCTACATCTTCAACTGGGACCCTGACTGCCTGGCACTCTCAAGGAACTTAGGCGAGATGTGCGGTAGCATGAGGTGGCACTTTAACGGGCCCTGTCTTCGGTGATCCTATGTCCCCTGCCGTGATAATTTTAAATAGTGTCAGGCCAGTCATAGGCTTAGATGATGTCGTCCTTATGGGTGTTGAGCCTACTGTGGTGAAGGCTGCTATATGTATGTTTGTGGGAGATGGATTGGTGGAGTGAATATGAGATTTTACTGAATTCTTACCCGGGCGTGTGTGCCACTCAGTTTTAGATAGGGAAAAACTGTTCAGGTTTTTGTCTCGCGGCCTCCTCTGTGCCTGTAATGGTCGCTGTGACTGAAAGGACAACAATGCTGCGATAGGAAATTAATGTACCGTGGCAGCGAATAGGGCCAGCGGCGTTGTTGTTCAGACTTAAGACTTTCAGTTTCACAGTCACTCTTGCCCAGCAGTTTGGGTCCCAGGGCCGTCAATCTTAGCCCTACTACCAATCACGTGACGGCCCTGGGACAGCCCCTGCGCGCTGTGCGCAGTGCTCAACTGCACCTGCTGTTCTTTGCCTCTGATGCGTCACGGCGGTCACGCGCCCGCCAGGGAGAGTGCGTGCGCGGTGTGGTGGTGCGACTGTGCGTCGTGAGAATAAAGAACAATTAATACCGACGCCACGAGTCACGACGACGACATCAGAGACCACCGGTCTGACTCCAGACCGGCACTATTGCTGTGCTTGTGTCTCTCCCCTTCAAATTTGGAACGGTGAGAGACTGCTGTCACTAGTAGAGAGAGAATAGTATAATTATTTTTAATGTATAATATACTGTATATATCATATGCATGTCCATGAAGTAAGTAGTAGTAAGTTAAAAATGTGGCAGTGCAGTGGCACACAAATGAAAACACGGCCCTAAGGGCAGGGCCCTCTTCGGGCGGGTGCACCTGCCACTAGCCAGGCTCAAGCTGGCTTTCTTCCTCTGCTGCCCCACACATGCCCTTCGAGTCAGCCCAGCCCATCCCCGCCGCCAAAACTACAAACTTGCATATTTTTATTGCCCACGCAGGCTTGATAATATGCCCCTAATTCTCTGCAGACACCTGCATATATATATATTCCTTAATTATTTTGAGTCTAGAACTGTCCCTGAACCAGTTGTGTATTTTTATGTCCGGCCGGAGGATATTCTGCTTCTCCACACATTGGGTGTGGTATGTATGCAGATAACACACAGAGGGCCTCCCTCATATCTGATTGTACCTAACACACCACGGGCTTCGTTTCACTAATGAGTTCTGTAGTTCTGCGAGTTCTCCGACCTTGTTGAATTAAATGTTTCTTCTATGGCCTTTGTAAATATAGGAACTAAATATACAAACGTTACTAAGGATTCTGTATGGTCCCATTATTTGCCATCTGTGTCCACTGGCAGACTCGGAACGGAGGAGGTCCATGCGGTAAGTCGTGAGGGGGTGACACCATGAGTTACCCGCACCGGGTGACACCAACCCTAGTGACGCCACTGGATATATGTTTCCAATGTTGTAACACAGCAGTAGCCCACTAGTATTTCTGCAAATAATCTCTGACACCCGCCCATTTCTCATATGTGAGGTCCTATTTTGATCTAAAATAAACTGTTTTTTGGATGTTGCATGAAACAAACACCACATTTCTCTGTAAAATGTCGGTAATAAACTCCCACACATTACCGTATTGAAAATAAATTAAAAGAAAATGGTCTTTAAAACAATCTGTGTTTAAAAATCATTCAAGTTTGGCAGAAACTGCGTGGAGAACAGAGCCTGCTCTATCAGGAGGCCCCCTGAAAGCCAGAGCCCATTTGCCCATGCCTTTAAGCGTCTCTGGCGCAAAGTTCGAAAAACCAAACGGATAACAACATTTATGGTAATGATTACACAGCTCTCACGTTTTCCAACTTACTTACTGCTTGAGCAGCTCAGCTAGATCAGTTTGTTTTCTGGTACTAGTAGTCCTGTAATCAGTGCTTAAGTTGGAAAAGAATGAGCGCTTAGATCCTAGGGCCGTGCAATTTAATGTCGGCGCCCCGAATATTAAAGTTCAGTAACACTAAATCCCCCACAAGCCTCTTTAACTGTCCCATTTATCCAAAACTTGCAGGTTCCTGCTTTCTCTGTTTGTGACAGATATTCCGTCTTTCTCTTCCTCCCACTTTCTGTTTTGTGTGTTTTACCCTCTCTTGAGCTAGTAAATGTCTGATAACGAAAAATAAGTGTTGGTGGAAACCACTGGCTCAAATTAAGACCTGGCCTCTTTAACTCCGAATACAGAGAAAAAAGACCGGACTGGATCAGGTTCTCACTTAAGGATTTCGGCGCTCTGGTAATGGCAAACAGAACATTCATATTAAAAAATTCTTCACTTTGACTCCAATTATATATTCTTGTTTCAGCTCCTCATCACTATGGTTACCAGATGACTGTCATCGGGGACACCGTTTTCCAATCCTGAGCCTTCCTTTAAGGATCTAATGGATTCTGAGAGCTGTATTCTTAGTTTACTTCATCTAAGCCAGTTTCGATGGAAAAAGATAATTCAAGGACTGGAACATAATTTATGTTCCAGTCCTTGAATAATGTCCTTGATAACAGTCATCTGATATTCTAGCCCATGACCGGGGCCACTGGAATTATGTGGCACGGAAGAACCCTGTTATGCAGGAGGGCTGACTAAATCATGCTGCAAACAAACACAAGTTATGTGACATTTTGTGAGCGTATTACCTCACTTTTTTGTCACATTCTGACATGTTAACACTATCTAGGCAAAGGTTTAATCCAATTAGTACCAGTTTGTCACCCAAATACAGCAATAAGCAAGAGAAAGGTGACCAATCACCGTTTGCACTAGGGCTTCCCCTGCGCAGCCACACGTCACTGCATTTTTGGTAAATTTTGATCAATTCGAGGTAGAAATAAAGTTCGTTTTTTGTTACAACCTGCAGATTCTGCAGAGGATAATGGAGTATGTGGCAAATTGTAATGTAGAAACCACAGCTGCTGAAAAATTGCAGCATTCCGGTGGCATTGCCCATGGCCTACCCACATCACTTTTAGCCCCTGTTTGAATCATAATGTTAGACATGGGGGTCTCTAGTTGGAAGGGTTTGTACCTTGCCAAAGTAAGGACCCCTATTCTAGTTAGGGTAAGTGGATTATACAGCTAAGATAACCTCTCCTCACCCACTTGGTAGCTTGGCGCGAGCCGTCAGGCTTATCTCAGAGCAATATGTAAAGCATTTGTACATAATCACACAGTAACAGTAAAAAAAAAAAAAAAAAAAAACACAAAAGGACACCATACCAGTTAAAAAAAAAAAAAAAAAGTAGCTGAATAAAACTAGAGCAAAACAACAAAAATCCGACATACACAAGAAAAGATACCACTTTTAAAAATTTTCAAAATAGTTCAGTCCATAGGAAACTATAGATGCTTCACTTTTACCACAAAGTACATGGGATACGTCAAAATCGTAGAAGAAAAAAGGTGCAGGGTAGTTGAGGTGTCGGATAAAGAAAGCAATGCATCAATTCCTTACTTCTATGGACGGTGATGCGTTGATTCCTTACTGCCAAGGGAGGTGATGCATCAATTCTTTACTGTCGGGCACGTTGATGAATCAGTTCCTTACTATGAGGGGAGGTGATGCATCAGCTTCGGGACACACTGCCCTGGTTCCTTAATGCTGGGCAACGGTGATTAAGAACTTGGCGTACATGTGCGATTCATTGAAAATCAGGACGCGCTGGGTCGATGCGAGGGCGGCACAACAAGCGCTGCATCGATTTTCCAGCCATGAAACAGGTGATAAGTCCATTTCTTCAGGCGCACAGCAGGGCCTGCTTAAGAGTGAAGGGGGTACCTCGGACATCAGAGACACGGTGCTCAGGACCCTGCCTGCAGCGATCTTTCCAGCTACACGGCAGGCGCTGCATTGATTCTTCTGCGGCAATGCGTTGGTTTTTCAACCTCACGCCAAGACTGCGGCACACAAAAACAGGCATAGGTCGATGCGTGGATTTATGGACTTCTTTGCCGAAGGACCACTTCCAAGGGACCGGAACTGGAATTGATACCACTTGGCTTCTCTTCAGGGCTTTTCTATTTTCTGAGTTTATTGCAATGGAGCCGTCCTGGTTTTGCCGTAGGCTCTATTAGGACTGTTCGGTTCACTTCCAGATTTCGAGGCCACCTTGTTGTGTTCCTCAAGTGCTTTTGTCCAATTCGTCTAGCAGTAATCGCTGCTTTCAAGCATCAAGTAGGGACGACATTTCTTGTGTTTTAATCATCTCTTGGGCAATTATGCCATACTTGCTGTTTTTAATTGCAAACGTCATGTTTCTTTTCTTCGCCGCGTTCGATTATAAATAATGTACTTTTGACATGGATCGCGTTTGTATTCAAGGGTCGTGTTCTTTACTGCCACGATTCCTTTCTGTCATGCCCGGGGTAGTTTGCTACTTCACAACGCTTCACTTTCTATAAGTGGCATTTTCAAACACACCACTTAAAAAAGAACTTCACTAGAAGATGTATTTTTAAATTGTGAGTTTAGGGACCCCAAACTCTAAATCTCTATCTCCCAATTGGAAGTTATACTTGTAAGAGGTTCAAGGCAGCTCCTATAATAATCAATGGGAGAGATAGTCCTTGCAATAGTGAAAAACGAAATTGGCAGTATTTCACAATCTGGACATGTAAAACACACCAGTACATGTCCTACCTTTCACATACACTGCACCCTGCCCATGGGGCTACCTTGGGCCTACCTTGGGGGTATCTTACATGAAGAAAAAGGGAAGGTTTGGACCTGGCGAGTGAGTGCACTTGCCAGGTCGATAAGACAGTTTAAAACTGCACTCAGACACTGCAGTGGCAGGCCTAATACATATTTGCAGGGCTACTCATGTGGGTGGCACAAACAGTGCTGCAGGCTCACTAGTAGCAGTTGATTTACAGGCACTTGGGCACATACACTGCACTTTACTAGAGTCTTACCAGTAAAACAAATATGCCAATCATAGAAAGTCAATCACCATTACAATTTAGAAATAGAACATATGCATATTAGCACTGGTTAGCAGTGGTAAAGTGCCCAGAGTCATAAAGCCAACAAAAACAGGTCAGAAAAAATGGGAGGAAGAAGGCAAAAGGCTTGGGGATAACCCTGCAACGAAAGGCCAGGTCATACACATAGCTTCCAAGTTTCTCCGGTCCATGTGTGAGTAGTTAGTCCAGTCAAATTTTTCTTCAGAATTCTGGGACTTGTAGTCCTGGTTGTAGATAGTATTCTGGAACTTGTAGTCTCATGTATGTCTAAGGGGATAAAACAGGACTGGCCTAATTAGTCAGGCATGGACCTGGGAAGCTTAGCAAACTTGGCAGTTTGGTTGAATAAAGTTACCAGGGGACTCCATGTCACCAGACTTGGCTTTACGTTACAAATCATGGCTTAAAGGTGTGTAAGTTTAATTGATCAACTAAGGTGAACCAGGATAATTAAGTTGCCAAAGAAAACCCAGGACTTCGGATCATCTAGTAGCCTTACATCTCAAACCCACCAGCAAGCTGCCATATTGTCTATATTCATAGAGCAGCAGGGCGCCAAATTCACTGTGGGAATGGCATGAGGGCTCAAAGAAGCATTAACATTTGGGCTTGATGCCAGTCACTGACCAACAAGCCAGGGATCCTTTAAAAAATGGACAAAGCCAGAGAATATCTTTAAGTGCAATACTGCCCGTAGTGGTAAAAAAACAGTAACAAAGTCTAGAATTCCACTATTTGTATTATAAATAGATCTTCTTAGGCATCGCTATTAGGCTACTCAATAGGATGAACGGTAGAGTAGGCCCTCTACGTTTGCTCTCTCATGACTTGCTGGAAACTCATGTCAAAAGCAATCAGTAAATCACTGTACTATCTTGCTTAAATATTGTAAAATTTTCCATGAGTAAGTTTGCAATAAGCCCTTGCCATTTATTTACAGGTTCGGAACAGGAACATAAATGCCTTTAAAAACAGCCTTGTACCCCAGTTAAAACAGTCTCTGATCCCCTCAAATCAAACTGCAGACATGTACTACAATTCGACAATTGCGGCAAATGAAACTGCCTCACAACCAACGATTTTTTGGCCTAAAAAATTCATTAAACCAAATCAGTGTCCAGGATTGACAAAGTCACTAGCCCTCAGTATACACAGTGACAAACTTATGCTGCAATGAATACATTCCAAGCAGGATTCAAAAATAATTTGCTTTCATACACAATTGGTCCCCATGCTTCGTCAAATCAAGACTATGAAAATAGTCCAAGGCTGGCAGTGGTGTTGGTGGCATACGAACCTCTGAACTGCTCGCAGTACATAAATCTAAAGTTATTCCTTAATTTGCTAAAATACAGGCAGGGCCACTGGAATTATACAATAGACGACCTAATTATGCAAAAGGATAAATAATGTGGCAATAAAAGGCAAATTAACCAGAATAAGGTACCATATTTTGCGACACTATTTCTTTTCCATGTTGCCATTTTACGACACAGAAATGTGTTCTAGGCAAAGTTTTGACCTCATCAGTTTCTTTTTAAATGCACCATGAGAGGTGACAAGTTCATCTTTGCAAAGAACGCGTTACTTTGGGTACCACCGATTGCGTTATTTCTGTGCATCTTTTAGTACGCTCGAGTTAGAAACAATACTTTACTTGATATTTGCAAATTATGCCGCAGATGGGAGGCTTAGGAGGTAAATCCCAAATTATGCAGGGAAAATACCATGGCTGCAGTATCGCATCATTCCATTTTATAGCACTGTACCCTCTCAGATCGGTTGGCATGGATCTTAAACTAAGGGGCACTGAATAGATACTTTCGAGGAGTCTTTACAAAGAGAATCTGTGAGAGGAATTTACAGAGATCAGGAGAGGGGAATTTCCCAATCTTTGGCCCATGCAATGAAAAGACACAACATTCTTTGGATATAAATTTTATGGGAATGATTAAGGTATGTGTTCTTCTGTAATTCATGGTAGGCAGACAATAATGAATTCTGCAGGCACAATAACGGAGACCGATTTTAAACACATCTGAAAATGAGGAAACCTAATTCTCTCCTTAACCAGGCGCCACGGCAAGTTGCTTTTAACGGTAGTGAAGTTGTGGACTTTTGGGATTGCACAGGATAAAACAGCGAGGGAGGAAGGGAGGGACTGGAGAAGGGTATCCGGCACCATGGGACTCAAGGAGGACCAGGCAGGAAGCAAGGAAAACAGGGGTTTGCTATAAGTTCATGAGTGCTGCTTTGGACACCAATGGTAGAAGACAAGTATGGGTGTAAAGGGATCAGAACGGCACATAGAGTAGAAATAACCGAAAAGGAGGAGCCAACAGGCACAATTGAGCCCAGCAGTTCACAGGAGGACCATCAAACATTACCATGCAGGTGAATGGCCAGAACAGGAAACTAGGATTAAAGACAAATATACAAATGAAGAGGAAGAACGAGAAGGTGGTGAGCTCCTGGAGGAGCAGAAAACGATGCAGACAGGAGCCTAGCGAGTATCAGACTTGTGCGGTGCTATTAGGGCAAGATGTCAAAATGATACAGCAGAGCTTGCAACAAGAAGCATGTAGGGTGCTAGGGACAGTGGCCAGGCAGCGAGCAACTTAAAGGCAGAACAGAACACAGTTAGTGGAGAAAGAAACGAGCAGCAAGCAAGACGCACAGAAAGCAAACACAAATAGGAAGCACCTGCAGAGTTAATAGGTATCACCTATATTAGATCTCCTTGCTCTTTCAATATACATATATTTTTGCCATATTGCACAACAGCGCGGCTGCTGTGTAGTATGGCTGAAAGTAAAAAAAAAAAATGTTTAAAGTAATATGTTGCAACCTATTATACTTTGTACCATGCTGCACTCCTGTGTAATATGGCTAAAAATAACATTGCAAGATCTATTAGCTTTGTCAAAGGAAATACCTATTGGCTGTGCCAATGCTCAGGGAAAAAAGGCCTATGATGCAGCCAGCTTTCAGGTGGGACGGGGTGGGAGGGGAGGGTGAAGCAACAATTGAGAGGAGCATGGGGAGGGGGTCAAGCAACAAAGGGGAAAGGGTGGAGTATAGGCCAGAGAAAGGTGATGGGTAAAGTAAAGGCAGGAGGGGTGCAGGGGGCGGGGAAGCAATAATGAGGGAAGGGGCGGGGGAATAGCACAAGCAACAATGCAGGAGGAGCAGGACAAGCAACAACGATGAGGCAACAATGTGTAAGGAGAAGGAGGATCGAGCAAGCTACAAAATAAGTGGCTACAACGCAGAAAGGGAGGAGAAGAGAATGCCTGCAAACACATGCACTTTTATGGAGTGAAACAACCTGCAATTTAAAAAAGATGTCCCGAAGCGTGAGAAGAGGGGAAAGATACTGTCCGCCATCAGGAAGCCATACTTGCTCCATGCTCCTCAGAAGAGACAAAAACACAAAGAGAAAGTGAACCTGGCACACACTGACCAATGAGAAGCAATGAATGAAGCCAACCAATGGTAAGCAATAGGAAGGCTCCAAGCCCTTTTTAATTGATTTTTAAGTTGAGAAAATGTCTTGCACGTGACTGCGCAGGTGCGAGCTCATGCAAGACCTAAAACTGGTTATACTTTGACGTTTTGTGTGCACAGCGAGTATTTAGCAGCTAAAGTTACAACTAAAACATTTTCTTATACTTGAATACTTGTATACTGTAAAAGAAATTACATTTGCTGCCATTTTTAAAAATTATCAATCAATAAAAAATGCAAATCAATTACTTTCTGATGAAAAAAATAAGCATGTAACCCTAAAAACAAAAACAAATCCGCAGTACCCGTTTCTAGCAGTGGCTGAAAACATAAAAAGATTACGAAGCAAAGGATGTGGAGAAAGACATTTAAATAGGTTGCTAGGATACTCATCTTTTAAAATGCTGATAAAAATACGTTATTTGTTCATGTACTATTTTACAAACTCCCAAGTCCAAACACTGAACTGTGTTTTATTATTGTAAACAATACATTTTTTAAATCAAAAAGAAGTGTGATGAACTGAAAGGCTAATAAAACACCCTGAATCGTTGGTGCATTCAAATTAGAATGCTGGGTCTTTTCTCTTTCAAGTCAAAATAAGATACAAAAGATAAAAAGAAAATGTGTTTTCATAGGGCTGTTGTGCCCAAGATGACAAAACAGCATTGTGATCCTTCTGTCGATACTGTTCTTGTACATAAGAAAACCAACAATTATATTCTTTCTTATAATGGCTCCTCAATGTCTGGACTGGTTACAAGAAAGGCTATCATAGGATCGTAATTAGCTATCATAGGTTATTCTAATAAATCCCAATGTAATATATCATACCATAGTTCAATAAATTCCAATACCTGCTAAACAGCATTTTACCTGAACATGCCATAATATCTGCAAGCTAAGTTATGTTATGTTATGTTAAAATAAGTTTGTATAGCGCACGGCTACTCCAAAAGAGTGTCCCGGCGCTTTCCACAGGCGGCTCAGTGTGTGATAACATAACAGGAAAACAAATACAGGAAAGAGAAAAAGGCCCACCGAAAATTAACTAGACATTAAAAAGCCAAGTCTTCAGGCTCTTCCTAAATTGGAACAGATTAGGGGTACTGCGTAACGCCAGTGGCAGAGAATTCCACAACTGGGGCGCCTTGAAGCTGAAGGAACGGCCCCCAGTGCGGGCCTTCCGCACACGTGGAACCACAGCAGTGAAAAGAGATTCGGACCGCAGTGAGCGGGCTGGGCGGTAGAAGGCCAACCTACGCCGTAGATACCCGGCCCCTGAGCCAAACAAGGCTTTGTGCATCAACGTAAGGGATTTAAACATGATCCGCTTACGGATAGGCAGCCAATGGAGCTTCTGCAGCAACCCAGAAGCTCGGGATCGCCTATGCAAGCCAAAGATGGCGCGGGCAGCAGAATTTTGTGCCACCTGTAGGCGTTGGACCAGGTAATCAGGGAGGCCAAGAAAAAGGGCATTGGCGTAATCGAGCCTGGACCCAATAAGCGCCTGCACGGTAATCCGCCTGTGCTCCGCAGAGAGCAATGGAAGAAACTTGCGGAGCATCTTCAAAATGCCGAAGCAGGTAACATGAAAAGTCCAGTCCACCTGCAACCGGTGAAACGAGTGGGTTATTCTTTTAGATTTCAGTAAATGGCAAAATCAGAATCAGTAATTTCACCTTGTACCGAGCTCGCATTAAGTTTTTACCTGCTAAGGACCATCAAGTTAAAAGCAGGAACTATTCGAAGGCCACAGGCGCAGACTGACCACTAACTCAATCTGGCTAATTGCAGGTGGGCGGACTACTAAAAGTTAAGAAGCTGTACTCTGGGTGAAATAGGGTTGCATTGCTGAAGATGTTCACATTCGTCATTAATAGACTCTCTGAAGGCCAAGTACAGAAGGTTCTAATAATATCATTACTGCTAGGTTCAAGGTCGGGTGGTTAGAATCAGAAAGCAGTCCAATTAGGAAAGTAATTCAGCCTAAAAGGGTGAAAGAAACTGAATATGTAATCAAAGCTCTGGCTGGACGTGTTGTGGCTAGAATACACATGGGGACATGGTGAAGAGCAGAGAGTGAGAGTACGACTAGGCATGTGCAGAATGTGCTGAAGTATATGCAGAGTGACTTGAACTGTGCATACCACTGAAGATGAGAATGTGCAAAGGGGAGATGGATGGCAGTAGAGCACACTAATAACTAAACATATGGAGAAAATCCTGACCATGCATAAGTGTAGCAGAATTTGAAATGTGGCTGAGGTGCAGAGATCGGATCAGACTGGCTTATGGGTGACCGCCAATGTATACTAGTTACATATTCTGAAGATATTCACAGTCACTTGAGAAGCTTCTATAGCTAAGTAATCTACATCTATTCTGTAGATTTCTTTATTTTCAACACCAAGGTACTCCTAGAGGTAATTTCAGCGCTCTATAAATTCTACAACATAACATACATTCATAAAGGCAGTAATAAGCCTAAAAGGCTAGGGTGGCTCCAGTATTGGGGCCCAACAGTGGATACCCCTAGGGGTAGGGTATGAGTATTTCTCAGGTTTGGACAGCACGGCTGTGGGTGTGCAGAAAATGACAGACAATGACAGAGTAGCTGATGGTGCACAGTGTGTGACTGAGGATTAAAAGAGCTGCTGATGTACGTGGAGCAATTCAAGTGTGACCAAGGTTGTAATAGTTTGAGAGAAGTGCAAAAGGGGATTGAGAGAGAGAATATACGTAACACTGTTGAGCTTAGCAGGCAATGTGTGGAGTGCGAATAATGGAGAGCAGTGTGACTGTGGAAGGTTAGGAATAATATTGTGGGGGTGCACAACAATCTATGTAATAAGATTGGTTATCTACTTTAGCACTTATGTGGACAACCTCTTATCTTCCTTTTTTGATTCGATATGTTGTGGAGGACCTGCATAACTTCAAACTGGACAGAAAAGTTGATTCTTCTAGATAAGTTAGGTTTCAGACAAGGTTACTTTTTATGTTTTAAAGGATTCTTTTATGCTCTAGTGTGCACTCTAGTCTTGATTCAGTCAGACCTCTCCTTGTTACTTGACTCTTAAAACCACCAAAGTGTAGTAAAAGTACTGCACTCAGCAGCAAGCTTGGAGGTGCCAGCAAGAGGTGGATACAATTGATTAACTCAAAGGATACAGTGCGTGGAAACTGCTTTGAGCTGGATTATGCTTGTTATTTGGGTGCTGTGCTGGTCTCAAACCTTAAATGAGTCATCTGCTAACCTACACAACTAAGAAGATATGATGGTCTTAAAAAGCGTTAACTAGTTACACACTGATCTAGATGGCCGTGTCCTTCTAACTACATTCCAAAGGTAAGTACATGCAGGAAAAGTTTCACTAATAAAAGATCAAAAACTCCTAGTAGTAATAGATACCTTGCCTTCAACTCCCGCTCTGCTATGGCCAGCCCCTACAAGTGGTACAAATAAAGAGATATGGGGTTCTAGAAGCGGCAATATGAGGTTTTAAATCAACTACTAAACAACTAGTCACTGCTTCCACAAACTAAGAAGCTTTGCTTGAAAATTAATTATCTTGTGTTTTTGAGCAGCAAACTCTGATGGTACTAGATGTTAAGGTGAATCAGCAATGTTCCTGGTAAGGGAGATGTAGGGCACCCGCTATCCTAATAAGGAAGAGTTGGTAAATACCCAAATGACATATGAGAGAGAAAATTAGTAAAGCCCTTGACTTTAGAGGGAGGATAACGTTCCAGCTGCATAGGAGAAAGTACTTGTCGAAAATTGTACAAATCGTCTTACAATCTAGGACTGAACAAAAAAAACAAAAAAAGGAGATTGGTGCTGATGTGGCAAGACATTATGGATCCAGAAGCTTCTGCTAACTTGCTGCCTCCATGATTATTCTGTTTTCAATAGGATAATGTCGACAATATCTGCCCCACCTACTAACGTTACTGACAGTAGCAAGGCTACATCAGTTAGTTTTGATAAAACATATAACAGTAAAAACATGTTTTTTAAGGAGTCCACTTTTTGAATTTTGATTGCGGTTCCATTAAAAGTTAGAATTCATACATTTTATTTAGTATGTTGATTCTACCCGAAAGCATGGGATGGATGGTTGGGATCTTTGTTAAGAAATATTGGTATGGAAATCCAGGTGTGAAATGGTTGTGGGTACGAAGCAATGTTTTTTGCATTTATTGGGAATCCCATTTAAGAGTTAAGAGAGGTGGAGAAAAGACGCATGCAATACTGATATAATCATGTTCTCACGAAGACAGATTAGGAGTAGACTGCATAATTTAAAAACTTGCATTTTCACTAAAACCAATCAATCAATCAGTCGCTTTCTTGTATATTACTGGAAAAGCACAATAATAAATATTTTATTATACACTTCAGAGAAAAGAACAATTGTATGCTCATATAATCAAAAACAACAACTTGGTTCTCATAATCTACATAAAAGTATAGAAACAACTGCTGAAAAACAAGATCAAAGATTTCATTGGTTAAAGTTCAAGTCCTAAACAGTATATGCTTCCCGTACTAAGGTCCACATGTACAAAGCCAAATAGCTGTTGTAAAGCCCAAGATTCACTAAATCACATGGTTTGGGACCACTAAATGGCTTTTTGTAAAGGTCCTAAATGCATTTTGAGAATAGGTAACAGGTTACAAAATCACAAAATGGGTTTAGAAATACTTTCTGAATCGCAATTCGGAAGCGGCAAGTTTAGGTTGCCCCTTACAAATTACGATTCAGAATGCTATGTATCAATGGTTTGCTACCATAATTTCATTTCCAACTACATGTAAGTCACCAACTCCTCAAAGGAGGTGGTAGTTTATTCTAAAAGGGAAAACAATCCCCATGGGACCCCTTTCCCTTTGTGAATGAAACAAAACGTCTGTTTGGGAGTGGGAAATGATTAAGAGATCACAGTCAACTGTTAAACCTATTTAGAAAAGTGTTTTTTTGAAGGGGGGGCTGCATTTAGAACAAAAAACTCAGACATGTTGGTTTGCAGATCTCAGCAGGCCCCCATCCTAACAGAGTGAGTCACAATTTTTGACCTACTTTGTTACATATAGATGAGGTAGGTAGAATTAAAACTGAATGGTGATTTTGCAAACCGACCGTTTAATAAATAGCCTAGTTTGTAAAATCAGAATAGAATCACAAAAAGTTTGTGTGCAATTTTCAATCAACTTCTGCAAATCAATTGTTAATGAATCTGGCCCGTTCGGCCTTGAGCCTCAGGGAATAAGTCTTGAATATTTTGCAGAGCGAGCTTCAAGGCTCTACTTAGGAATAGGGACACTGATAAAACTGTAGTCGGGCAAATAGTCTGTAATAAGGCAACTTTCAAAGTATGCATTACTCAGCTGGTCCCTTCTCATTTTCGGAGTTCAATATTTTTTTCTTTTATTTTCAAAATAGGTAAAGAACATCTACAAAGAAGGAACTTATAAACATAGAGAGATTATTCCTCTCCTCTCTGTCCTCCTGTCTCCCAGAGGACCACCCTGCAAAGTGACAGAATTGTACAGGCTACGAGGAAAAAGATAAATGACAATAGCAGGCACTAGGATACAACATATTTGGTGGGGGCGGGGGTAGTACTGGGTGATAATCTACAGTGCTCTCAAAAGTCTTGGGTCTGTAGGTGGCCTGGAGTCATACGCAAAACAGTCCACAAACATCCCACACCGATTTCCTAAATCAAATGTGTGCCAAAGTCTATGGTACCAGTCCATTCACAGGGAGGGTTTGCCTGACCGCGCAAGCTTTTGTTTGACAACCAGTAATAGTAATACAACCATTTTCCTAATGGCCTTCTTGGACTACCACTCTGTCTTCGGCATTCATCCCAACAGGATAGCAAGGGCTGGGAGTTGAAATCGGAACCCCGTAATCTGGTTGATAAAGCCCAAAAACTTCAGAACTTTGTGTGGTACTTCTACAATACAGGTGACAAGGAAACCTTTCCACCACAGCTCCTCCAGCACCCATTGGAGTGTGTATTTTAAAAGCTGTGAACTCTAACAGTTTTGCAGTGCCATCTGTATAATAATTCAAGCTGGTTTCTATTGTGTTTACTGTAATAGCCCGCTTATGCAAGCAGTATATGATGACAACATATTCTCACTGCGTGATTGAGATTTCTAGTTCTTTTCCCCATGCATTCTGGAAGCCCCTTTTAGGTACAGATTCTGTTGCCCTTACTATCTGAAAGAACCTGGAGATCAATTGTTTGATTGATTGTGTCAACTATGTGTTGGGGTTTCTCCAACAATGTGAGCTTCCTCAAGGCCTTAGCGCGGACAAAGCTGTGCATGGCCCAATACATTGGTTGCGTGTTACAAAACCACTTTTTCCCTAGATAGAAATCTTGCTTAACTTGGTTGGATGTGAAAGCTTTGTCCTGAACTACTCTCAAGTTTTTGTTCCTGCCCATTTAAAGTTAGCGCATGTTTTCAGTATCTTGAGCAGAGTCTCACTTGGCACATGAATCCGTAGGGCCTGGAAGAAAAATAAGATCCTTAACAAGACCATTACAGTGACTGATGATTTTCGACCCTGTAAAAAGCGATGAAGGGTTTGCCTTCCGAGTACATAGAGTATGGCAACCAAAAAGCAACAACAAAGGATGCTATTTCTGATAGATGGAGCATTCCTAAACGTACAATCCACCAGGAGATCTATATCTGGTTTTCCGGTTATGGCTCAAATCTTGATAACATGATGTCTTTTACAGTTTGAGGATGAATTTGCGGCATTTTCCAGATCCTCATATTATCGGAGGATACTTTATTATATTGTTTGACAGCATCCTGCAGCATCCTTTGTAGAGAATATCCAGGTCTCTTTTTTTGAGGGGGAGGTGGTGGGGTGGAGGGGGCGGGGGAGGTATAAACATTTCAGTCTAAAAATACTGTTTTTACTCCAGCGTACCCTACACCCTAGGCGAAAGATCAATTTCCGGGGTTCTGCCCGGGCTTTTTTTTTTATTTACCAACACATTTGCCTGATCATGCCGGTGTAAAGCTGACACAGATGATACCCTAAATGAGAAACTGTTAATGGACTCTTCTTTGGTAGAAGATGTGAAAATATAATTGCTGCATTTTCTTTCCCCAATTAAAGGGGAAAATCATGAAAAATCTTCCAGAGGGAAAATGGGAAAGTAAACAGAGGGGCTGTGGAATAGGACAAGAAAGACTTCTCATATTGCCCCACACCTTCTTTTCCCTTCCCATTTGAATCCGCTCAAATGCTCATCAGCTGTCATCACTTGCTACAGTCTATGACTTTGCTTCTTCTTTCCCCTTCTGTTTTCTACCTCATTGCTACACTCCCCTAAGGAAAAACAACCTTGTTTTCACCACTATAGTAGGATCAATTTATGGTTAGCAATGTTGATGTGACCAATTTCCTGTCGCTGCCTTAACACCCCAATGCTTGATGATGTAATCCATGAAACGTGGGGTAGTGAGGAACATCTCCAGCTGTCTTATAGCAAGAGGTAGGTTAATCACATAAAAATTCAAAAGAGGGTCAGGCGACATGCCACAAAGCACTGGAGTGGTCGGTCAACTCCTCTATGGCACCATAACAAACTTACGCTTCATCGTCTTCACAGCAGCTCTGTAGTGTCTGCACCAGAAACATATGAATCCTAAGATACTAATAGTTTCTCACACGTCAATTAGTTGTTGTAGATCAATGAGCAAAGGAAGCCAAAAACAAGAATATTCCTTTCAATTACAAAGCAGGAGGTGCTGCTATGGTGCTGTTTCTACACCATTACAACAGCCCCAACATAAGAGAAACTGCACCATCATCCATAATTGTAAAACCAACAAAGCGTTGAGTGAGTCTCGAGCTACCTCTGTTGCCACAGAGCCTTACGTTGAATGATCCATTTCACAACAGTGCCAAGCACGGTCGCACTACAGCCCTACAATCAACTGGCAGGTGATTTTGGAAGGCTCTCACTCGCTGAAAGACTTTCGAAGGTGGCAGAGTTTTGACAGATACAGGGACTTAAATCTGAAAGAACCCCTCCTAAGATTCCACCTATAGCTGCTACTCCCTGCATACAACAAACCCTTTAAAAACGCCATTTTCCAGCTAGTGTTGCGTGCCTAAATATAGCAATATTTTTCCTGCCTTTTTTTCTTTTCTAATTTTCAAATGTTTAGTTGGTTCGAGTCTTAAATCACAGGCCCTGTAAACCCCCGAGGCACTACGTTCTGTACTCACCCTCTAAGTCACGGGTTCACGATTCATATGCAGAATTCATTATTCTGCATAATTCAATGGTCTTTATAACAGTTCACAGAACAATTGCTTAATCTGTGGAGGAGATGAACACCTGCACTCTTTTTATTTGGGGGGGGGGGGGGGGGCTTCTTTCTCATCATCAGATTCTGACCCAACGTGGGAGAAACAAATTAGAGAAAGAGAAGAAAAGAGTGACAAAGGGAGAAAGCAGAGATTAAAACGGACCTGCAAGAGAGATAGAGAGACAGACAGTGCCGGGTGATTGAAGAAACAGGCAATCATTCGGTGGAATTAAGAAAAGGCAGCCTTGGTATTCGGAAACTCCGGAACTCGCAGTGTCGTGCTGCTTTGGAAATCTTTGAGCACCGAACTTACTTTTTTTTTTCTCCAAGTTTACGACCGACAAGAAGATAAAGAACTCGGTCACGGTGAAAGCGGGCCCAACGTGTAATAAAGCAATATGCCATTAATGCGCGGGCTACGAAAACAATGAACTCACTTTGCACAGATGAGTCAACCTGCCCTATGAAAACACCCTCATCCTTCCGAGCGGAAGTCTAACCCCCGAGAGCCGGCCTCTGGGTCTTGCTTGTCGGGCACCGCAGACAGACCTGTTTGTTCTCCGGTACGGGGTATGTTACTTGAGGCAAATACTGTGAGCTTAGTTACGAGAGAACAGTAACTTAAGTGGTTGCCCCATTTAAAACTAAATTAGTTGAATTCAAAACATGATTGTTTTCCAAGGGCATTTCTTCCGGTCACACAACCGGTTTTTAGTATCCACAGAAAACGTATTACATGACACAGCGGTTTTAAGTTTGATTCTTATTTATTTGTTCGGAGGTTGTTTTTTTTTTGTAACTGTTGCAATGTGGGTACTGTGGTCGATATCAAGAGGTTGCAAGCTTCCAGGTTAGTTTGTAACGTGATAATCAGATCATCATATAAGACGCGTTTAACGTAATTTTAACTTGTATGCACACTCAAATGTAATTGTATATATACGTGTATGTGCAAACTAGTTTTGAAAACTTCACGAGGATTCTTCATACGGCTCCCAAGTTATTAGCAAAACAAACAAGCATTGGAAATGCAATAGGTCTCGCATTAGGAAAGTTTGAGCTATTGGTCTTATAAATGACTTTTTTATTTATGTGTTGTTTTTGAAAATAGCTAAATGAATAGCTTTGTCATTTACAATGCCAATAGTTATAACTTTCGCAAATGTGACACCTATAGCATTTGTAATGCAACGTGTTTTGTATTTACGTGACTTAGATGTATTGATATTACAAATAACAATGGCTTTTAATTTTTTAAAATAATTAATACTTAAATAATTTATTTAATTTGTAACGTCAATAGCTTTAAGTTTTGTAAATAACTTTTGTGAAGATTATGTTCAGTGTTTTTTATTGTGTCGAAAATCCAAGAACAGAAGTGAAAAATCAACATCTTTTTGTGATTTGTAATAAAGCTTGAAAACTGCTTGAAACATTGAAAGAACATATTTGAACCAGTGATGCTGTGGTGGTGCAGAGTGATGCTGTGGTGGTGCAGAGTGATGCTGGGGGGGGTGCAGAGTGATGCGGGGGGGGGTGCAGAGTGATGCTGGGGGGGGTGCAGAGTGATGCTGGGGGGGGCAGAGTGATGCTTGGGGGGGCAGAGTGATGCTTGGGGGGGCAGAGTGATGCTTGGGGGGGCTGAGTGATGCTGTGGTGGCGCTGAGTGATGCTGTGGTGGCGCTGAGTGATGCTGTGGTGGCGCTGAGTGATGCTGTGGTGGCGCTGAGTGATGCTGTGGTGGCGCTGAGTGATGCTGTGGTGGCGCTGAGTGATGCTGTGGTGGCGCTGAGTGATGCTGTGGTGGCGCTGAGTGATGCTGTGGTGGCGCTGAGTGATGCTGTGGTGGCGCCGAGTGATGCTGTGGTGGCGCTGAGTGATGCTGTGGTGGCGCTGAGTGATGCTGTGGTGGCGCTGAGTGATGCTGTGGTGGTGCTGAGTGATGCTGTGGTGGTGCTGAGTGATGCTGTGGTGGTGCTGAGCGGTGATGTGGTGGTGCTGAGTGGTGCTATGGTGGTGCTGAGTGGTGCAGTGGTGGTACTGTGGTGGTGCTGAGTAGGAGATGGGGAGAGGGAGAAAAAGGAGCGTAGGGGGAGGGAGAGGGTAAAGAGAGGGAGAGAGAGGGTAAAGAGAGGGAGAGAGAGAGTAAAGAGAGGGAGAGAGGAGAGAGGGAGAGAGAGGGATAGAGAGGAGAGAGCGAAGGACAGAGAGGAGAGGGAAGTGAGGGAAAGAGAGAGAGAGGGAAAGGGAGAGAGGGAGGGTAAGAAGAGAGGGGGAGGATGAGAGCGAAGGACAGAGTAGAGAGAGGGGAGGGAGAGAGGGAGAGAGGGAGAGGGAGAGAGAGAGAGGAGAGCAGGCAGAGGGGGAGATGGGGAGAGGGAGAAACGAGCTCACAAAAACAATAACGCAATTCACATTTGTAGGCAATATTTCACGATAGTAAAGTACTTGACCGGTAAACATCGGTGGTGGTAGAGAAAGCAGGCTGGGTCTGGTTGTGATGTCACCCCATGATCTCAACTACCGTGTGCCCTTTCGATTAGCTCCTACACGAAATAGGTAAAGTATAAAACGTATATCTGCAAATAAACTGTCTATGTTATGGGTATGGGGAGAGGGGCAAAATGATGGACATGAAAACAGGGAAGGGGCGAGGGAAAAGGAGTGAAAGCAAGAGGCACAGATGGGAAGAGAAAGATTAAAGTAGAGAGGTAAATCTAAAGCAAGAAAAGGAGTAATAAAGAAGGGGAGAGAAAGTGGAACTAGGGAAGAAAAGATGGAGAGAAAGACGGACAGAAAAAGCAAATTAAGGGAAGGGAAGACAGAGAAAGTAAGAAAGAAAGTGAGACAAAAGGAATTCAGTACGAGGAGACGAAAAGAACAATAAAAAAAAAAAAAGTTAAAATAAAAAGAGACACGGCCTGGCAGCCGTGAAAGTTAAAGTACGGCCGGCCGGCCGTGAATAATTAGGGGAGGAGAAATGCCTGAGGCAGAGCGCAGGGGGCGGAGCGGATACTTTTGAAGAGCTGCTGGAGGCACCACGCTGGGGAATAGATGCTGTTTACAGACTTAAGATTTGATCTCATCTGTAGGGAAGTGTGTAACCACTGCCGATACCTCATAATAATACATATAACTCTAGCCACACGAAAACAAGATGACCTGGGTACTGAAATATTAAATATATAATTATACTGGCTCTTAGTGCAAAGCGGAAATCCGATCAGCTCCGGCTTGGGTCACTCTATAAAGTTAATGGTTCCACAAGCTCTAGTGGCACTGAACTTCAGTTAACAGTAAAATGCTAGTCTACGTTTGAACATTCCATTGAGACGCATGTGATTCACGTAAATAATATTAGTACGATCAAGCTGGGGCCTGCAATGAAGTCACAGCGCAATAGAGCAATGTGTAAAACCCCGTGTAAGAGTGTTTAACTGATGAACGAGAGTTCAGAATAGAGAGGACTGCAACGAATACGATAGCATCAATGCAGGAAAAAAGCAGGCATATTTGAAATTACATCGTGACATACGGAAGGCTGCAGAGCCTGAAACTGAGCCAGCGGGGGTGGCAGTAGAGAGTTGTTTATACCCAGCGTCGAACGCGCAAGACTGACACTGACGTGGTCAGGGGGACACCGGGATCCGCCATCTTGTTTGAAGGGAACCAACGCCTCGGAGGAGAAGCTGAGGCAACACCGACTGCGGGCGTGGGAGAGAGCCGGGGACAGGCAGCATAGGGTGAGGAGCTTGCTCGGGCACTGCAGGCTGGGTAAGGGAGGGAGTGGAATTAAACAAACTAGCCTAAACATATAGGTACAAGAAAGGGCCGGAAAGTAAGGAAAGGCCTTAGTAATAGGAAAAGGGTAGGAGGAGGGTTAAGAGAGGAGAAGCCCCGGTAGGGGAGGGGGAAGTCGGTTCAATGGTGTATCCCTCACTGAGTACAGCAGAGGGAGATTAGCAGAAAGGAGGGCTGCAGAAGAAATGGGCGGGTAACAATTACACGGATGGGCTGGGAGTGGCGAGAAGAGAGAGAGGTGATGGTTGCTGTCTTGTTCGGTAATTTGGGGTGAACTCAGGGAGATAGGTGATGGGGAGTGGACCACTGGTATCTAATGAGGCCTGAACGTTGGTATCTACGTGGTGTAATGTTGTAGGTTGTGACGGCAAAGCACACTTGTATGTGGAGGGAGGTTGATCAGGCTGTGTGCGCGAGAGAGAGGGGAGGTGATGGCGGCTGGGGAGGGGGGAGGAGAAATGCGAGTAAGGCTGTGTGCGGGGAGAGAGAGGGGAGGTGCTGGCGGCTGGAGAGGGGGAGGAGAAATGCGAGTAAGGCTGTGTGCGGGGAGAGAGAGGGGAGGTGGTGGCGGCACCAAGCTGGGGAACAGATGGCGATGGCTGGAGATTTGATGCTGTGCACGCGCATTTTAACTCATTACGCTTGCGTATTGAGCTAAAAGCGCACATGCACTGCATCAAATGGTCAGTCTGGTTAAACTCTGGTTAAGCCCCTTAATCTCTCGCCAGCTCGAATGCGCAAGCGCATCGGCAGGCGAGACCTAAAAACGCTTTTCCTATGGAAACTAGAACCTAACTATAACTAACTACTGGTGACCACCAGTAGGATGGAGAGAGATATATATTCAGTAGGTTGCCAGTAGGTAGTTATTGTTAGGATCTAGTTTCCATAGGAAAACCGTTTTTAGGGCTCGGCCTAGCGCCGTACACTGCGCAGCAGTGTTCGCGCAGCCGAGATTTTATGTTTCCTAGAGTGGGGCTTGAACCCGCCCCTCTTCTCCATTGGCTGGCTTCCTAAACGGAAGCCAGCCATTGGAGGAGAGGGGCGTCACTCCGTTCAAGCCCTGTCTTTTTCGGATTGGGGGGGGTGTTTTTTCGTTTCTTTCGATCTGTGACGTCATCATGAAAAAACACGCCCCCCAGTCTGAAAAGGACGGGTGCTCTGCGGACCCAGCGATGTCTTGTTTACATTTACAAAGAAGAAACACTCTTGCTCGCCACCCCTTTGGAGGGGACAAAATGGATCAGTGATGTCACAGCAGTCCGTTTTCTGCTATTATTACCAAAAGATTATGCTGTAATCCATTCAGAAGCGCTGCAGAACAAAAAGATTAAAGTGAAAATCCACCAGCCAAATAATTGACCATGTGTGCACTTCGAAAACGAACCAGCTAGGAACATTTAACGATTTTAAACACATACATTCGTAGCCACTTAAAATGTCCAAAGATTTTTACTTGAAATATATCAACAAGACAGAGTTTTCTGACCCATGGAGGACACCACTTGCTGTTGCGCAGGAAAAGCCTCAGTGTTCAGACGGAGTGTCTGCCCGACAAACGGCTGAGGATATTCTAGAAATAACTGAAAGCGCCTCGGCCAAGTGATGAAAGGCTTCCCGCTCATATGGCGCGCAGACAGGTGAGGAAAGAGCCTCACTGTACTTAAAAAAAAAAAAAACAGCACTGTACGATCAGTCAGAGGCTCCAAGTCTCAAAGGCAAACTGAATAAATGGGTTTGTGGCTGTGGCAGTTCAAGAAACGCTCTGTATCTTGTAAGCAGAAACATCACCAACGAAAAATGTGCCAAGCTATGGTATAACACTATCGACTGTAGAAGGCGCCTTTGTTAGATGTGTTAACTTTTGAGTGAGGTAAAAGTTTGAACAAAGGCAGCTGACAGAAGTATGTTTTAAGCGCTGTAGACAGATGCAGGATCTAAGGAAACTGTTCATCAGCAGAAGCTTGGACTCAGTCTCCAGGTGAATGACTCCTGCATCACTGACACCGAGCACAGCGGCGCCTGAGCCAAGGACGAGGCGCTCTCAATAAACAGTAGCTGAATCCAGCAGCGGCTCCCTATCGGGGCTTCAGGCAACAGCCGCTGCCTCCTGTGAGGCCCCTGCACATTTGTCCTGATGACAGGAGGGGGCTGAGGCCTAACCCAGCTACAGCGTTGCTTCAAAATAAAACACTCTTTAGCTGGGTGTCTGGATCGCGGATACGAGGGGTGTAGATCAACTACTAGTGCATGGCTGAAAAGAAACGCATGAGCGCAGTGTGATTTCAGTGGGCGGTGTTTTGGTGCCGTGCCTGTACAGCAGCCAACAGTAACAAGGTTCTGTACGCAATGCACTCAGCTTAACAGCCAACCTCACAGGCATGTGGGTGGATGGGAGACATCCATTTCCAGGAAGCAGGTGCATAATATGATGATCTGACACAGTGACAACTACCTACACTTTTTCTAAGGGAACTAATCCAGCAACAAGTAGGGGACATCTCCCCCTGGGATGACGGATGAATTCCAATGTTTCTGTTCATTCTGGGCTGGTGCAGCACAGAAAATCACTCTCTGAGCAAGTTCAACTCGTGCCTCGGTCCCCGGCTCGTGCCTCGGTCCCCGGCTCGTGCCTCGGTCCCCGGCTCGTGCCTCGGTCCCCGGCTCGTGCCTCGGTCCCCGGCTCGTGCCTCGGTCCCCGGCTCGTGCCTCGGTCCCCGGCTCGTGCCTCTGTTCCCCGCTTGTGATCCGGGTTTTGTGTCTCTGTTCCCGGCTCGTGCCTCTGTTACCGGCTCGTGCCTCTGTTCCCGGCTCGTGCCTCTGTCCCCGGCTCGTGCCTCTGTCCCCGGCTCGTGCCTCTGCCCCCGGCTCGTGCTTCTGTCCCGGGCTCGTGCTTCTGTTCCCCGCTTCTGATCCGGGTTTCGTGCCTCTGTTCCCTGCTCGTGCCTCTGTTCCCTGCTCGTGCCTCTGTTCCCTGCTCGTGCCTCTGTTCCCTGCTTGTGATCCGAGTTTTGTGCCTCTGTGCCCTGCTTGTAGCTCTGTGCCCTGCTTGTGATCCGGTTGTTCGTGCCTCTGTTCCCTAGGGCGTTACTGGGCAGAGAGGTGTGTGTGTGGCTCTCTGTGTGTGTGGCTGTGTGTGTGTGGCTCTGTGTGTGTGGGTGCGTGTGGTTCTGTGTGTGTGTGGGTGGCTCTATATGAATGACTGTGTGTGGCTCTGTATATGTGTGTGTGTGGGTAGCTCTGTGTGGGTGCAAATGCAATAGGTCTCGCATTCGAGAGCGATTAAGCTATTGGCATTGTAAATGACAATGCCATTTATTTATGTTTTAAAAACAAAAACATAAATAAAAATAATGTCATGAGCAATGCCAATAGCTCCAACTTTAACAATGCAGAGACCATTGCATTGTAAATGCTTGTTTGTTTTGCCAATAACTTGGGAGCCGTATGAAGAATTGTCAAGAATTTCTGATAGATATTTTAGAAACAGCTACAGCCCCAACTGCTGAAAGGAATTACACCAAATTTAGCAGAAAGGTAGCAGTTGGTCCAGAAAGCAACATTTTTGTAAATTGGTGTAAATCCATACAGTCGTTTGGAAATATTAAGGGAAATCCAAAGATAGATAGATAGATAGATAGATAGATAGATAGATAGATAGATAGATAGATAGATAGATAGATAGATAGAGATAGATAGATAGATAGATGCGGTTCCTCCAGGATCCAACAGGCCCCAATACTCAAATCTGATTGGCTGCCAACACTCCAGCCATGAAGTGTTGGTAGCCATCTCGGTATTTGGCTTCAGCCAAGTTCCACAAAAAACATTGAAATGATTTTTTTTTTAAAAGACAACGGGGACAGGGTTGGAATACCCTGACCCATAACTGTGGTCCTAGGGTCCCCTTGTGACCTCGATAGGACCAAAAAGCACTTTAAAAATTTTTTTGCTGTGGGAACGCAAAAGGTGCACAAATCGGCAGCAAAACTTATAAAAAGCACAGTCTACCGCACTTGTTTACAATATAGTCCCCTGGCCAGGTCCAGAGGGGGTTCTGTCATAATAAAAATATTGGGAAAAAAAAGGGATGGGTGAGCGAGAGGGCCCCCCCCCTCCCCTCCTTGGGCGTAATTATGCCCCAGGGACCAAGACCTCCCCGGAGCTTAATTTTAATAACACTGTGTTGCAGCGCTCTGACCAACCCGAGCTCCGGGGGACACCACCTACCCAGGGCTAATTACAAAATAATGAGGGTTGTCGTGGGCCTGCCCGAGCCCTGGGGACCAGCATCTCGGCAGAGTTGAGTTAAATATGGAGATGGGGGAACGCGCAGACCCCCCCCCCCCCGCACCCTAGGAACCACCATCTCCCCAGGGTTTTCTTTAAGAAGGAGGGGGCAGCTTATCCCTCCTCCCAGGCAATTTGTGTCCCTGGGGACCACCACCACCTCTCCAGGGCAGGCCCTTGAAAACCAAAGGAGCCTAACATGCTCTGGGGATCACCACTCCCCAGGACAGGCTCCTGCTATGTCCCGGGCTGCCCACTCCGGGACATAGCTGTTTGCGTGGGAGATGTCAAAGTTCTCCTGCCCGTTGGAAGCGGAGGTTTCATCTCTTTCCCTGCTTTCAGACATGCCATGCAGGCAGGGAAAGAGATGAAACAATTGCTCCTGCATGGAGGAGCTGCCTTTCCAGCAGGTCCCCCCGTGCAGCAGCAATACCGGCTCCCGCAGGAGACTGGGAGCCGGCTGGGGCTGTGGGGGCCTTGAGGTTCCCCCCACGGTCCAGGGGAAAAAAATAAGCAAGAGGCAAAATAAAGGTCAGAAATGCAAAGAGGCAGAATAAAGACGAGAAACGAGCAGAAAGAGGCAGAATGAAGGTCAGAAACTAGCAGAAAGAGGCAGAACGAAGGTCAGAAACTAGCAGAAAGAGGCAGAATAAAGGTCAGCAACGAGTAGAAAGAGGCAAAATAAAAGGTGAGAAACGAGCAGCAAGAGGAAGAATAAAGGTCAGAAACGAGCAAGAGACAGCAGAATAAAAGGTGAGAAACGAGTAGAAAGGCAAACTACAGTGGATAAACTACAGTGGATAAACCAGCAAAAAGAGGCAAATAAAGGTTAGGAGCAAGCAGAAAAAAGCAAAAATAAAGGTGAGAAAAAAGCAGACAAGGGCAAAATAAATGTTAGCAATGAGCAGAAAGAGGCCAAATAAAGGTGAGAAATGAGAAGAAAGAGGTAGAATAAAGGTAAAAAACAAGCACAAAAAAAGGCAGGATCGAGGTCAGAAACCAGCAGCAAGAGGCAGAAAAAATGTCAAACAAGCAGAAAGAGGAAAAATAAAGGTTAGGAGTGAGCAGAAAGAGGAAAAATAACGGACAGAATAAGCAGATAGAGGCAAAATAGAGGTCAGAAACAAGTAGGAAGAGGAAAATAGAGGTCGGAAATGAGCAGCAAGAGGCAGAAACAAGCATTAAAATGCAATAGGTCTCGCCTTTAATTAAGTTAAAGCCATTTGCTTTGCTATACAATATCATGAGCAAAGCAAATGGCTTTAACTTAATAAAAAGAGAGACCTATAGCATTTTCAGTGCTAGTTAATTTTCGCAATTGGTTAGTCCCCTTTCATTTTTTCCCCTTCTCCTTTTTTTAAAAAAAATAGTTTTTTTTTTTTTTTTAGAACATCCTGTAACTCCCCAGACAGTGCCACCTAGCAACTTGCTTGCTGCTCACTTCATTTTATCTGCAGTGTACTGCAACTGCTTCTTAACAGGGCAGCTATTTTGAAATGGTATTGTCCAGTATGTGTAATTGCTATACTAGTACAAGATGGCTGTTATGTTTAGAAGTATTATGTCAGCCATCTTGGATCAGTACAACAATGATACAGTATGCATGATACCATTCGTGTTTAAAAAAATAGAGTTCCTTCTCCTGAGTTCAATGAATCATAGGTGGTGTTAGAATCCCACAAGGGAACGTATACATCACTGGAAGGGATTAAGATGTTACACCGGTAACCAAATTTACAACTTCGTGCTAGTAGGGCCCAAAGGTACCATAAAAAACATGAAACAATTTTTATAAAAACAATTTTCATTCATTTATTTGAAAAGAAAACTAAAATTTGATCATAACATATTAATGCAATTAAAATCATATACACAAACATTTTTCGTGAGGTTCAGACATTTAAAAAAACATACAATATTCTTTAAAAATTGCTATTCTCGCAATGTTTTATACAGATATTACAACATCAAGTTTACTAGTCAAAGGATTTCTATAGGAACGAAATTGTCGACGAGGCGTTTCGGTGCCTCTTTATTATCTTGCACCTTCTTCAAGGACTCGTTCACAGCTTTATTTTATCTACAAAAACATATCATAGTACATATCATTAGGCCCATGCTTTTTTTTACAACACTTGCACTAAGATTGCTATAACATTTTAGATTCTGTCCTAATATTTGGTAAGCCCGAACACTTTACAATCCCTGATCTGTTTGTACCTTGTAGTATATTACTACATTCTCACATCTTGAAGATATTGATGGTGAGGTTGTAACAGCCTTAGTTCATCGCTGATATACGGTGTCTTGGTTCTATTTGCTAGACACAATTGGGCTTTTTCGAAAAGTTCACAAAAAAGGGGGAAAAAAGATTTTAAAGTCATTCTTTACTAATGTGTCCCACCCCTTGTTTTTTTTTTATTTTAAACTCACCCAGGTTGGATCTTCCCTGGTATTGTTTAACAAAAGGGGAACAACAGGTTTTAAAGTCATTCTTTACTCTTGTCTCCCACCCCTTGGTTTTTAAAAAAAAACGTACCCAGGTTGGTTCTTCCCTGGTTTTGTTTTACAGGTCTCTCTGAGCACATATACATCCGCTCATATTTCTTTTATCCTTTTAGGTTAAGAAAAGGGAGTACATCTTGTTTTAGGTTACTCTCTTTGTTATACATTCACTCTATTCTCTGCAAGGTGGGAGAACGATCTGCCGCCTGAGGTCGCTCTTCGGAAGCGGAGGACTGTAGCGAGGGCGAGGTCGGAGGAGCGGAGCTGGCAGGTGGGGATGAAGAAGCTGAGTCGTCTGTTAAGGTACGTTGGTCCGGTGTTGTGGAGTGCCTTGTGTGCGTGGGTGAGGAGCTTGAAGGTTATCCTCTTGTTGACCGGGAGCCAGTGCAGATCTCTCAGGTGGGGTGTGATGTGGCTGCGGCGAGGGATGTCGAGGATCAGGCGTGCAGAGGTGTTCTGGATGCGTTGAAGCCGATTCATAAGTTTGGCCGAGGCTCCTGCGAAGAGAGCGTTTCCATAGTACAACCTACTGCTGACAAGGCTGACGGCGATGACCTGTTTAGTCATGGAGAGGGTGGAGTCGAGGATGACCCCTAGATTGCGTGCGTGGTCGGGGGGTGTTGGAGCGGTTCCCAGTGCGGTCGGCCACCAGGAGTCTTCCAAGGCCGAAGGGTTGGATCCGAGGAGGAGGACCTCCGTCTTGTCAGAGTTCAGCTTCAGTCGGCTGTTCCTCATCCATTCAGCAACGGCCTTCATTCCTTCGTGAAGGTTGGTTTTGGCGGTGTGGGGGTCCTTGGAGAGGGAGAGTATCAGCTGGGTGTCATCGGCGTAGGAGAGGATGTGGAGGTCGTGCCGATGGGCGACGTGGGCGAACGGTGCCATGTAGATGTTAAACAAGGTTGGGCTGAGGGATGAGCCCTGGGGTACGCCACAGGTGATCTCTGTGGCTTCGGAGCAGAAGGGGGGGGAAGGCGGACGCTCTCTGTTCTGCCGGAGAGGAAGGAGGTGGTCCAGTCCAGGGCCTTCTCTTGGATCCCAGCGTTGTGGAGGCGTGTTCGTAGTGTGTGGTGACAGACCGTGTCGAAGGCGGCTGACAGGTCCAGGAGGATGAGGGCCGCCGTTTCTCCGTTGTCCAGCAGGGACTGGATGTCATCAGTGGCGGCGATGAGGGCAGTCTCAGTGCTGTGGTTGCTGCTGAACCCGGACTGGGAAGGGTCCAGGATGTTGTTCTCCTCGAGGTAGCGGGTCAGTTGTTCGTTGACGGTCTTCTCGATGACTTTTGCCGGCAACGGGAGCAGGGAGATGGGCCGGAAGTTCTTGAGGTTCTTGGGGTCCGCCTTGGGTTTCTTGAGTAAGGCGTTGATCTCGGCGTGCTTCCAGCTCTCCGGGAAGGTTGCTGTCTCGAAGGAGGTGTTGATGACTTTCCGGAGATGGGGTGCGATGGATGTGCTGGCTTTGTTAAAGATATGGTGTGGGCATGGATCTGACGGAGATCCGGAGTGGATGGTGTTCATGATTTTGATGGTGTCATCGTCGTGGATGTTGGTCCAGTAGAGCAGGCAGTTGGTGGTCGTGGGAGCAGAGGTCTCAGTGGTTGTCGGGTTGGTCGTGGCATTGAAACGGTCGTGGATGTCTGTGA
The DNA here is from genome assembly GCF_964263255.1 of Lissotriton vulgaris. Lineage (NCBI taxonomy): Eukaryota > Metazoa > Chordata > Amphibia > Caudata > Salamandridae > Lissotriton > Lissotriton vulgaris. The sequence goes on along the minus strand of NC_141699.1, from coordinate 600,250,346 downwards.
TCTTGCGAGGGAAGAAGGTGGCCAGCGAGTCGCACAGGTCTTGCGAGGGTGGTACGTCGTTGGTGTTGGAGCTGGGGTTGGAGAGTTCCTTCACTATGTCGAAGAGCTCTTTGCTGTTGTGCGCGTTGTCGTCTAGGCGGTCTTTGAAGGAGGCCCTTTTGGCGGATCTGATGAGGTGAGGGTGTCTGCGGGTGGCATTCTTATGGGCAGCGTGGCTGTCCGATGTTTGTTTACGGAGCCAGATCTTCTCCAGCTTTCGGCAGGTTTGCTTGGAGGCCCGGAGGTCTTCAGTGACCAGCTGGCTTTCTTGTTGGTATGATTGTTGGAGGGTTTCTTGATCGGGGTAAGGGTGTTGGCGCAGTCGTTGATCCACTGTCTGAGGTTGCGGGCGGCGGTGTTGGGGTCGGTATGGTCGGTGGGTGGGCTCTGGGCGAGGGTGGTGGTTAGCTGGTCTTTGGTGACTGTGCTCCAGCAGCGGTGAGGCATCTGTTGGGTGTGGTGGTGCGTGGTGGGTTTCTTAAAGGTGAAGTGGATGCAGCGGTGGTCGGTTCAGTGGAGTTCAGTGGTATGGTTGAAGGAGACGTGGGGGCTTGCGGAGAAGATGGGGTCAAGCGTGTGATCGGCGGGGTGGGTGGGTGTTGTGACGAGTTGTCTGAGTCCGAGGTTGGCTAGGTTGTCGATCAGGGTGGTGGAGTTGGTGTCGTCATTGTTCTCGAGGTGGAAGTTCAGGTCCCCGAGGAGGATGTAGTCTGTGGAGGCGAGGGCATGTGCTGACTAAGTCGGCGATGGAGTCGCTGAACTGTGGTCGGGTCCGGGCGGTCTGTAGATGAGGGTTCCTCTGAGGGTGGTGTTGGGGTCGGTGTAGATCTGGAAGTGCAGGTGTTTGGCGGTGCTGAGGGTGTCGCCGGTGTTGGTCGAGACTCTGAAGGTGTTCTTGTGGACGATGGAGATTCCTCCTCCCGCTCTGTTGGTGCGGTCCTTGCGGGTGATCTTGTAGCCTTCAGGGACGGCTATGGCTATGTCGGGTGTTGAGGCGGTGTTCAGCCAGGTCTCTGTCAGGAAGGCGACATCTGGGGAGGTTGAGTCGAGTAGGTCCCAGAGTTCAACGGCATGTTTTCGGGTGGAGCGAGTGTTGAGAAGGATGCATCTGAGGTGGTTGGGTTCTTTCCTGGTCGGCAGCATTGTGGGGCGGATGCTTGTGAAGGCACAGTTCCGGCAGGTGAAATCTCCGTGGGTGCGCTTCGGGGCGGCCAGGAAGCAGTTGTGTGATCGTCCGGTGTTGAGTGCGTAGAGGGTTCTGGCATCGTAGCGGTGTCGGGTGTCGTGGCGTTCAGGGGTCCTGGCGCTGGGCGCGGTCCAGGCACGGACGGGCACAGACTGGCTTGCCTTAGGTGCACCAGCGGCGCGCCCGCTGAGCGCAGCTGCTGCGCGGCCGCGTAGCGGCTTCAATATGAGGGGATGTGGGAGGGAGGAGCAGCTGGGAGGCGGGAGCGGGGCAGCGAATGGGATTGCAGGTGGGCAGGGCCGCAGGAGAACTGGTCACCGGAAGGAAAAAGAAGATTAGGCAAGAAAACAAGTTCGGCACAGGGGAATAAAAACAAGTCTGGGCAAGAAAGCAAGTACAGGCATAGGGGAATAAAAAGAAGTCTGGGCAAGAAAGCAAGTACAGGCACAGGGGAATAAAAACAAGTCTTGGCAAGAAAGAAATTAGGCACAGGGGAAAAATACAAGATTAGGCAAAAACAATGCAGGCAAAGCCGTGCAGCAGCGTGGGGAGCGACCTGCCTGCGAGGGTCAATTTAATTGAAAAGTGGTCTCCTGCTGGAATTTGCACGCCTCTACTGATGTACTTTTATCCTTTCTTTGAAAATGCGGCCTGCTTTCCTTCTGTCAGACGATTTCTTGTCTTTATGGGGCCATGTGTTTAAAGGCAGTCCTCGGCGCTTAGGATAAGCGTCGACTCTCTGGGCACAACCTATAAAGACGTGCAATCGTTTGTTAAGCTTTGAGTAAATGAAGTTCAATGAGTGATTTGAGTTGATTATCACCAAGATGTATTCCATGTTGTTGTCACATGAATATTCACTTATTCATAGGATCATTGTAATTGTATATCCATATGTTATTTCCAAAAGAGATACATTTAGTTCATCGCAAAACCCAATGCATTTCGGACCGGAAAAAGTCCTTCATCAGGGGTGATCTGAAAACAATACAAGTGCTAAGTTGATAAGATCTGTCGAAGTATCTACACACAAAAACATCATTATCTGACTTTTTCCACTTAAATCAGGGTAATGGTGAAAGATGCCAAAACATAGTCCAAGTGAAACCAGGAGGGAAAATAAACCAACGCATGGAATGCTGTAACCAATAAAGTTGTAAATAAAATGTATAGCCCCGTGTGAACAACATGTACAATGTTCGTGTGCAAAGCGTGGTAGATAATACGAGATAGACAGAATATATGTGTAAAGTCGCTAGCAGATAAACGTTACTCAACCTCATGCTGGAAAGTAGCAAAAGCTATAGTCACCCAGGTGCACAGAATACTAATAGAATAAATGTGCAGTCATGCGTTATCATTCAAGAGCACTTACTGGAAATTTTAGGGTAGAGCGGCAAGTCTACGTGGTGCGTCCATCGCTACACAAGAATGTTTACCGGTATCGTGTATGTGGAAATAGAATCAAGCGTGCATGCGTATAGAAAGAGGACAGCGTACGCGGCGGCCATGATATAAGGGTGTTAGAGAAAATGTCAAATGTAGTGAAAATCAGAGGTGAAATATGTGCAGAAATAAAGTAAACCCGATGGAAAAAAGTAGCTGTCAACAAATGAATTGCAACAAATTAAAAAACGAATAGAGGTAAACATGAACACACAAATTAATGAATAATATTATATCACAAATAACAAGAAAATTCCATCAAAGGACAAAGGAGGAGCCCTAGTCCTCATGGATACTGACTTTTATCGAGAACAAGTAATGAATATGCTACTTACCAGTATGCATCTGTTCTTGGCATGTAGGGCTGCTAACATTCATATCTTTGCATTAGATCGCCACCTAGTGTTGGGTCCGGATGATCGCACATTGTTGTCCTGGAAGAGTCTTCGAAGTATCCTGAGATGGGTGGCTCCTCCCCTGGACTACAGTGCGCATGGGCATCGGCTCCATCCCCAGATTGTTTTTCGCCATTGTGGCAGAGGATGGAGTGAAAAGTGTAAAGGATGTCCATGCTAATGATTGAATACAATAGTATATCTGCAGCTGCGACAGGCACCGGGGAGGAGGGTGGGCGATATGAATGTTAGCAGCCCTACATGCCAAGAACAGATGCATACTGGTAAGTAGCATATTCAGTTCGAGGCATGTGGGCTGCTAAATTCATATCTTTGCATAGAATACATAGCAGTCCCTCCATCAGCGGCGGTTGCCCGTGCCAGCTGCAGAAACCTGAAAAAGTGTCTTGAGAACAGCCTGCCCTACAGCTGCTTGCTGTTTGGAATGTACATCAACACAGTAGTGTTTTGTAAAGGTATGTGGTGTAACCCACGTGGCTGCTCTGCAAATGTCCTCTAGAGGAATGTTTCCAAGGAAAGCCATGGATGCCCCCAACTTGCGTGTGGAGTGTGCCTTTGGGGGTATTGTTAAAGTACGCTTGGCTTTATGATAACAGATTTGGATGCACTTAACAATCCATCTGGCTATTCCTGCTTTGGAAATTGGGTTGCCTTTGTGTTGTGGTGAGAAGGCAACAAAGAGTTGTTTTGTCTTCCTAAAGTGTTGTGTCCTGTCTATGTAGTACATCAATGCCCTCCGTACGTCTAACGTATGGAGCATCCTTTCCGCCACTGTTTGTGGGTTCTGGAAGAATGCAGGCAAATCGATAGTTTGGTTGAGATGAAAATGTGACACCACCTTTGGAAGGAATTTGGGGTTAGTACGTAGTACCACCCTATTTGGATGAATCTGGATGAATGGCTCTTGTATCGTGAGTGCTTGCAACTCACTTACGCGTCTTAGTGACGTAATGGCAATTAGGAAAGCAACTTTCCACGTTAGGAATTGCAGTTCGCACGAGTGCATTGGCTCAAACGGTGGTCCCATCAGTCTGGTGAGGACCACATTGAGGTTCCACACGGGAGCTGGCGGTGTTCTTGGGGGAATGACTCGTTTCAGGCCTTCAAGAAACACTTTAATGGCAGGCACCCTGAAGACTGAGAGATGCTGCCTATTTTGAAGGTAAGCTGCGATGGCGGATAGATGTATCCGAATAGAAGTGAACGCTAGTTTGCACTTATAAAGGTGTAACAGATAGCAAATGATGTTAGGGATAGATGCATCTAGCGGGTTTATGTCATTGTTTGCACAGTAAATGACAAAACGCTTCCATTTTGCGGCATAGCATGCTCTGGTTGACGGCTTCCTCGCCTCCTTGATGATGTTCATGCATTCAGGAGGTAGGTTTAGGTATCCGAACTCTAAGACTTCAGGAGCCAGATCGCTAGGTTGAGCTGTTGCGGATCTGGATGCTGAATTTCTCCATGGTTCTGCGTCAGAAGTCTGGGCGTGAGGCGCAGTCTTTGATGCGGGACCACTGAGAGCTCGAGGAACGTGGTGTACCATGCTTGGCGCGCCCACGTTGGAGCAACTAGGATGAGTGTCATGGAGTGTTGCCGTAGTTTCCTCGCCACCAGTGGTATCAGGGGTGTCGGGGGAAAAGCGTAAGCAAATTTGCCTGACCAGTTCATCCATATCGCATTGCCCTGCGATTGGGGGTGTGGGAACCTGGCGGCGAAGCTTTGGCATTTTGCGTTCTCCCTTGTGGCGAACAGGTCTATGTCTGGACGCCCCCACCTTTGGAAGTACGGCTGGAGTACCGATGGATGTATCTCCCACTCGTGCATTTGATGACTGTATCTGCTGAGCAGATCCGCCATCTGATTGTCCTTCCCCGGGAGGTGTTCTGCCATGAGGAAGATGTTCCTCTGAATGGCCCACTTCCACATGCTCTGAGCCAGGTGAGACAGCTGTGGTGAGTGGGTGCCCCCCTGTTTTTGGATGTAGTACATCGCTGTCATGTTGTCCGTCCGGACTAACACCACTTTGTTGCACAGATGTACAATGAAGGACTTGAGTGCCATGAAGATCGCCATCAGTTCTAGATAGTTGATGTGCATCTTCTGTTGCTGCGTCGTCCATAGTCCCTGCACTGTGTAAGTGAGCAGGTGTGCTCCCCATCCCTGGAGAGATGCGTCCGTTGTCAGGATAACCTGTGGCACTGGCTCCTGGAACAGTCGGCCCTTGCAAAGGTTGTGTGGAGTCCACCAATGCAGAGAGTTGTATGCCCGACTGGTAACCAACACTAGGTCTGTTAATTGTCCCTGAGCCTGTGTCCACTGATTTGCTAAGCACTCCTGGAGCGGGCGCATATGCAACCGTGCGTGAGGGACTATGAAGATGCAGGAGGCCATCATGCCTATCAACTGCATGAACACTCTTGCTGGAAGCGAGTGTCCCAGTCTGAACTTCTGGATTAATGACTGTATGCCGTCTATCCTGACCTGGTTTGGTTGTGCCGAGGCCGTCAGGGTATTGATTGTCGCACCCAGAAACTGCCGGACGTGTGCCGGCTGAAGGTGTGACTTCGGGTAATTCAACGAGAAACCCAGGTCGTGAAGGAGGTGAATGGTAGTCGACATGTCCGCGGCGCACTGCTGTTCCGATCTGGCTTGAACGAGCCAGTCGTCGAGGTAGGGGTAGACATGGATGTTCTGCCTCCTGAGGTGCGCTGCTACAGTCGCCAGACACTTGGTAAAGACCCTTGGGGCAGTTGTGACTCCGAAGGGTAGGACTTTGAACTGATAATGCGTGCTCTGGATAGTGAACCTGAGGTACCTTCTGTGGGACGGATGTAGCGGAATGTGGAAATAAGCATCCTTGAGATCCAAGGTTGCTAAGAAGTCTCCTTTGTTTAACATAGGAAGAATCTGTTGCAGTGTAAGCATGTGGAAATGCTCTGACAGTATGTACAGATTGAGGGGACGGAGATCCAGAATTGGCCTGAGAGATCCGTCCTTTTTTGGAATGAGGAAGTACAGAGAATAAACCCCTGTGCCTTCCTCCCCCACTGGCACGAGCTCGATTGCCCCTTTTTGCAGCATCACCAACACTTCCTGCTGCAATAAGTGCAAGTGCTCTGCGGACATAGGTCTTTGCCTTGGTGGAATGTTGGGTGGAGTGGACTTTAACTCTAGACAATAACCGTACTGGATAAGCTGTCGCACCCACCTGTCTGTGGTGATGTTGGTCCAGACGGGCAGGAACTGCTGTATTCTCCCCCCGACAGGTGTTAAATGGTCGGGGGGCAGTGACAGAGAGTCACTGGTTGCTCGGGGCAGAGGAGCGTGAATTGTTGCCTCCTTTGCCACGTCCTTTGTTGCTGTTTCCCCTGTAGCCCCTCTTGTTTTGTTTGGGGTACGAGGACTGTGCTCCACCTCTAGGGAACTGTGACTGTTGACCCATCTGTCCTCTGGTGACTCCACGGGCACCTGAGCGACGAAAATTATTGCCACGAAACTGCTGAGATTGCAGGGCCCCCATCGATTTAGCGGTTTCAGTGTCCTTTTTAATCTTTTCCAGGGTGGTGTCAACATCTGGACCAAACAGTCTATCCGGATTGACTGGTTGATTAAGTATGGTTGTTTGAATGTCAGGTTTGAACCCCGATATGCGGAGCCAAGCCTGTCTTCTGAGCATGACACTGGTGTTAACGGCCCTAGCGGCTGTGTCCGCGACATCAAGTGCGCACTTTATGGCCGCGTTGGAGATCAGTTGTCCCTCTTGTATAATCATTTTGGTGCCCTCTTGAAACTGCGGAGGCAGGTGTTCTACAATCTGCTCTAGTGTGTCGTAATGTGATCTATCATAACGTGCCAGTAGAGCCTGTGTATTTGCAATACGCCAGAAATTGGCAGCCTGTGCAGCCACTCTTTTGCCTCCTGCCTCTAGCACTTCGGACTCCTTATCCGGGGGAGGAGCTTCACCCGTTGTTTGGGAGTTGGCCCTCTTGCGTGCGTTTGCTACCACCAAGGAGTCAAGCGGCAACTGTCCTCGAATGTATGCAGGGTCTGCAGGCGCTGGTCTGTACTTTTTTTCAATACGTGGGTGGACCACCCTCGCCCTGGTAGGCTCTTTAAAGATGTCCGCAGCGTGCTTGAGGACCCCTTTGAGCATAGGCAGTGTCTTTACATTTCTTTCCGAAACTGAAAATGTGTCGAATAGAAAGTCTTCCTCAACTGGGTCAGCATGCATGTCCACATCATGATTAGCAGCTGCCCTCTCAATGAGTGCATGAAAACCTGCAGAATCCTCCGTAGGGGATGCACGTGTACTGAAGGTCTGTGGGTCTTGCCCCACATCTTGGGTGCCTTGGTCCCCAATGCCATAAAAAGAATCTGGCTGTGCATCAGGTTCATTTACTGGGAACGTGTATTGTTCATCTTCACCATAGTCCCCACTGTCAGAGTGGTCTGGAGACGGTGTTGGGCTCCTTCCCAGAGGAGGTAGAATAGGTTCCATGAGGCCTGAGGCGTCCTGTGGAAACTTTTTCTTCTTTAGGGGAATGACGTAGGATTCCACCGGCTGCGAAGTGATCTTCCTTTTATAAAGGGTTAACTTCCCCGTGTCCGCGTCTATAAAACACTCCGAATCCTCTTCAGGGTCGAGCACTTGACCCGAAGATGTCCCTGCCGTAGAAGATTCCGACTTCTTTGGCGTCGATTTCGAGGAAAAGGCCTTTGGCACCACTTTTGGCGGTAGAAGGAAGAGGAGCTTACTTGCCGGCTTGACCGGGACGTCTGCCGCCTTCTGCGTCGATGGCGTTGGCGTCGACGAAGAAAAGGCCTTGTCCTTAATTCTTTGTAGTGAAGCAGCCACGAGAGATGCGTCGGTGACCGATGTCTTTGGCACCGACGAGGTGGCCTTGCCTTCGGATGCGACGTTCCGTTGGTCTTTTGGAGGGATGGACGGCGCCGACCCCGAGTCCCTGGAGCGATGCGCAGATGTCCCCGTTGGAGCCGGGGCTGTGTCGGTTGCCTTAGCAGGCTTCGCCGGCGCCGGCGCGCTTGTCTTGTGCGTGCCACCCTTTTTAGAGGATCTCTCCTCCGGCGCCGATTTCGACCCTGTGGAATCGCCGTGTTTCTTCGACTTCTGCGGACCGGAGGTCGACGGAGTCGAGGAGGCCGCCGGTTTATTTGTTTTTGCTGTTGCGACCGCCATCTTAGGGACGATTGAGTCCTTAACTTTCGGTTTCGGTTTCGGGTCGGCCATTTTAGGTGCAGTCGAGACCGTTGCTTTCAGTTTCGGTTTCGAAACCCTCGGCGCAGCAAGTATGTCCGTGGCCGGGCCGACAGGCGGGGCCGTGGCTTGCGCTACAGGGTCTTGGGTAAGGCCGACAGGCGATCCCGCGACCCTCTCCTGATGTTCTTCAACTTCGGGGCATAGCTCGTCCCCTGAGCTATCTTCCTCGGCCCCATAAACCATAACGTCGTCCCCTACCTCGTCGACGTATTCAAGGCCCTGACCCACGACTCCGTCGTCGTCATATTCCGGATCGGCCTCGACCTCCGTCTCAGGCGGGGAGATTTGAAGATGATGGCTCTGGTCCTCTTCTTCTTGGTCGCCGAAGATGTTATCTGGATCCGGGGCCGCCTGTTTGGCCACAAGGCGCACTGCGCGCCGAATCGTGAGAGTTTTCTTCGACCTGAACTTCGCACAGGCCCGGCAACTTCCTTCGTCATGGTCTGGCGAAAGGCACTTATTACAGACCGGGTGTACGTCTATATGTGGGTATTTGGACCCACAGAGCGGACAGAGTTTAAACGGACTCCGCTCCATGTTGGGAACTTAGTGTCGAGTCGCGATGAGAAGGCCTCGATGTCCGAAGAGTAGTAAAAAACTCCGGTGATTCCGGCTCCGAGAGACGGAAGAACTCGAGACCGTACGCAAACAATACCGACGTAAAGAACCCAAAGCCTTTTGGCCGTAAAAAATGATGTTTATTCGGTTCCGACGGAGAGACGTCGAGACCGCATCCGAACCCAATGGCGGAAAAAAACAATCTGGGGATGGAGCCGATGCCCATGCGCACTGTAGTCCAGGGGAGGAGCCACCCATCTCAGGATACTTCGAAGACTCTTCCAGGACAACAATGTGCGATCATCCGGACCCAACACTAGGTGGCGATCTAATGCAAAGATATGAATTTAGCAGCCCACATGCCTCGAACAGGAACATTTGTCCGATGCAAATACATACAGCATGATTCAACACAATCCTAACAGTCAATTCACAGAAGTGCTGTGCAACATTCTATCTACAGCTCATGACAAAGGAATCATAAATCAGAAGACTGTGACATTTTTGACTCCAAGTAACCCCAGAACACACAGCATATACATTCTGCCGAAAATTCATAAGAGCTTGACACGACCTCCTTTCAGTCCGATTGTATCTACCCGTGGGAGTATACATGAAGCTACAGGAAAACTCATAGACAGATACTTACAACCTTTGGTTCAACTGTCATGTACCTATGTTAAAGATAACACAGACTTTCTGCGCCTAATACGTGACATCTCTTTTGATGAAGATGACTCCATTTGGTTATGTTCCATAGATGTCAAATCGCTATATACTAGCATACCGCATGATCTTGGCATGGAAGCCATTGAGAACATTCTACTGCATTCTGACCTTGACACTGAATTTCAAATTTTTATCATGCAATTGATACATTTCACTCTGTACCAAAGTTACATTTCATGGGAAGATCAATGCTATGTACAGTTGACCGGTACTTCTATGGGCAACTGTGCTGCACCGGTTTATGCCAATGCATTCATGAAATACATTGAGGAAAATAACATCTTGAACCAAACTCCTTGGAAAACACATGCCAAGATTTTCCTGAGATACATAGACGATATTTTTGTTCTATGGCAGGGAAACAAGGACTCACTACAAACAGCTCTCCTACAATTGAATCTCATCAACGACCGAATCCAATTCACATACGAGTACAACCAAGAAACTATCACTTTTTTGGATGTGAAGTTTACTCGTGTCAGGAATCCTTTGGAAACCAACCTATACAGGAAGAGTACTGACAAGAATAATACTCTGCATTACCAATCCTTACACCAGACGGCCTTGAAGAATCATCTGCCATTTTCTCAACTCCTCCGAGTAAAAAGAATTGTGTCCGACACCACCAAATTTGAGGAACAGGCTACTGACATGATCAAACGCTTTGAACAGAGGGGTTACCCGCAAACGATTCTTAGAAATGCCAAGGAACGTTATGATAAGCTCAGTCGTCAAGACACATTGACCTGGAAACAAAAAGATACCATCAAAAGACCTGTGGTCGTTTCTAAATATTCAGTTCGTTCAAAAGCTTATAAAGCATCCATACTCAGACATTGGTCCATTATCAGCACTGAGCCTGATTTCAGACATATCTATCAAAGTCAACCACTATTTGCTTACACAAGGGGCAACAATTTGAAAGAAATTCTTACCAAACCTAGAATAACAACCTCTACTGTATACAAAGGGAATCAACCATGTCTTAACTGCAAAAATTGCAATAATTTAATCAAAGGGCCAACCATGAAACACCCAATGAAAGGCACCAACATCAATTTGAGACTTAATGCTAACTGTGACACTGATAACGTAATCTACATTATCAAATGCCCGTGAGGATTGATTTATACTGGCAAGACATCACGCAAATTGAAAACCCGGATCAACGAGCACAAAAGCAATATAAGAACTGAGAACGTTAATTCTAATTTGGCTGTACATTTCAAAGACAACAGACACAATGTTAGCCAACTAAGATTTGCTGCTGTTGAAGTGGTGGCTAAGCGTGCTGACAGAGACAATAATAATTTCTTGTTGCAGCGTGAAAACCACTGGATTAAATTTATTCAATCTTCTAAACCTTTTGGTTTAAATGACAGGATGGAATTTTCTTGTTATTTGTGATATAATATTATTCATTAATTTGTGTGTTCATGTTTACCTCTATTCGTTTTTTAATTTGTTGCAATTCATTTGTTGACAGCTACTTTTTTCCATCGGGTTTACTTTATTTCTGCACATATTTCACCTCTGATTTTCACTACATTTGACATTTTCTCTAACACCCTTATATCATGGCCGCCGCGTACGCTGTCCTCTTTCTATACGCATGCACGCTTGATTCTATTTCCGCATACACGATACCGGTAAACATTCTCGTGTAGCGATGGACGCACCACGTAGACTTGCCGCTCTACCCTAAAATTTCCAGTAAGTGCTCTTGAATGATAACGCATGACTGCACATTTATTCTACTAGTATTCTGTGCACGTGGGTGACTATAGCTTTTGCTACTTTCCGGCAGGAGGTTGAGTAACGTTTATCTGCTAGCGACTTTACACATATATTCTGTCTATCTCGTATCATCTTCCACGCTTTACACACGAACATTGTACATGTTATTCACACGGGGCTATGCATTTTATTTACAACTTCATTAGTTACAGCATTCCATGCGTTGGTTTATTTTCCCTCCTGGTTTCACTTGGACTATGTTTTGGCATCTTTCACCATTACCCTGATTTAAGTGGAAAAAGTCAGATAATGATGTTTTTGTGTGTAGATACTTCGACAGATCTTATCAACTTAGCATTTGTATTGTTTTCAGATCACCCCTGATGAACTAAATGTATCACTTTTGGTAATGACATATGGATATACAATTACAATGATCCTATGAATAAGTGAATATTCATGTGACAACAACATGGAATAAATCGTGGTGATAATCAACTCAAATCACTCACTGAACTTCATTTACTCAAAGCTTAACAAACGATTGCACGTCTTTATAGGTTGTGCCCAGAGAGTCGACCCTTATCCTAAGCGCCGCGGACTGCCTATTGATTACCACACCTTTGTCGGGGAGTGATATCTCTGGTGCACGCCACAACCTGTTCAACTTGATCCACAGTGGAGTGCGTAATCTAAACCTTTTGTCGCCATGTGTTTAAACACATGGCCCCATAAAGAAAAGAAACCGTTCACGGCAGAAGGAAGGCAGACGAGCCCGTCCAAGTGGGCTGTCTGTAAAAGAGAAATGTACACGTAACAAAAAGCTCTCTCTCAATGGCTGGCCACCGTGTAGCATCAACGGTGACGCCGACCAAATGGAAAGAGGGGCAGGGCTTAAAGCCCTTTACTGAAAGCACTCCAAATCATTAAATCTCGCTAGCGAGACAGCACATGTGCGCAGCCTACGCCAGCCGAGACCTTAAAAGGTCAGGAGCAAGCAGAAAAAGGCAAAATAGTGGACAGAATGACCAGAAAGAGGCAAAATAGAGGTCAGAAATGAGCAGCAAGAGACAGAATAAAGGTCAGGAGCAATCAGAAAGAGGCAAATAACGGGCAGAAAGAGGCAAAATAGAGGGCAGGAAGGATGAGGTAAGAGGCAGTAAAACTAGCAGAAAACGAGCATAGTAGGCACAAAACGAAGGGCAGCAGAGGGTACTGGACTGCAGGCAAGCTGGACAGGAGGACCTTCACAGTGGGAGCTGGCACGAGGACCTGCTCCTGCGTGCCCTCCTACTTTTCTTTTTTACAGCGCTCCCACTGACAGACTCACTCATACACATGTGCATCCACTCACAGACCCATTCACACACTCACAATGACTGTGAAGCCATAAGCTTTTTAGGTCACGCCTAGGCAGTGATAGCTGTCTCTTTGAGACATGCTGTATTCAGGATATGGGCATGTAACTTCGTATTGATTTGAATGACTAAGTTGAATATTAAGCAACTATTGACCAATACTATTTGGCATTATTAATTTCTCACGAGATATTCGTTTTTCCTTATAAGCTATCGTCATTAACTGTATATTTCTTGTGTGTTTGTTTGTCTAACATGATCCCCTGACCATCTGGATTATCTCCATGGGCGATTTCAGGTGATATGATTTTATATTATAAATCACTACGTCTTGCACACCAGCAGTAGCATTTTTTGTAAAGGTCCTGAAGAAGCAGAAAGGGATCCCTTGACCCTATTATACTGCAGAAACATGTCGACCTCGGTTACATCTAAGTAGTTATTTGTTACACTACTTTGCACTGTTTTTTAACTTTGGGTGTGGGTAGGATCCTATTAAAATTCTTCTTCCATTCCTGCAACCCAATATTAATTCATTCATCTATCTTTTGCACATAGCACGTTTAATAATTTCTTTGCACTGCTAGTCAGTTTACCCCCTGATACTACTTTTCCTTCATCACATCCCTGTATCCTCCCAGAAGATTAGGCTACAATCTACCTAATCCATAGTGGACATGCTTCCACTTCCTTCGGGTGAAGGATCCCAAATGATGTAGGGCGGTAAAGGATGGGTATCTGATGGGAACACAATTTTTCACCACGAATACCTTGGATTCTTGGATTGTATCCTGATATGAATATACAGTTTTTTTAGATAGCTTGAGTTATCCCTGACCCATTGCCACTAATTGTTTCATTGCATGTAACTTCACCCACTTTCTGCCCATCCTTTTAATTGGCGGCTTTTCATTGGTCAATAGGCTTAGAAGTCCCTCCTTAGTACTGCCTTTTCTCATGTTGTAACAACTTTCACAAAGACCTGATGAGGCTACCCCACAGTACTCCTACAATCCCTCTTCTGTTTGATACAGGCACTCATCCAATCTGTGAGCAAGCAAAATTGCGTCCTTTGCTACTCTGGTCCCGGATATGGAACGTCCCTGAACTGTGTAGCTACGCTGATGCCCTAAAAGATCTTCTGTCGCTTCCAGGTTGTAATAAGGTACCCTGGTTGAGGGAAGTCAAACGCCTGCTCTATGAGCTGGGTCTGGGAGACGCCTGGGTCAACAAAACTGCACCTCCCAAACAGTTCCTTAAGAAGGTGTATTGGCTATGGGTAAACAATAAGAGAATGTGCAATTCCAACCATTGCAAATCTGTCGCCCAGTTTTTGCTAGCTAAGGAGTTCCCTTACAGGGAACCCTATCTGGACTTAATTCATAATTCTGGAGACAGATCACTGTATTTCAAATTTAGGGTGGGTGTGCTCCCTTTAGGATTGTTTACTTCCTCTTGGAACCCTCCACTCCAAACGCTTCCGTATTGCCCGTTCTGTGTTACAAGGGTTGAGTCTGTCGCCCACCTATTGTTTGAGTGTAATATCTATGCAGCACCTAGATCAAAATGGCTAAAGCCCTTGTGTAGGAGCCTGGGAACAAGATCACACCTAGAAGCCCTACGTATATTACGCTCAGATGCACGTCCGTTCTTTGCATGTTGTATGGCTAAATTCTTAGGTTGGGCTTGGCGCATAAGAACCTCAAGGAAGCTGCTGCTCCAGTAAAGTGCCCCTTGATGAACTGTATCTCATACTGGTGTATATATGTCGAATGATATCCTTACTTGCACATTTGCTCTTACTGCTTTTATTTTTAATCCCTAAGGTATTTTTATACTATGTATTTTGTACTGTTTTTATTTTGATGTTGTATTGCTTTTATGATATGTACTATATCGAAATAAAGCTATTACTTACTTTAATTGGCGGCTTTTCATTGGTCAATAGGCTTAGAAGTCCCTCCTTAGTACTGCCTTTTCTCATGTTGTAACCTCCCATGAGAACTGCCCCTCTTACATGTGTTGTTACGCTGTATGTTTTATGAACAATCTGTGAGCACTATTTTCTTAAGACTTTTCAGACCTGCTGTTGCAGGCACAACACACTCTCCCACATTGTAATGACTTTTTTTTTGGCAATGCAGCACGGCGTGCTTGACTTTAACAATGGCAGTCGCGCAACTTTTCTTTTGTTGTGTGCGGCTCACCCAACTTTATTTTTGATATATTGTATGTTTTTTCCCAGCGCGGCACAATGCTAATGGAGTCTGCGCATCGTATTAATAAAGTGTACCACTCACCCGACTTGCATGGCTCATGAAACTTGTTAATTAAAAAAAATATATATATTTTTTGCGACATGCTTAAAAGAATAGCATCTGTGCACCTTGCTTTTGTTCGGCATAAGCAATGGTTTTGGGACGTGTCCCTCGCCACAACTTGAGGAGTCCTTAAAACACACACCAGGACACTACCTCACAGCTCTCCATGCAGATTCCAGAATAATGGGACGAGAGGCACATTATGGCGCATGCGTGGCTTTGAGCAAGACCTTCCGCTCAAACGCTATTCCTGTGTTGTGGGCACAATGGCGTGCTTTGTAAAGGGATGCTATCCATAAAACAGCCAAATCAAATGCAGATCCCGATGGCTAGCCATACAGGGTTGTGGGAACGTACAACAGGTTACTAGTATCAGTCGTTTTAGCACAGCAATTCCAAAAAATTGTACGCAAGCAACTTATTTTATTTCCAAAATATTACAGCTTTCTTTTTCACTGGTGTAGTATATTCACTGCAGCAAGCATCTCGGTGAACGCAAAAGGTCAGTATTTTTGCTGCATTTGTTAAAAAAAATATTATTATTTTTTTTTTAGACGATACCAGTATGCCCACTGCCACCTGCATGCTCGTGGGCTAGACTGCATACCGATCTGCCCACCAGCACACAAACTAGCATTATTACGTTTGCGCACTACTTGGCATGGTTTTGCACATGCTTTGTCTGCATTTAGTAGTCTTCGTGCACTGTTCTTGAGAAGAAAGACTACAAAAAGTCTGTGTAGACTTTTGGCAGGCTCCTTCGATCGCTGCCCTATCATCTCTCACCCTGCGTCAGGTTCCTGTAGGCTCTGAAGAGAACAGTATAAAGAAGTTGAGTTAACTGGCTGAACGTTCATACTTGCTGTCGGACCAATGTTAGTCAGCTGCCGTCCTTTAGCCAAAGACTGCGAAGGCAGGAAAACATTCCCACATGCCTGCATGTTTTTGTGTGTTTTGTTTATGTAAAAGCAGTATAAAATAGGAAAGCAATATGGCAGCCACTTTTTTTTCTATTTATTCACTTTTGTAATACTTGCGGCACATTACTACAAAAGTAAATTTAAAAAATGTGTTTGCTTTCCGAATTACTTTTCCATTTGCAAAGCCAGTAACTCTGCATTCAACTAATGAGACCTATTGCATTGCATATGCTTGTTAATTCATCTCTCTGCTAAACAATCATTTCTGGGGGAGTTAATCTATCGCTCACCAGGTCCCAGAAAACAAACCCTTTATTCACAATATTAGCTCTCTCCTTGAAGTAGGACTAATGAAAGAGTTTTCTTTGATGGGTGATTTTAATTTCCACCTAGAAAACTCAGAGGACAGTGACACAGGACACCTAATCGAAACACTCGAAAGTTTTGGCTTGACCCAACTGGTGAAGCATTCCACCAATTCAGCAGGACACACTTGGTTGTTCACAAGCAATCCCATGGTGATCGTGAAAGATCCTATTTCTCTATCATGGTCTGACCACCATGCAGTCCTATTCAATATAAAGCTTAAATCCATATCCAATGTTAACTAATCCCCTAATCACAAAACGACCACTTATGCCTGGAATAAACAAAATAGGAGTTCCTTAATAAAACCTTTATGGACACTTTGCCTTGCTCTACTAATATCTCAGAAGTTGATACCTAAAACTACACTAACTGGCTACAATATGCCATAACATTACAGCTCCTGTTAAAACTACTACTTCTAGGGAAAAAAAGCCTTTCGCCCTTTGGTTCACTGAGAAACTCGGCCATCAAAAACCTACCTGCAGAAGGCAGGAGAGACGGTAGGGTAAGGACTATTACACTGTAGAAAGAGAACATTTGTTTGAACAAATACAAAGCCATTCTGATTAAAGAAAAATCTACATACTTCACACAAAAGATTCGGACATCTGATAACTCTGCTAAAGAAATTTCTAAAGTGGTGACGAAATTAACCTCACCTCCCAAAAATACAATTTCAAATTACAACTAGAACTTCTGTGATAGTCTGGATTACTTTTTCTAAGATAAAGTGGTGCAAATGTTTTATAAATTTAATCAACACTCTTTCTCTAACTCTGATTTAACCTCAAAAGTATTCAGGTTTGAAGCTGCATCCAAAGTTTCTCAATTTGCCTCCTTATCCACATCTTATGTCACTTCTCCCATCAGTTCTATTAAGTCAAGGTCTCCTAGGGACCCTTGCCCCCGTCTATCATTATACAGGCAGCAGACACAACATCACTATATCTAACCAATATTTTTTAACTCCATGGTGACATCAGGAACTTGTCCCAAAATTTGGAAAGAAGCCTCCATACTACCCTTACTGAAAAAAGACCAATTTGGATCCTAACAACCCTAACAATTATAGGACAATCTCCCATTTACCTTTTCCCGGGAAAGTCATAGAAAAGGCTCTAAACCTGCAAATTACACAATTCCTGACTTATCATTCTGTACTTGGCACTATCAATTTGAATTCAGAAGCGGTCATGGTAGATCCATAGTTGATGGTGGTGTTAACACCGCACTGGTACTCCTTGATCCGTCAACCATTTTTGACACAGTTGACCATAAGGTTTTGAATGAATGTCTCCAGGCTGTCAGGATTCAGAGGTCGGCCCTTAAGATTCTGAAATCCTTTTATCAGAAAGATTGCAGGTGGTTGCTTTGGGCCCTTTTATGTCTTTGCCTTGTGAGGGTCCACAGGGCTCTGCTCTCAGTCCCACTCTCTAACATTTATGTTAAACCCCAGGCCTCCATTATCGGATCTTTTAGGCTGGAACTTACATCCTATGCAGAGGACACCCAAATTATGGTGTGGCTGTCTTCCACAAACAATCTGGTGACTTCCAATTTCTGTGACTGCACGACAGCTGGAGGAAACTGGACGAACGTTAATTGCTTAAGCCTCAACTCAGCTAAAACAGAGGTCATCATGTTTGGGAACACACCATCCCTGTGGTCCCCGCCCTGCTGGCCTAAAGAACTTGGACCTCTTCCTACTCCAGTCTGCAAGGCCAGAAATCTTGGCATAATTATGGACAATAAACTTACTATTGGACTTCAGGTCATTGTGATCACATCCTCAATACTGTACATCCTTCGGTTGCTTAAAAAGATCATTCCTTATATTACAGTTTTTGCCCACCAATGTGACTTGCTGCACTTCTTCTCTCTAAGATAGACTATGCAATACTTTATATCTCAACATGCAGCAACATCTAAACAAGCTGCAGGTTTTGCAAAATGATGCTGCCAGAATGGTGACGGGGACACCCAAACATTAATCTGCGGGTCAGACCATCAAACATCTTCATTGGCTGCTTGTCAGGCAACGTATTAAATTCAAAGCTCTTAGCCTTGCCCATAAAGCGCTGCATGGAGTCAGTCCGGAGTTTCTCTGGCATGCCTTCCAATGGTGTGTTCGGGAAGATGCCTGCAATCCTCTTTCTGGCACTTGAAAACTTGTAGTTAACAGATTTAGGAAAACCAACTGGAGAGGCAGTGGCTTGGTTAACTCCACTGCCAAAGAATGGAATGCACTTCCTAGTTCCATTATATTAATCCCACACCTCCTTCAGCTTAGGAAAAATTTAAAAACAAATGTGTCCCCTAAGTAAACCTCCGTTTCTCTATTTCCATTTTGGACTAGCGCCTTGATGCCTCTGGGTAATTGTTTGCACTAAATAAATCCTTTTCACATAACAAGCATTCACTCACAGACACAGTCAGACTCACGCACCCACTCACAGACTTACTCAGATATTCTCACAGACCCACTCATACATTCACACACCCATTTCACAAACCCACTCAGACACTAACACCTACCCAAAGACTTCTTGAGACAATTATGCACTCACTTACACAATCACTGTCAAAGGTCAGTGGTTACAATTAGGAAATACATTTTTTTAAAAAGTTAGAAATTCACTTAAAAAAACCAAAGGTTACAGGGACGTTACAGTTAGGAATCAACATTAAAACCTTAGAAATTCACTGAAAATTAAAGGGTATAGGAACGTTATAGTGAGACTCAGATTTCACTCGTACAAAGCCAGTAAAATTCAGCAGTCATAGTTAGCTGCGCTAACTATAACCTATGCCTGCCACAATGAACTGTTTATGACCTCACGTATTACATCACTCGTGACATCGTCAGAGACATCACTGATGAAACTATCCACAGAAGCACACTCACACCCTTATATATCCTCTCATACATCAACTCACACAACCACTCGCAAACCCGTTCAAGTCACAGACCCATACAAGTACTCACACAATCACACAACATGAAGCCACTCATATCCACTCACTCGTACAGCCACTCACACAGCTACTCATACAACCAGTCACTTACCCATAGCCACACACTCACCCATACAACTACTCACATATTCACCAATACAGCCACTCACACATCCACTCACCCATAGTCTCTCAACCCAGCCACCCACCCACACAACCACTTACACACCCATTCCCACATCCATACAAGCACTCTCACATCTGCTACTCTCCCTACAGCCACTTACACACCCATAGTCACTAACAAACCCACTCACCAATACAGCTGTTCACACACCCACACAGCTGCTCACACACCCACTCAGACACCCACTCACACATGGATACAAACAGTCACTCACATAACATATGGCAGAAGTAGTATCCTTCAATAGTAGTGCACCTAGTATACTAATCTAACATTTGTAGGTGGTTAGTATATATCTTTAACCTTCAAACTCTTAGAAAACACTTCCACTCACTGGATGATGCCATGAGTGATGTCACTGACCATGTCATGAGTGAGGTTATATGTGAGGTCAGAAGGAGTGCATCGCAGGGGCTTAAGTTACAGTTCGCTCAGCTAACTCACTCTGCTGAATTTCACTAGTTTTGTATGAGTGAAATCTGAGCCTAACTATAACGTACCTGTAACCTTCGGTTTTGTCAGTGAAAACACACACACACACACACACGTACATATATATAGCTGTGGAAACTAGCAAACACATACATGGTTTGAGGAACAAGCAGAACTTTGTATGCAACAAACTTGCAACACAGCCCACAAACCTCTTCATAAGCCACGTAAGCAGTAACATCAGATTAGATCAGATCATGCATAAATGTCATGTGTGTTGCTAATAGGAATCTGTGCTCCCACCACATGGAGAATCATTTCCAAGCAAACAACCTATTAGCCTATACATAAAGACCTGGTGATAAAGTCAGAAATCCACTCGCATAATGCATACTTCGAGCAGGTTCATGATGTTTTGGGGATTTACAAAGAATGACAGAAATAGTCTTGGATATCTACGACAAATGCACCAATGTGAGGGAAAGTAGGCATGCAGAATTTTCACCAGGTTGCCTCCTTGGTCCTTTCCTGGCTCCTTATTTCATCTAATTTAAATGCAAATAAATAGCAGAAAATCTCAGTGTTGTCTGTATGTGGTGCACTCATACAGCGCAACTTTTAAACAAGCAAACAAATCAACTTCACATCAACCTTCATTTTTAACAGGTTGCTGTACCACAGAGCACAATAACACTTATTTTTGTACTTATTCCGCTTGCATGAAACATCACCTGAGCCACTACCACAATGTGTATGACTTGTACAATAGGCTTAATGCATATTTATTTTTTATTCATTTATTTATAAAGTTTTATATAGGGCGAACAAGATCCCGAAGGATATCAGATCGCTTTACAAAAGGATGGAGAGAAGGACATAAATGCAATAGCGACATCAAGTAAGATTACAAACAGGAATAATCGCATAATTACAAGACAAATCAACTAAGGAGAGTAATACAATAAACAGGTATATAGCGGGCTACGAAGGAGGGCACACAATGAGATAAAGAAGAGCAGCATTAAATGATGGTACAATGGTTGTAGGATCAATGACGTCGAGCAGATGAGCCTAGCCCAGTTAGGATAAGAATTTGTTCATTAGGAATCTTTTGACTTCCAGAATGAAATCAGTCATTGAGACAATTCTGCGTACTTCCGGTAGAAGAGAGTTCCATATCTTAGGGGGAGGCCCGGGGAAGGCTCAGTGACAAGTTCTTTTTTTGCTGAAGATGAGTGGTTTCAGGAGAAAAGTGTTAGCGCTTCTTGAGGCTCTACCACCACAGGATAATTCAAGCTTTTGCGCTAGGTACCCGGGAGTTTTGAAGTGCAGGGCTTTGTGCGTCAGAACTGCAATATTTAACTAGATTTGAGCTTCGTAGGGAAACCATTTAAGAGATTTTAGGACTGGGGCTACGTGCTCATTTCGTTTGGTACCTGTGACCAGTCTAGCCGCAGCGTTCTGTGATTCCCTTAGTGAAGCCAGGGTGTATTTGGGAAAGCCACAGAGCGTAGCGCTGCGGTAGTCTAGCCTCAGCAAGACAAGTGCTCGGACCACCTGCTTGAAATCCTTTTGTGGAAGGAATGGTTTGATATTTCTAAGTGTCCTCATCAAGCGATTAGCTCCCTTACACAAATTGCTGATCTGATTTGTCATACTCCTGCTAAATGAATCCATGTCAGTCAAGTTCCCTTCAGTCCTACACTACCTGACCTTTCAAACGAAAATCCTACTGATATCTTCCCACGGACACACTGGCACAGCCTATATTAAAATAAGCAAGACACAAAATATGTATACCTGCATTCTCGAAGAGCACTACTGCTATCCAATAACAAAATATAATAGGAAAACAAAACAGCATAACCCATTCTGTGCTGCATTTCCTTCAATCAGACACACAAGATTAGGAATGTAAACCAAAGCAGACCTAAAACGCACCATATCGCCTTGGCTACGTATCACACAATGCGGGAATCCACTTGGACTGAATTGAAATGAAAACACCAGCAGCACACATAACGTACAGTCAATAAATAAGGGGTCCAACTAGTGAGCTGACCAAATGTCTTGATACTTTATTCAAGCATGCCATGAAACTTGATTCAGTATTCAAGCCAGCAAGTATCACATGCTTAAACAAGGACGGTCGTTTTCAAGGCTTCATGTGGCAATGTCAGCCCCAAAAACAAAGCAGAACCTCCAATCTAACAATCAGTAATAATCGAGACCCAGAAACACCATTCATCTTTGTTCATTCTTCATCAGAGGTGCTCATTCTTTAAGTATTCAGAGATATAAAGTATATAACAGTCTCTTAATATCGTGTGAAAACCTTTAAGCGTTAAATTCTTAACAGGCACCCATGCCTCCTTTCCAAAACACAGGGGTTTGACTGTCTTAATTGTACTTGGTGAAATGTGTGCATGGGATTTAATTTCTAATAACTGGACCCTTTTTAATGGACTGCATATCAGTTGTATGGGCTGTGGCTCTTCTGATTTTACTAGTTTTTACTGTGTTACGCCTCCCTATTGTTTTTTTGTTTTTTGAGCCTAGCGCAGAGCGCATGCGCTGCTCTAGGAAATTGGTCTTTTGAAATCACTTCAGCTTTTCTAAAAATTTGACACACGTAACAGCGCACACCTTGTTTTACTTATTGTCTGTATCTTCATCAGGTTTCAGGCTGGCCGCTGGTTAATTGTCATTTGACATAGAATTAATACGTTGGCATTGCATGTGTGTCTTGGGATGCATTGTTGCCAACGACGCTGAACCTTTCTTTTACGTTTTGGGGGGCGGGGGGGGCAGAAATCCTTGTGCACATTGTATAGATTGACACTGTCATTTTTTTGGGCACTTCCAATTCATTTTGGACGTAAAATGTTTAAGTGAGAACTTAATAAAGCAATTTCGTACGAACTGTTAAACAGATATTCAGAGTAGACCCCCGAAATAACCTCTTTCTCTCATTTATATATACAACTTTCCATAATGATGTTTGATACAAATGTTTAAGTCATAACATACGGAAATATTAACATTCTATGTGAGAAACAAAGGGCGCATGTTTTACAATTCAGTGTAACACGGGGAGGCTTCTGGAGTGCAAACATTGCAGCTTTGCGTGTACACACAGACAGTGTAGTGAGCCCTCAAGAGAACAACCAGTACAGTATAATCAGGTTCTTTGGGGTACATACAGACACACCGTGCTTTAAGGCGTCAAGTATTGTATGGTAATGTAACATTTATATAGCGATCACTATCGCTATGTGTGGCATTAAAGCGCTTGTATAGTGTACAGAACTGAGTGATGCTATGTATACCACGATTACCCTCAGGGATCAAACATACAAAGAGTGCAGCAAGTTTTAATGATGCTCTTCACCCTGGAACTGACGTCCTAAACAATTATACGGTCCCAAAGTCGAGACCTATTGGCTATGCCAATGCTTGCTTAAATTATTATTGCAATCTTCAGATGTCAATTTCAGATTACTTGAACGTAAAATCTATGATACTTTTAAAGTTTACATGTTGTTACAATCATTTGTAAACCAGGACTGGAATTTACATTTAACAGCATTAAATCCGTTTTTTGTAAACAGACGTTAGATTAACAGCAGAAAATTTGTCACTACAAAAAAGTAACAAATATGTTAAACTGAAAAAAATGCATAAACGTTTATTAGCACATTAATCTTGTTTTTTCTAAAAACGGATTCTTGACAGTGTCTACTTTCACAGAGAAACCACTACAAAGACACTTCAACAATCTGATTTTTCAATAACGTAGAAAGCTGGTACAACAAATTTCACTACAATAAAATTGTATTTAGCACACTTTCTCCTAAACGTATTTTAACCCTATGGTAATGCGACACCCTAACACTAAACTGGGTCTGGGGTTGCCAATCGAGACATGGCCAGACATTGGGGTGTAGTGGAAAAGGATAAATTACTTACCTGTAATCCTTGTTCTCTTCCAGGGGTATCCTCATCAAAGTCATAAGCACTGAATATTCCCGCACATGGGCGGGAATATTCAGTGCTTATGACTATTGATGAGATTCCCTGGAAGAGAATCCTACGATCGAGGAATGGAAAAGGGGGATGGACCTCTACATGGCCGCTGAACGTACTATGTACCTGACATGGGGCTACGGCAGAAAATTTCATAAAATCTGGGGTCCATGGAGTCAATACTTTGGGTTAAATCGCTGGGACTCTGCACAGGATCTCACACCACTGTCTGTCGGTGACGTTGACACTGTCAGGTGCAGGGATCTTCCCCAGTAGAGAATATACCATGATGTCCTTGTTTCTGGACTTTGAGGAGAGGGCAGGTTTCACAGGACTTCAACAGTATTTATTAACTTCAACATGGTACACCAGGGATGTTGGGATTCGGTCGGTGGTGGCTTTGTTTTATGCAACTGAAGTGACATCTGTATACACTTGGCATATACAAAATAAAGTTTATTTTTTAAAAAGCCTTTTCTATTTAAGAATACCACAACCTGTTTTCATCAACTAGAATGTCTGTTAGTTATGTTGGTGGAAGGGGGCTGGATATTGCTATTTCAGCTTTGAGTCATTGGATATGTCTAGCTATCTTTCTAGTTTACGAAGGGTCTCGGTTTCCCCTTACAGGTTCAATTTAGGGAAGGTTTACTTGGAAATGGCTACATTTTAGGCAGCTTTTACAAGTGCTTATTTGATGGATATCTGTAACACAGTCACTTGGATGTCTTCACAATCTCTTATTTCCTACTACAGATTGCATTTGGGTGGTCTTTTGGTGCAACTGTTTTGCCCTGTGTCCAAAAATGACTATACATTTTGTATTTTTTCTGCAATAAAATTCACTGGGTGTTGCATTTATCAGATATGTGTCATATGAGAGAAACCTGCCGTCATATATACAGGCCTGGGTACATTTTACAATGTAAGGACCAGGACAAGAAATATGGATGAGGAGGTAATACTTAGAATACTTATCGGCAACCCTCATTACTCAGTGTCCTCGTCTCCCTCATCACAGTCTTGGATTCCGGTCTGTCCTCCCGAAGAGGGTGTGAACGAACAGGCTTAAAATATTTGATTTGTTGATCACCTGCCTCTCATGTGGTCTTGCAGTAAAGGTAAAATTATGGCTCCAAGAAGGGATGGCTTTTTTTTTTTTTTAAATAAGAGTTAAAAATGTCGACACAAGGCAAAGCCTCACGGTGCAAGAACTGGAATAAGGGATCATAGGACTCAAAGTACTGAAGATTACAGGTAAAAATTGAGTTTCAGGAGATTTTTGCTGTGATGCAGGATTCCAAGTTCAAATAGATCGCTTTGTTTCTATCCGCACAAAGTTCTTGGGCCTTACCCTAACTGATAACATACTTTAGTTATTGACAAAATGACAGAAGCTGTCCACTTGTATTTATTTTTAAACTTTTGCTTAACTTTTACTTTATACATATAATTAACTGGTTTTGAAAGTCTACAATATAATCATTGACTCAATACAGTGACAAGTGTAACAAAATAGACTGGGCATTAAACATGAATTGTAGGAATGCCATTGTACACAGTAATATAAGTTGAACAATCGTTAAGGCTATTTATGATTCACTGGAAGGTCGTTACGATTGGGAAGGGCACATTATATCTTGCTTTCATCGACCTCAGGACAGCCTTCGATTTGGTCCCCAGAAATAACCTTTGGAAGGTCCTTAGTGATCTTGGCCTGCCACCTTACCTGCTTCACTTGATCATGAAGTTTCATGAAAACACCTATGCCCAAATTCGCTGGGGTCCTAATGGTCAAAAGACCCGAAGAATAGATGTGAATAGAGGAGTGCGGCAAGGGTGTGTTCTTGCCCCAACACTCTTTTCGCTCTATGTTAATGGGGTGGTGGACCACCTGTCAAGGATACCAGCAGATACCCCTCGCCTGGCAGGTCGCTCTATTCCCACCCTGCTTTTTGCGGACGATACTTTGCTATTGTCAAAATCGCCAATGGGCCTACAAAAGCTTCTTTCGGGCTTTGACGATTTTTGTAGACAAAGAGGTCTCTGTATAAATACAGACAAAACAAAGTACCTCATCATGAACCCTCCGCAAAAACTTGGTGCACCGCCTACATTGGGCTCCGTGGCATTGGACAGGACTAAGACCTTCGATTATCTGGGTATCAGGCTGGTGGATACCATGAAGTGGGACCAGCATCTGACTAAAATGCTGTTAAATCTAAAAAGAGTAACCGGGACCCTGCTGAAAGAGCAGAGAGCAACCTCAACCAAACCCATAGCCGCAGTTTTGGACATCTACTCGGCTAGAGGAGTAAGTGCCGCTTTGTACGGGGCGGAACTCTGGGGAATGTCGAACTTGAAAGACCTTACTCGAGCTGAGAACACCTTCTTGAGAAGCCTGATGTCCCTCGGCCCTTCTGTCCCCATCTTGCCTCTACAATTGGACATGGGCTGTCGGGCGATTGAAGATCTAGCAAAGTTACGCCCTTTGCTTCTGTGGGCCCGCATCTGGAGAGTCCCTGAACTCTCAAGTTATGCGGATGGACTGCGGGAGATATTAAGATCGACAGGGTGGGCGAAAATAAAGTGGCTAACGGACATCAAAGCATTACTCACCAACTTGGGGCTGGAAGAAGCATGGTACCAACAGACAGCCCCGCCCAAATCAACGATAAAACAGCTTTATTGGAATTGGGTGTCAAATAGAAGGAATTCTTCCACCTCAATTTGCAAGTCGACCAGAAACTTCATGGAGTCCAAAGATACCCCCTTTAGAGAACTGTATTTGGACATTATTTCAGCCCCTTGGGAAAGGTCCCTATATTTTAAATTTAGAACTGGTTTGCTCCCTGTAATGGAATTTACCAGTCATTGGAAAATTCCTTACCAGACTGCTCCATGGTGTCCCTTCTGTCCACAGCGCCAAGAATCAGTCCCCCACTTTTTATTTGAGTGTCCTGCTTATAAAGTTCCACGGTCAAAATGGCTAGGACCCATGTGTCGCACACTGGGTACCAGGCATTGTAACGTGGCCCTAAGGATTCTTCTTTCAGACACTCGTACCTTTTACGCATGTGCCACCTCGAAGTACCTGGGGTGGGCATGGCGAATTCGGTCAAAAAGACTCAGACAAATTGTTTAATTATGTTTTTATTGGTCTATTTAAAATCCATGCCCATTTTAGGAAATTTATAAATTTACTTGTAGTAAAAATTTGCGGTTTTTATCTTTAAATGCATTGAAATGAATTTTAATTGTATGTATGCTTTTTAAGATATTGTTATATGTCGAAATAAAGCCTTTTTGACTGACTGACTGAGTAATATAAGTACAAAAGTGACACAAGACGGAAATATATATGAAGTCTTCTATATGTGTAAGAGGTAGCCAGCATGCAAACGGTCTCCTAATCTGTAGCAGCTCATGAAAAAATACAATGATGGATTACTAACAGCAATAGGACCTAGTCTGCAAAGGCAATAGAGAGATTCTCCTATCTTTGTAAGTAGGGCATGGGAGTATATTTTACCCCTCTACAACAACCAATCTCTTTTTCAAACGTGTTGTCCCGACTCAAAGTAGCCTTAATATCTTATTTTAAAAGAACAAACCTCTCAAATCAGCAGTTGATTTGAGAGGTTGGTTCTTTTAAAATAAGATATTAAGGCTACTTTGCGTCGGGCCAACAAGTTTGAAAAAGAGATTGGTTGTTGTAGAGGGGTAAAATATACTCCCATGTCCTACTTACAAAGATAGGAGAATCTCTCTATTGCCTTTGCAGACTAGGTCCTATTGCTGTTAGTAATGTTTCTGAGTGGAGGGTGGCCTAGTCTGAATGTTCCCTATGTTGCCCCTTATTGTGTTGAAATACAATGATGGAGCCTGGGGGATGACAATTATTCTAATGTTTAATTATCTGCGGTCATAACCAGAACCATTGAAGTGTTCATGATGGTCTGAAGACCGATTCATCATGCCTAGAAGCACACTGTGCTGTTTCAGCCCCAGAGGTGCTTGTATGTCAGCTTCGACTGAGAAGCAGCTTGCATAGAGCTTTTGGGAGACTTGTCTGATTAGGAGGCAAAGCCTTTCCTAACGGAAATCCATTATCTTGAATTTTCAGAGGGACAACTATAATGAGAAGGATCAGACATGGGTACCAACAAACTGCAGGCAGATTACCATCAGAAATGCACAGACAGACACTAATCCAAAAAAGTGAAAGGGGGACATGCATGATCATTCTAAGACATCATGAGATCCTGTCACATAGTCCACCAGTCTGAAGAGCATGCACTCACTGAACAGCTAACAGAAGAGGGGTAAACCCAGTGAACTGATCCACCGGAACACGCAGCTCTCAAGACTTCATGTCCCTATTAGTGAACACTTCACTAAAATGGAAGTAACTTACTATAAATTCAAAGCACATTAACATGTTCGGGGATCTTATAGTGTGCTTTTTATATCACTGAACAATTTTGAAACTCCATACAGAACTTCAGCTTAGGCCATCACAACCTACCTAGATCCCTGGCATAACGGTGCACTGTCAGGAAGCCCTGTGGGCTTCCTGATAAGTCCTAAAAACAAACTGAATGATGCATGTGGAGAACAGTGGTTAAAAGATCTATTTCACTATAGCCATTACTCTACTTCAAACCAAACACAATGCAAGTAATTATAGATGAGCAACAATTACAGACCTGCTTCACATCCTATAGTTACTACTAGGTTTTCCACACAATGTGAATAATCTAAGATGGTCAATTTCTTAAGAACCAGGCAAAGAAAATACTTGATAAATTGAAAGAAGGTGAATAAGAAAAGGAATTTGCTAAGTTTGAAACAGAACAAAACATTTATTTTTCCAGAAACAACTTAGGGATTTCCTAGAGTCAAACCATCATCTTCACGACTCCCAGTCTGGTTTTAGATCCTGCTACAGTACGGACACGGTCCTGCTGGAAGTGGCAGAGACTATCCGGGAAACTGTAGACCAAGGAAGCTGTACGATGCTGGTGCTGTTGGACTTGTCTGCAGCTTTTGACACAGTGTCGCACAGGATCCTCCTAAATAGACTTAAGGGTTTAGGGGTGTCAGGAACAGTCTGGGCCTGGTTCCGCTCCTTCCTAGAAGGGTGCACACAGCAAGTGGTCCTCCATCCGTATAACTCCACTTCCAGCCCACTCAAGGGTGAGGTCCCACAGGGCTCGGCCTTGAGCCCATTGCTCTTTAATGTGCATCTTTCCCCTTTGGCGGCAATGATTGAGAAATAGGAGGTAAAGGTCATCTTATGAGAACAACACACAACTTGTGTTCTCCTTTAAAGATCAAAGTGAGACAGCCTTTGCTAATTTCAAAAGTGTCTCTTGAACATCTCATCTTGGATGACCGAACTGCTTGAAATTAAACACAGAAACAACAGAGGTCCTGTTTTTTAATCAATTAATCACCCCTAGGCCAGAGCTTTGGTGGCCGGCTGAGCTAAACCCGCCCCTTGCCATGTTACCTCTGCCAGGAATCTGGGCTTTAAGTTTGATACACAACTGTCAGGCAAAGGGAAGATTGCACATGTCTCAGGGCAGTGCTTCTGGAAGCTAAAAGCTCTTCAGAACTTTCTTCACCATCTTCCTATGGATTGTAGGGAGACTGTGGTCCACACATTGGTCACTTCCCAACTTGACCATGTGAATAGCCTTTTCTTAGGACTTCCGGAGTACCTACTCAGAAGGCTGAAGATTATTCAGAACGCAGCAGCTAGGCTGGTACGGAATGTGCCAATGCGATACCATGAAACTCCCAACCTGGGGGGCGTGGCTTAGGCGCCGATGAAGCAAGCGGCGTGAGCCGATAGCTCCGCGCCCGATCCCCTGATTAATCCTGCAAAACGGAGTCGCAGTTGGCCTGGGAACGAGGCATCAGTGTCGGAACGAAGGCGGCACAGTTCGCGACCAACATCCTGGCTGGAGGAGGTCGAGCACCGGAGTTATCCTGGTTGAATCGGAGCCGGGACAGTCCGAGACGGAGCACCCAAAATGGCGACGGTCCCTTCCTGGTGACCTTGTGAGGAGCGGACCGGCTTTGAGATCTGCGGCCACCTGAGCGGAGGTGAAGCTGAGGAGGGTCGGCGGCTGCCCGGCGCGGAGTTCTGTGCCCTACAGAGGGTCGCGGTGGGGGACAACCGGTGCCGCCTGGTGGCTGGGGAGATCGGACCTGCGCACCAAGATGGCGGACACCGGGCTGACAATTGAGGAGCAGCAGTGATCCCTGGTTGGAGATCGGAGCTCGGTGGAGGCTCGGGGCAGGTTCTGGCTGGCGGCGGCCACTGCCTACGGACAGACCGGAGCCGAGCTGCACTGACTGTGCCTGCTTCTGGTGGCCCGGGAGTGAACACGTCCCGTCACGAACGGGCGTGGGCGACCCCCCGGTGATAGTGTGCACTGAGGAGCTGAGAGGGGCCGCTGGATGTGAGGGGTGCCCCTAGTGCGACTGCGGATTACCCGGTGCTCATCCGGGTTGGACAGAGCCGCCACTGGACGATTGGGCTTGCCTGACGGGGCCCGCTCGCGCAGGAGGAGACGGAGAGCCCCGGAGGAACGTCGAGGAACTGAGCGGTGCCCACCCGCGCGTCTGGTAAGACTGACCGGCCGGAGGGAGGGCCGCAGTGCGGGACGTCCTGGACGAGAGCCCTCCTGATAGCTCCTGATAGCTGGGGTCTGGAAGTGAGGCCCGGGGCGAGGAGCGCAGGGGGGACACCTTCACGCTGCACGGAGCCTAGGACGGACACAGGCTGCCCGACACTCGCCTCCGAGTACAAGCGGTGTTCAAGCCTACTTTCACTGCGCGGCTGTTGAGTGGCATATCATTGGGGCAGCGAGTATATCTGGTGCTCTGTGGTGTGGAGGACTGAGAGGCCCTGGACGCGGGCGGTGCTGCCCAAGGCAATCAGGGGATATTGGACCGTGGAGAGGACAACGGGGCCTTGGAAAGGCGACATTAGTGGGGTGCCCGGCCTGATCGGGGAGACCCTGGGCGAAGAGCTGCCAGCTGATGGTGGGGAGGACCCCCGGAAGGGTGTGAGGTGCGGGACCTGGACTGGCTGAGGCGGAGGGGGCCTCCCTTTGGAGCCTCGATTATCGGCTGAGATAGAGTGTGGAGACTTTGGGGCCCAGCAGGTGCTTGGGGACCCGGGGCGGACCGGTGGACCGGGACCCAAGTGCGTGCAGGATACTGTTGGTCAAGTGGGTGCCCGTGCGTATGCCTGGCATGCGGGGGGCCTGGGTCTGTAGTGCACACAGGAGGCTGCTTGGATTATCCTGGGTTCAGCGGAGGTGTTTGTGGAGGACCCAACTGTGCAGCTACAGGCGAGCACGGCCGAACTATAGCGGAGCCCTGCAGACCTCTGAAGCGGAGAGTCGCTCCCAAAGGTGCTAACCAGCGGGACGGTGAGGGGTGCGGCCGGAGCGATGAAACCTGGAACGGCGGAGGGAAGCGTGGCACCCGAGACTGTCGTTTCAAAAGGTGCAGAGGCGATGGAGGGCTCAGAAGTGGAAATAAGACTGGGCAAGCGCCTAGATCAGATTCTGGATGCCATTACTGCAACCAAAGACTCCCTCCATAATGACATTGCACAGGTTGCGACGGGGTTGGGCCTCCTGAAGGCAGATCACTCGAAGCTGGTGGACAGGGTGAAGGACGCTGAATCGACAGTGCAAGAACTGAAACCGGCGGTAGTCATGGTGGAACGGAAGCTGGAAGGAGCGCTGCAAAGACTGTCAGCTCTTGAGAAAAGGGCAGAGGATGCAGAAAGTAGGAACAGACGCAATAATGTGCGTGTGGTCGGCCTGCCAGAAAAAATTGAAGGGGCGGACATGATCGCATACCTGGAGAACTGGCTGCGGACACAGGTGGCCCCGGAGGGCCTCTCCCCCTTCTTCACGCTGGAGAGGGCACACAGGGTCCCGGCCAGGCCGCCGACACTTGGGGGTCCTCCTAGGCCGGTGGTGGCTCGCTTACTCCACTATAAGGACAGGGATCTGCTGATCCAGAATGCGCGAACGTTGGGCCCATTTAAAGTGGAGAACAGTTCGGTGACTATCTTTCCGGATTATACCCAAGAGATCCAGAGGGCTAGGGCTTCTTTTCTAGCGATCAAGAAGGAACTCAGGAACGAGGGGATCCAATATTCTTTACTGTTCCCAGCCAAATTGCGGATTATCCTAGATGGCTTGACTCAGTTTTTTACGACGCCCGACGAGGCCTGGACCTGGCTGGAGACCTATAGAGCGGGTACTGACCGCAGGCATAAATCTGAGACTGACCGGCCGAAGCCGACTAGGGTGCGGCAATCTCAACGGCTCCGGAAACGGCATAAGACCCAGCAGGCCCAGCTGCTTGCGCAGTTGGCGGCGGATAGACAAGGGGCCCTGGAGGCAACGGCGACCATCACGGGATCGAGAAAGGAGTTGCTAACGGAAGGTTCTGCTTCTGAGGACGACAAGAGACAGTCGGGGGCTGAGATTTCGGATGTTGATAGCAACTTGGGGCCGGAGGTGACTCCCCGATCGGCGGACGATTTGTGACTTGGTCGGCCCCCAGAGGTCGGAGCGGGGCAAGACCGCCTATGGCAGGCAACAGACGTCATGGTATCCTTCCAGTGCACAGTACACGGCCCCAGGCCAATGGGGAGGGGATCATGGGGCGGAGGGAAGGGGCGAAGGCTGCCGCTTGTCGGGTCATAACCACCCTCCTATTGCCCCTAAGGCAACCTGCAGTGGCTACTGCAGGGTAGAATTGTTCATTTGATGTGGGAGGTTTGGATGGGGGCAATTGCGCTGTTGCTGGTTCCTGTCCTGGGGGTCGGGGTGTTGGGGGTTTTGAGGGGTGTTTGGAGGGGGGGCATTTTTGTTGCTGGTGTGTGCTGCGGAGCTGGGGTTGAAACACGGAGATTGAAGGGTAGCAATGGGGACGGTGCCTGAGCTGAAGTGCGTCACGTGGAATGTGCGGGGCCTACACACCATGTCCAGACGTCATAAAGTGCATGCATACCTGGTACGCCGGGGAGTCCACATTGCGATGCCCCAAGAGACTCATCTCACTAAGCTGGAATGCGCGGCGCTCCAGAGGCGATGGAGGGGGCAAGTGTTTGGCACAGCGTACTCAGCCTTTGCAAGGGGGGTAGTGATTTGGGTACGGGCGGGGGTTCCCTTCCAGGTGACGAGCCAGACGATTGACCCGGAAGGCAGATATGTGGGGGTGGCGGGGAGACTCTATGGTAGGGAAGTGGCGTTCTGCAGTATCTACACCCCGAACACTGATCAATCCCGCTTTTTTGACTCCATTTCGGGCCTACTGGCTCAATATCTGGCAGGGCAGGTCGTATTGGGAGGTGATTTCAATTCTGTCACTGATGTCACCCTGGACAGGTCACACCCCCCACTGGTCACATCCCCGGTGCGCAGAATGGCGAAGCATAGGAGCGAGTGGCAGGCTGAATGGGGGCTGATTGATGTGTGGCGGGGACACCACCCTAGGGACAGGGATTACTCCTTCTTTTCGGCTCTTCACGAGTTACATGTCAGGATTGATACGATCCTCTGCGACCCCACCACTGCCTCGTTAGTAAAGCACACTGAGTACCTGGCTAGGACGATTTCTGACCACAACCCCCAGCTGCTCTCTCTCCAATGGCAGAGGGTGAGGACGGCGATTCCCAATTGGCGACTGAACCCGGATGCATTGGAAGATCAGGTCTTCAAATATACGGTCCGTGAGGGGGCAGAATCATACTTTGAGACCAATAGGGGCACGGCCTCCACTCGGGGGTTGGAATGGGATGCATTCAAGGTGGTCATGAGAGGCCTCTGTATTGGGAAGCATTCTGGAGAAAGGAAGGTGGTGCTGGAAGAGGTCAGGAAAGCGGAGGATGCATTGAGGGAGGTGGAGAAGCAGAGACCAGAGAGGGGAGCATTGCAGGCACGACTACTGGAGGCTAAAGAATTAGTGGCCTCGGTGACCGAGAGGCTCAGATGTTATGACTATAAGCAATACATAGCAAGGGTCCACGCAGAGGGCGACAAGGTGGGCATGCTACTGGCGAGGCTAGCGAACCCAGAGCCACGGGGATGTGCAATACTGAGCGTGCGGTTGGAGTCGGGCGACACTGTCCACTCCCAGGGGGCGATACTCTCTCGTTTTACTGAATATTATGGGACCCTGTACCAGAGCCGATTGGAGTTGGAGGGTGCCGAGCTATCCGATTACCTAGCAGAGGTCACTTTTCCACTGCTTGAGAATGAGGAGGCTAAGACCCTGGGCGATGTGATCACGCTAGCGGAGATTAGGGGGGCTATCAAGCACATGGCGCGGAGGAAGACTCCGGGGGTAGATGGCCTCCCGGTTGAATTCTATGCCCAATTTGTGGACATCCTGGCACCACAGTTATTGGAAGTCTACAATGAGGCGCTGAAACTGGGCCGGCTACCTGGCTCGATGAGGGAAGCGCTGGTTGTGCCTCTGTTGAAACCGGGTAAGGATGGTACGGACGTGACCTCTTATAGGCCACTGTCTATGCTGACGGTTGATTATAAAATCTTGAGCCGTATCCTGGCCACCCGACTGGAGCCGCACATGACATCCTTGGTGCACGGCGACCAGGCTGGTTTCATCCCCACTCGGAACACCTCGGCTAATATCCGCCGGCTTGTACGAGTACTGGGTAGTGAGATGGATCCGGGCGACGAGCCTGCGGTACTATCAGTGGATATAGAAAAAGCGTTCGACAGTCTGGAATGGGGCTACTTGGACGAGGTACTGGGGAGGTTTGGTCTCGGGACGGGGTTCCGGCGCTGGACGAGGGTGTTGTACTCATCGGCCACTGCCAGGGTGCGACTGGGTTCGGTGATCTCCTCTGCGTACCCGGTCCAAAGAGGCACACGGCAGGGATGCTCGCTGTCGCCCCTATTGTTTGTCCTAGCAATAGAACCATTAGCGATTCGAGCGCGGTCGGGGCTGATACAGGAAGGGATCGTGTGTCGAGGTGAACGACATATCTCGCTTTACGCGGACGATCTCTTGCTGTTCCTGGAGGACGCGGAGGGGGCACTGAAGAGAGCAGTAGATGCGCTTACGGGGTTTGGAGTCCTATCAGGTCTTAGAGTGAATTGGAGTAAAACTTGCCTTTTCCCGGTGAGAGCGGGGACGCCGCAACAGCAGTTGCCGGCGGAGGTGATCTGGGAAGACTCCTGCTTCACCTATCTGGGAGTTAGGATCTATCATACGGCTGAGGGGTTGCTGGAAGGGAACTTGAGTCGATGCATGAGAGCCCTGCGGGGCTCGATGGCGTTCTTGGCCACGCTTCCGCTGGCGGCAGTGGGGAGAGTGGCACTGCTTAAAATGGTGGCACTGCCTCGACTATTGTATTATTTCAGGACTCTGCCTATCTGGGTCCCACCTCGGTTCTTCAAGGACCTGCGGACCCTCACCACTGGCTTCATTTGGGGGACTGGGAGAAGGCGAGTAGCACTGGACACTTTGCAGAGGCCGAAACTCGACGGAGGGATGGCTGTCCCTGATTTCGAACTTTACTATCTGGCGGCACAGCTACAATTCCTTACGCAACAAGTTGCGAGGGAATTTCGGGGTCCTGATCAACACAGAGGCATGGGGGTCCCGAGACATGTCCTCTCTTATATTATAATGGACCAGCGGCTGGACGTTCGGGATCTGACGCTAGAGGAGAAAACGTTGAGGTTATGCTGGAACAGAAGTCGAAAACGGGCGGGGGTGGTACACCCATATGCCCCGGAGATACCCCTGGGCATGTTAACGGCACTACCACATGGAGGGGATTGGACCCCCCTTTCGGACTGGGAAGAGTTAGGACTCCAGGTGATAGGCGACTTGTACGCTGAAGGGGAACTACTGCCTTTCCAGGTGGTGCAGGACCGGTTCGGGGTGCCAGCGGGGCATTTCCTCTTACACATGGCTGTTACGGCAGCGATTAGGAGGCACTGGGGCGAAGGGCAGGGAGAACCAGCAACCGCACTGGCTTGCCAGTATGTTGTGATGGCTGCGGGGACGGTCAAGGCGATCACGTGTCTCCAGTCGCGCATGCTCCGGGAAGGACAGTCGAACCTTCCTGCTCTGAAGCAGAAATGGGAGGAAAGTATAGGAAAGCCAATACCGGATGCAACATGGGGCCATCTCCTGCAGAGAGCAGGGAAGGGCTGCAGGAATGCGCGCTTTCAGCAGGTGCATTTCTTTGTGGTCCACAGGGCCTATCTCACTCCGGGTAGGATACGGAGGCATTTCAAAGTGGAAGGGGCGGCTTGCCCCAGGTGTCATCTTCTGGGGGCAGAACTGGATCATATGTTCTGGGATTGTCCGAAATTGGGGTCGTACTGGATAGATGTGGGTGAGCTCCTGAACGAAGTGACAGAGAGACAGGTGACCTTTGATAAAGCCGCCTGCCTACTGCTATGGTTTCCCCACACGAGGAAGACGAAGGTTACCAATAAGTTTATTGACCTGGGGCTCATACTAGCTCAGAGAGAACTGACATGGCGCTGGAAATCAGTTGAGGGCCCCTCTAGTAGGCGGTGGGTGGTGGAACTGAGTAAATGGGCCAAGACTGAGAGTATGATCCGGCTCAGACAGGCAACGCGCACGGCGGATGAGAGGGAACTGGAAGTGGCGCGAGCGTGGGAATGTCTGGTGCAAGCGTTGGAGGACTACAGGTCACAGGAGGAGACTGAGGAAGAGTGAAGCGGAAGATGCATTCCGAGATGGCGCACAGGTGCCTGAGTGTTGTTCCCTTAGCTCCTGCACCAAGATTTACTATTCCGGCAGTAGGCACACACCAGCGGGGGGGTTTAATTTTTTTTTTTTTTTAGAGATTGGGTGGGAGAGGGTGGGCACGGGGGGGGGGCTCCTAGGGAAATTAGAAGAGGATCATGGGGCGTGCTGACCATGAGCTGCAGTTAGGCGGGCTGACTCCACCCTGTTTCTTAGGAGGGGGGGAGGGTGCTACCCTGCATAGTTATACCTTGGGGCTTCACCAGAGGGGGCGTTTTCGGTTTGGGGTTGGGGGGGGGGGGGGGAATAGTTATTGGAAAAGCAGCGACATATGATGGGCCAGTCATGAGAGACATTGAATGGATGTACGTATAATTGTTTTGTCACTCAGCGCCTTCCAGGTCGAAAACTTTTGCCGCCCAGCCTCCGGGATGTGGGCTGAATGGCTGTGTGATGCAGGCGGGACGATAGAGGGGTGGGCAAAGTGTGCAAACTGACTGGGAAATACGTAAGCTGTGTAACTTTGATGCTGCAACAAAAATAAAATTTAAAAAAAAAAAAAAAAAAAAATGAAACTCCCAACCTGCTCAGCCTTCACTGGCTACCAGTGAGACGAAGAGTAGAGTACAAAGCCCTCACCTTGGCACATAGAGCAATGAACCATATCGGACCACATTATCTGAGGCATAGGCTCCGAAAATACACCAATAAAAGATCACTAAAATCAAATGATCAGAATCTTCTGGTCACTCCACGATTTGCAAAGACCAGGACTGGAGGCCGTTACTTTACTGTCAAAACCTCCACTCTGTGGAACACCATGCAACACCACCTAAGAAAGATCAATTTGGAACAAATGTTTAGGAAGGCATTAAAGACATGACTCTTTGCTCTTC
This sequence comes from Lissotriton vulgaris, assembly GCF_964263255.1. NCBI lineage: Eukaryota > Metazoa > Chordata > Amphibia > Caudata > Salamandridae > Lissotriton > Lissotriton vulgaris. The sequence continues at coordinate 600,212,689 of NC_141699.1, read as the reverse complement.
CCTAACCTGTTACTGGGTCCCCCATGCCCAAGTTAGCCAGCACTACTAGCGCCATGGGACACCTCCATTGGAGGTAGCTGTGCGCTTTACAAGCCGTTTATTATTATTATTTTTAAAACAGTGAAACTTACCTTAAAGATTTTTCAACAACATTTGTACGAAAAATTTCCTCTTGGTCCAAATTTACTGTGCAAAAGGAATCCCTCATCTTGTTAGGACCAGAGTACTGCAGTAAGTTTTTCGCTTCACCTAAACGAAATAAAAAATGCAGTTAAGAATAGGCCAAAGTTGTGGAAAGTAAATTTGATTGACTGTGTAGCTCTGCAGAAAGCAGTTTTGCTGGTCTTATTACTTAAAAAAGAACTTACTTCTTATTATAGCAATTGTTTCAACTCTACTATCACATGGGGACACCCATGTGCATATCTGTGTGAAGGTACATATTTAACAATATTTTAAGACACATGTAAACAATAAGCCCAAGTCAAGCAGTTTTTATGCCTGAGAAATCTCATAAAATGTTGCAAGGTTTTGCAGGTGCAAAAGTTCCCATAATCTTTGTCTAGGAGACAGCTGTGGGCAACGTTTTCTTCTTGAACTGGTCTCCTGTAGTTAGCTTGTGACTTTTGACTGCAGAAGGAGCCCTCATTCAATTTTCCAACAATAACGACAAGTGAACTAGGCAAACTTTTGGATCATTTGACAAAATTGTATTGAAAACAAATCTTCATATTGTCACATACCCTTATTAGGTAGTTGCAAATATAGCCTCGAAACAAATGTGACATGGGTATTAAAAGTATACATTCATTCTCTAAATAGATGTGTCTCTCCTTTTATGTTATGTTATAATTTTGTTAAGCGCACAGCTGCCCCAGCTAAGGGGCGTCCCGGCGCGGTCAGTCTAATTGTACAGAATAACAAAGCTGGCCAAATCGGAGTATGTTGAAAATAAAAATGTCTTATAAACATTCATGCAAATAAAACACATGTTGAACCCATTTCACCCTGTCCAACGTGGTTTAGAGTCAGCACCCAAGCCTGGTTGTCCCAAGGTCTTGTGGGTGAACTATAAAGGTTAACTTTTAAGTAAAACTATTTCTGCCATGCTTACAGCAGGTGCGGTGTTTAAGTGAAGGCCATTACATGGTGGATCTCACCAAAGGAGGAGGAGGCTCGGATTGTTTTCTAATGTAGAGCACTTAGGTATGCTAACCTCATACAAAAGAACATTGTAGTAATATAGTCAACCTTTAGTGTCTTATTAAAGCACACTGAACAGTGGCCCCGTGCAGCTAAGGAGTCAGGGAAGGAGATGCATTTTAAAGTGGTCGAGTTAGCAGGTGCTCAGACTCATTTCGGTTACTTGCAAACACATTAATTGATCCTGCAGCCAGTCTCCTTTTCTTTCCAACAAAAGTAACAGTGAACGAAAAAACCCAACAAGGATTCTTAAAGCAAAACTGCTACTCTTGAGGAACCATCCGGGCACACTGAATGTATTTTTTTACTTTCATCTTGCAGCACACCACCTGTCCATTCAGCAGTTACATGATCCTTCCTCCCACAGTCCAGTAGTCTGTTCACCAACCAACAGCCAGAATACATAGACCTTGCTATTCCTGGGGGCTGCCTAGAAAGCTGAGAAGGCCTCCTCTGACTCAGCCTACATTACTGGAAGTCCCTCTTCTATGGTATTTCAGTGATCAGAATGATGGATTATATTATTTTTTGGCAATTTGTAAGACACTACATGGCGGTAGGAGGTCATTTCAGGGTGTCATGGGAAAAAAAATCGAGGAGCAGGGAAGGACCGGAAGCAGGTGAGAACATTCACAAATGGGCATGTTTACGAGGATTTCAACAAACGTCTGTTCTTGGCAGCTGCCAAGACTGCATCTCTTTCTCAAACTGGATGTCTATTCTTAGACCGTTCATGGTACTTGCTTATCAGTGGAATCTATTTCTTATTTGTAACCGGTCACTCGGCAACCCTAACGTAATAGGCTTCCAATCCCAGGTTCAAAGTCTCAGTACACTCAGAATAAAACTCTTACGTTATGACTTGCAAACCCTGCCTACAAACCCCACAATTTGCACACTGGCCACCATGAGAAGGATTCACAACCTCCCCAGTCTTCCTTCCTTTTTTGCTAGATCACATCTTTAAAGCGTGTCACGCGTCTTATGATTTCCCCACATTTTCACAGTTAACTTTACTTTGTGCTATCAGTTATCACTTTCCATTTCAGTACTGCCTGATTGAATTTCTACATTTTTTGGAGTTTCTTTTAACTGTAATCCTGTCAAATGCTTGAAGCATTATCATTATATTCATAATGGATGACAGCAGGGGTGATGATAGCTCTATTGACCGGGATCCAGCCTCGTGTAATATTTTGGGTTTAAAAGGAGCGAGTTTTACTACCTTTTATGCAGACTTAATAGGATAATCCAGTGAGAGACTAATACCTTTGTTAAGAGTCTGATTTATAAAAAGGTAAGCAGAGGATGATTCAATTGATCATAGGGACTTCAGTCATGCTGCTCCAGCTTAGTTATCAATACCGCGCTGCTATGAGTACCACAAATTAAAAATCATTCATCAGAATTGGTGTATGCATTCCGAAAACTTTTATAATTTCACTAATGCGAAATTGAGCTGTGATGTAAAGTAGAATCCCAAAGTCAAATTAGTGTAACTGTCACATGTGAAGAGGTGCATTATTTAATATGCATGAAACTGGTCTTTTTTCACATTTTTTTCACTGGTGTACGCCTTTCTTTGCTACCACTAACTGTGCAAACAATATGTATGAAACTGTGTTTAGCATCAATTTCGATGCTATCTTCTAGGGTAATCTCTAGTTGCAGTGGGGAGGGGGGTGATTTGGACGGGTAATGGCAACCAACCCAAATGTTTCCCTGCATCACCACAACATTAGCATGCAATTTATGAGGTTTTGTGCTCAAAACGGGCCATAATGTGTGAAGCGGGATTACTGTATCTTTTTCCACATCTTGTCACCATTACTAGGCCATGTACAGGGCACACATTCCACCTGCTCTAGCCAGGTGGAATTGTGCAAGGGTTTAACCTCATGCTGTCATTCTAGATGCAGTAAAACCTACCAACATGAAATTCCGAACTGCTTGTTACAGAATGTTTGAATTCATCTTAGCCACTGATGATCGATCGGGGCTGCATTCCAGATTAATTCAAGCATTCTAGCCACCATGTTATGGTTATCCTCAGTGCGACTCACTAATGGTATGCCTAGACATGGGTCTTATACCCACTGTGTCATAGGTCTCATGCTATTCTTCACCAAGGAGGCCTTATGAGGCCGAAACCAGTCTTGGGGTGCTTGTGTTCCTGTTCGGAAGGAGGGGGGGCGGGGCATCTGGTTTAGAGTTTGTGGACTGTTCCAACTGAAGCAGGACCAAGGATAATCTGCAAGTGGCAGATGAGGCGGCACGGTGGGCAAAAAATGGTTGGCTCAAATGTGTCCATCAGTAATTACCAGCGACATTAATTCAAGCATTCCATTATTCACTAGTTGTAATTTTTCTTCTTGCCATTTTTCACTACAATGTGAAAGCCTGCAGCCTTGACCGCTCACTGGCAGAATACGTGTGTCTTATGCAAGTATACCGTCTCGCTTATAGCTCCTGATGTCTGGGAATAGAGGTGACCAGGACAATTCTCAAATTGTAATAAAGAAATAATGAATAAAACTTTGGGTTTTACTTGTTCAATGGAGGGCTTTTTCTACTCCAGGGGGCACTAATTCAGGTAGCTGACCACCCTGCCCAAGAACTCTGAACAGTGAATCCATGAACGGGGCACTGACAATTGCTGACCTAAGGAGAGGTGTGAATAGATTTGGTGGATTAATTTACTCTTAATACACTCTTGCTAACCCTTAATAAAATGTTAAGAGTTCACCATTTGTTAATATTTCTAATATTCTTGTGTGCTAATGTTTTACTAATTTTCACTTTAACATCCCTGCATAGTTTATAGTCTAGGTTAGTACTGAACAAAAACATGAAACATGCATTTGTGATTGTCTAAATGCTCAGAACAAAGTGGAGATCACAAGAATCTACATAAACTCCACAGTCACAGATCTGCAGTAGTCTCTTTACTGCTCTATCCTAGTAAACGATGCCTATGGGATATAGAGGCAGCCCCAGTCTGTTTTCCCTTCTCTGTGGATACACAGGCTACCCGCATTGCTCTAGAGGCCAATGGCAATCTGATAGGGGTTAATAACAATTGCTTGGATCACATCAATCTAAATCCCTCATCCTGATGGTGCATCTAAGCAACTCGGGTACATCAATGAATCAGAACAGCAGGTTTTCCGTCATAGGCACATACTACACTCCTTTACTTGTTTTGCCATTCCTGTGTTCCCATGAGGCACAGGGTCAGACTGATTTGCATATAGCCATGTCTGAACTGGGGTGGCAGAGTGGGCTAAAGAACGGTGATGGATCAAACCCAGATCTTTTGACTGGGTGTGAGTGTTTGATTGATTCAGATGCTCCGTCCATCACCACCCCCTTTTGTACCCCATTCCTGTGTTCTAGCTATAAGGTGAAAGCACCAGTGTGTTTAAAGGGATAGCTGCTATTGTTTTTCATTCACAGCCTGTAAGAAATCGTCCACTATGCATTTCAATGTGAACAATACTTTCTTCAAGCAATGGGGTAAAGGGAATTACCTGAGCGAAGCAATGGCTGAAGATGACCAACCCAAAGCACCTCTCTCTGCTCTGCATGTTTTTGATGTCAAAGCATGAGCTCTGGCACAAACAAAACTGTATTTAGACAGACTAAAAAAAATATCCAGATAAGATAGGAAATCAGCCAGAACCAGCTTTTGCTATGTATGATGGTGGTTTGTGGGAGGTTTAAAGACTGAGCTTTTTATCTGCCATCTCTGAAATCCTAAGGCATTTCAACAACATTAATCTTCAAAGCATGTTACAGAAAATGGCAAAACCACATTGTTCGATACATGATTTAGTAGTTTGAGAATAACATTAAAAAATCCATGCACCACTGATCACACGTTATAGAGTTTGCACACTCCCTCTTCACGTAGGAAAGGACTTAACGATCAGGTTGCAAGCAGAGAGAGCAGAATTGGCTAGTTATTACAAGGAACAGTTGAGAAATTAAAAACAGGTTAATCTGGTAGAAAAACAAAGCCTTCCCTAACAAGTTAGAAAACAGGTTAGATATAAATTAAGAGGAGGTAGCGGATCGGACTAATGCTACGTTATCTGGATTTGTATAGCGCACAACCTGCCACTGACTATGACTAAGTTGCGCTTCTGGCCAGCTGGTGACATTTCACACGTGTCTGGGGTAACAATCGCAGGCAGGAGTATGATTCAGCTTGGGTGCCATGGGTATTGTTTTGTGGTCATATTGTTGATTACATAAACAAAAAGAATCCTACTCACAGTGGACAAGGGGAATGTCGACCACAAATGTGGGGACATTCAGTGTTTTGTAAAATACGCTTCACACACCAAATGGCCCCTTGGTGTCATGCTTCATCATTGGGGCCTTCTCACCCCTCTAACGGGATGCGGCGTGCTGAGACCTACGACTACGCGGGAGCACTGGTAGTAGAGACTATGTGTGGTGCGTGTGGTGGAAGTGGTTGGGTATTATAAAAATGTGAGTGGTGGGATATAGTGAAGATTAAAAAGTACCTGGCTCGTAGGTGTCAGAGAAAAAACTTTATTCACAACCTCGGGCTGGTACTAGTAAAAGAAGTGCAGGTTGAGGTAGTTAACTGTCGTGACTATGGACAGTACCTCTGGTGTGCGTCGACATGTTTCGGAGCTGGTGCTCCTTCAGGACGGGGGCACAACTTCCCCACCTTACTCACGTTTTTCTAATTGGTGTATAATTTACCAAAAAGTGAAAGACTATTTACAGTGATTTTAAAGGAAAACTAAGGCTATAATGTGCCTACAGCGGTGAAGGAACATGCAGTTGCATGACCTAGAAAGATAAAAACAAAAAACAAAAAATAATGAATTTGGTTGCCCAGATTGGGCTAGCTCCAAAAGGTGCAGTCACCTGGAGCACCAAAGATGCATTGATCCTGTAAAAGAAAGAAGACCCACAGAACATACAACATAGAAAACACATTAAGTTAAGGGGGCACTTGGTCATACCTATTGTATAATGTTTTCTTGCTTCATGAGCATCAAAAGAACGCTTGGGGTGTTGTTGCTAAATTCGCAACCTGGATGGACAGAAATTAGATTTCAGTATTTAGTACTCACTGTTTGGGTAGGAGATGGTGTTTTGTGTACCAAATACTTACAGGCTCGGGATGGAATTACCTCCGTGCTACCCCCTACGCTGCTCCGCTGGTAATGGCTAGAGGAGCTCACCCTCTCGTATTTATGCTCGAGATACTCAATTGTTTAGCCGGTCATTGGTTAATTGTCGGATGCGTTTTAAGCCCTTATAAGGGTAATCCGTTGGCTGACCAGTTAAATGATGTTCCTAATTAGGTATGTCCGGTTCGTAATTGTAATCAGCCTTTAACTAAAGGAGAGACCTGAAAGAGCACAAGCGCGAAGTTGTTTAGATGAGTGCTTGCGTATGAGGAGTGTTTGTTGAAGCGTGTGGTATTTCCGAACACGCATGCGCGAAAGAGAAGCGTCTGTGTCAGATGTCAGTGCTCACTAGTGCGCATGTGTAGTGACGCTCCGCATAATGCAGCGCGAGTGAGCCTGCAATTAAATTGACAAAACACTCGATGTATAGATAGTTAAGATAAAACAACGAGGGTGATTGAATTTAGGATCCCTCGGGTGTGGAAAGGGTCAGGAGGCCAGAAAAGCCTTACATTCCAGCATAGGTGTGATATCAATTAAATTACTATGTCGGTAGGCGCTTGGTCATTTATTATATGAGCATGTACGAAAGGGGGTCAAAATGGGACCTTAGGGGAACACGTCAATAATGAGCCCACCGGAAAGGTATGGTTCAGATTCTGATTTAGTGTGAGTTTGACAGCTGGCTCTAGGGGACAGCATCATTGAGACCATGGGTGTGAGTACCCAAGCGGAACACCCATCGTTGTTCTTTCTGAAAGAGATCTGATTCGGATGGTATGTGTTCGATTACTGTCCATCGCAAATCCTTTACACAGTAATGTTTTTCCAAATAGTGGGACGCCATTTTGGTAGTGGATTTTCTGCAGCCTACGTTGCTTTTGTGTTCCCCCACTCTTGTTTTCACAGCTCTTGTCGTCATTCCTACATATTCTAAACCACATGGGCATGTGATCATGTACACGACATTTTTCGTGTTGCAATTCGTGAAACGTAGTTGTTCCCAAGTTGTGCCATTCCTGAATGTCAATGTGTTGCTTTTTTGCGTTAGGTGACAACTGCTGCAGTTTCCGCAGGGAAAGTGTCCCTGGAGCCCAAATGTGGTTTGTCTCATCGTAAGATTCTGTTTGGGTCTTGTGTGGACCAGTAAGTCCTTGAGGTTCCTGCCCCGGCGGTGTGCATGCATTGGTTTCTCTAAGTTCATGCTTCCACAGTTTAGTATCCTCCAATGTTTATTTATGATCCTGGATACCTCATTGGATATTGTGGAATAGGTTGTGACGCATATTTGTCTCTTGTTGTCATCTCTACTCTGTGGTTTTTCTTCCAGCCTGTAAGTATTTGGTACACAAAACACCATCTCCTACCCAAACAGTGAGTACTAAATACTGAAATCTAATTTCTGTCCATCCAGGTTGCGAATTTAGCAACAACACCCCCAGCGTTCTTTTGATGCTCATGAAGCAAGAAAACTTTATACAATAGGTATGACCAAGTGCCCCCTTAACTTAATATGTGTTTTCTATGTTGTATGTTCTGTGTGTCTTCTTTCTTTTACAGGATCAATGCATCTTTGGTGCTCCACGTGACTGCACCTTTTGGAGCTAGCCCAATCTGGGCAAACAAATTCATTCTTTTTTGTTTTTTGTTTTTATCTTTCTAGGTCATGCAACTGCATGTTCCTTCACCGCTATAGGCACATTATAGCCTTAGTTTTCCTTTAAAATCACTGTAAACAGTCTTTCACTTTTTGGTAAATTATAGACCAATTAGAAAAACGTGAGTAAGGTGGGGAAGTTGTGCCCCCGTCCTGAAGAAGGAGCACCAGCTCCGAAACAGGTCGACGCACACCAGAGGTACTGTCCATAGTCACGACAGTTAACTACCTCAACCTGCACTTCTTTTACTAGTACCAGCCCGAGGTTGTGACTAAAGTTTTTTCTCTGACACCTACGAGCCAGGTACTTTTTAATCTTCACTATATCCCACCACTCACATTTTTATAATACCCAACCACTTCCACCACACGCACCACACATAGTCTCTACTACCAGTGCTCCCGCGTAGTCGTAGGTCGCAACACGCAGCATCCCGTTAGAGGGGTGCGAAGGCCCCAATGATGAAGCATGATACCAAGGGGCCTGTTGGTGTGTGAGGGGTATTTTACAAATCACTGAATGTCCCCACATTTGTGGTCGACATTCCCCTTGTCCACTGTGAGTAGGATTCTTTTTGTTTATGTAACAGTGCCCGTGGAGTAAGAATCCTAACTCTTTACTCTGCCTCCCTTCTGTTGTTATTTTGCATATTGTTGATTAGGCAGCCATGTACTAATCATTAAGCTATGGATGCACAATTTTTGTGTTAGCGGGTTAAAGGTAGAGGACATCTTCAGGTCTAGATCCATAGACATTCTGACTGGCCAGAATACGGAGGAAAAACAGGAGAGGGGAGAATACAATAGAGAAGATAGGAGAGTGCGAAGAGGGGTAAATGGAAGAGAAAGAAGCGAGAGCGAGGGAGAAGTATGTTTTACTGGATGTATGTTAGCAGTTCATGTGTTCTTTCTGATAAGGTCTGTTGTACATGGTAAATTATGGGTGAAGTGTTGTGAGCAGGATGACAGCAGACGGTGTTGCACATATGAAATGTGGTTAAAAATATTTATTTGGAAGTCTGTGCCTATATTAAGCCTTTTGATAGAATTCATCACGGTTTGGTAGCATTTGTTTGGGAACCTAGTTGCTAATGACATATCTATAGCAGAAAAATAGCAAATATGTGGCGAAGCACTGAGCCCTTTCATCAAAGCAAACCAGAAACAAGAACATGTTCTTTGTCCCAAGTTGTTTAACGGACACAGACACGCTTTGCGAACACATTTGAATAACTTTCAATTAAGAACCAGCAGGCAGGTCTTCATTCAAAGGTTAAGGGGGCAGCATTCACAATAGTCATGTAATTTTTGGCAAACATATGGATGATGTTTCTGACAGTATGGAACAGCTTTGAAGTAATATACAGAATACACACAAAAGGATGAATGTTTGCAATTTGGCTAACCACTGGCAATCACTCGGAGTAGCATCCCAACGAATATTCTTTAGTACTCTTTTGCTCACCATGCCACCCACCTCAGTTAGGACCCAGCCATATGCTAATCCGTATTGGCCTGGTTTCTCTGGGAACAGGCCCACCTTATTGCATGCAGCCTTCCATCAACTTTTGAGAATGTGTGAGTTGCATGTACCACCCTTAGTGGCATGGGTAAGCCCAGACGTGGGTCCCGTACTCAATGTGTCCCTGGAGCAAAGCTGTACCCGGCTGATGAGCCCAGAACTACGGCAAAATCAGTCCTGGGTTGCTTGTGTTCCGGTTGAGGGACAACCTGGCTTGGCAGTTCAGGTTGGACTGTTCCCATGAGGTGCAGGATCAAGACAGATTTTTTAAATACTAATCTAGTAACAGTAAAAGTGTCTATGGCAGTGCTTTAAATTGGCCAGTACTGTCCGATAAGGAGTATCGGCACATTGTTATCTTGAGAGGAAGAATAAAGACACCTCAAGGAAAATGCTATACTTTTAATTGGAGAGTAGAAGCACTTTTCAAAAACAAGGAGGTACTCTGGTACAGAGTACCTACACTTCTATTTTTCCATTTCAAGCACTGGTCTATGTACATAGGGCTAGAACAATTCCAAAAACGTATACGTGCCAACAGCTCTTCTATTTAAAGTCCATACATATATAAGTGGTAGTACTCAACGTAATTCAACTTTGTCATAAGTAAAGTGTCCATCAAAATCTTCATCTCCTTCATTAGAAGGCACTGTTAAGAGATTTTAGGCCGATGTGTAATAATTGTCAAAGTGTTGGTCTCAACATTTAACATTACATAAGACCATCCTCGGACAGACTGCCAAAATGTCCATCCCTTTCTAACTAATAATCCAGTAAGAAATCCTATATCCCGACATACAAAAGAAACAATTGGAAATATTCCCAGCCACTTAAAGCTGGAAAGGGCCAAAATAATGACAAGCTCTGGCTGATGCACTTGTGTCCAGTGGGTGGTATAGAGACTCATGAAGACTTTGGGCAGCATATCCAGAACCCCCAAAATAAAGTGCTCTCTACTGAAGGACAATTATCCTGAAACACGTGTCTAGACAGCACTGGCTGCACCAACAAGGGTGAAAAACTAAAGACTGTTTCTGAAGTGTTATCATGCACTGCATTTACCATGATGGACTGGGAGGATCTGAGTGCGGAGATGTGAGGCAGTACACTCCCACCTTCTTTTTAGTTTGAAAAGACTCCATTGAGCGAATGAGCTGACACGCTCTGGCTGATGCACCTGCGTCCAGTAAATGGTACAGAGGCCAAAGAAGACTATGGGCCGCATTTCCAAAACCCTCAAAAGAATGTGTTGCTCAGAACTGACGGACAACTATCTGAAACATGTCATCTAGAGATACACAGCACTGGCTGTACCAATATGGGTGACAAACTAAAGAATGTCACTGAAGTAAGGGTTATCATGCACTGCATTTATTTTTTTTATATATGGTTATTGTTTTAATACAAACAACACATATATATTCAATATGCAAATAATTATGCAATCAGGTTAACATGCAATAAGGCGTAGTATGAACTAGGAAAAGTACTAATAGCAGGTAAATGTTCACATCGCTACAACTCGGAGTCCCACGGGAACTGCTATCTATATGTCCCTGCCGTCCATCATGTCTATTTAATCACCGTAATCTCTCTTGTCACAAGGTCAAAAGGAAGATATATATGCCCTCACAATGCACTGCATTTACCATGATGCATTTGGGCAAACTGAGTGCTGGGATGTGAGGCAGTGTGTTCCCACCATTTTTTTGGCAAAAATATTGCAACCATGTGAATGGAAAACAATCCTGCAAATGCCAGATTTGAGTTTAACATCTCCAAAGGGGCCCAGCAGTCTTGACATCTAGAAGGCCCAATAAACACTAGCTATAATTTATTTAATTAGGAAAAAAACATAATGTGAAGTAGCCTTAACTCATCGCATATATCCTCAAATCCCAAAACTTATTTCTGCCCCCGCTGAAGCTAGAACATCTCTATTCCCATGGCAAGTAAGAGGAAATATATATTATTTTGGGCGTAATTTTGTCATATGAGCTGGCAGGTTGGGAGTAATTCCACATTTCCTCTCATTTGCCCTGGTGAATGTCCACAATATTTGGGCTCTGGGTCAGCCAGCAATTAGGGAACTCTATGAACCCTAGCCACTTCTGAAACCTACAGACCCAGGCAAATCCAGCGTGTTGTTGCTTGCAGGGATCCTGCCATGATTCTTACCAAAATGCCCTTAATCTTTGGCTAAAATTATACAGTGTTCTCATATTTCTGTGAGGAAAAGTTAGGAAATCTGTAGGGAACCACAAATTTCCGACAAACTAGTGTTCCCACACTTCTGCTAAAAAAGAAAAATTAAATTGTCCGACTGGGCGTATCACCCATGGAAGAAAGGAACCAAACCAGGGACCATGCAAAGACAACAATGACTTCATATGGTCACAGTGTTTATGCGTTCCGGTCCTAGGAGATAGTACAAGTGTGAGGAAATAAGTAATGAGCCCATCGCCTCTCATAGCGACTTGAATATGAATATTGCTTCACTGGCCACATTTGACCATTTTGAAAAAGACTTGACTATACATCTGCATTGAGTCAGGCACTGTATAGTGTCCCTGTGAAGAGATTACTGTGGAAACGATGACTACATTCCAAGAAAACTCACAGAACTCAATGTGGAGTTTCACTTCCCAGAATCCATTGGGAGGCAGATACCTCGGAGTTAATGTACGTTTTGCTGACAGCAGTGCTTGGAAACACAGAGAGGCAATAGCCTCTTTCTGTTTCCGAGCCCAAATGTGTGTACTTTGAATAGCAGTATGCAGTCAGTATGCCAAAAAGAAGTTCACAAATCCCTTCAGTACTGGTATAGCACAAGTACGTGCATCATGATTTGGCATCTGGACTCTCCTGGATCTCCAATTTTCAGAAATGTCTGGGTTGGTAGGTTTACCTCAGTTGATGCACAGATTCTGCAGCAGATACATCGCCGAAATAGGTAATTTTTCACTGTAATATATCATCTTGCCACTTGCGCTTCAGGGCCTTTCCTGTTGCGGACCTCTGAAATACTCACAAGAATGGGGTACTGTTTTTATTGAGAGAAGTGTCTGAACACAGGTTAGCTGAATATTTGCTATTTTCAAGTAAATTTGTCTCAATTTTTGGCTTCCAAATTTAAAACAGTATGAAAAACAGAACACTTTTTTAGGCTGAGCCTAGGCAGCACGCATGCACTGTCTTGGAGAAATGCTGTATCTCCTCTGTGGGCTTTCTGCACGCCCATCGTTTCTCATTGGTTCCTTGTAGTGCAATCTTGCTTTTCTATAGTGCCTTTATTGTCTTTATCCTGCCTTTTGGTGCTAATTTCCCACCCATGAAGACTTCCCCTGTGACGTGGTCTTACTCTCTTGTTTAACGTTTGTCTGAAGCCCTATTTTTTCTCTTTCGGCTTGTTCATCGTTGGAGAAGCACCTCCCGCTCTGTTTGTTAAATTTTAGTTCTAATGCTGTTTTAGCAGGTTTCCATAGAGCGCGAGGCACTGCAGCCTCTGCCACTGCCCCTTGTGCTCGGTGCCTCTTTCCCATCTAGCGTGAACTCGACCTGAAGGTATTGAAGCGCTTAACATGATTGTTTTCATGGCATGATTAGGTGATTTGCTCAATTTATATGTTTTTTTTTAGCCAATGCTGAGAGCAGAAACTGGTCACCCCTGCAATTTTACAAAGGAATTGAGCCACCCGGCCTGTACTCTGTTATAAGTCACTACTTCTGGCAGCAACGACAGTCGACAAATGTAGCAAGCTGTTTTCATCATCCATATTACTGATGATATAAGGACTAATGTACCCGACGCTTGCAGTCATTCTAAGACATTCCATGAGCCAACACAAAAGGGTAATGCTCGTCCAGAGGTAGTTCTGTCAGCATGGTCTGTACAGGGCTTCCCGCGCACACTGCGGGTAGCAGATGTCTCCTCTCCCACCCGCACCAGGCACTATTCGGTACAGTGATGTAGCCCAGTGTTTTGCCAGCCGAGTGTCCGAGCCGAAGCCGGCGCTTCCTGTCAAGCCAGCGAGCCCCAGGCTAAAAACGATGCCCATAACACAACCCAACATTTCTGCTGTGCCTTTGCACTGTGAAGCATCTGGTCGGTTTTGCATTGCTACGGCGAATGCATTTCTTGAGCACGTGCCTTCCGTTCCTCGGTCTTCGCTGTATCTGTATTGTGATGGACTGCATTTCACTCAAACAGGAATGGGGCATTTTTTGTTCAATGTGCATGAGAATGGGCGGCCTCTGTGGGATGACAGATTTTTATATCCTTTTGTGCCATTATCATTGGCTGATTTTCATTTGTCTTCGTGCTAAGAATCTTTGGTCTGTTTGCCAGAGCTCTTGGCACAATGTTTGTTTTTAGCAGTATGTTTAAATATTTTCAGAGCGTTTTCTTAACCCTTTCGATGCTGATGACGAGCTCAGCTCGTCATCACCCACGGGTGTCGTGTGCTGATGACGAGCTGAGCTCGTCATGAATATATGACATCCTGAATTTTTCAGCACAGGACGGGAAAACTGCCAGCAGCCATGTGGTTAAATAAACTTTGTAGGAATTAGTAATTGTGTATTGATAATCGTCAAATGTTTGGTGGGTCTGAGATGTCTTGTGTCGCCTAAGTGTGAACGGCATTGGGGTATGTTGGTGAAGGCCATACACAGATGAACAGCCATTTGTGTTTTTCTTTTTTATAACTAACTGAGGTCTTGTTTGTTGACCTTACGAAATGCTTAAAGCGGAGACCACCACGAGGAGGGGTAGCTTAAATTGCATCAGCGAGCGATTGTAGGGCTGCCTAAACATCTATGCAAGTTTTAGAAGAAGAAGTTGCTAGTAAGTCAACCACATTATTCTGAGACTTCCGTGAAAGGTGGTTGATTTTTCTTTCATTTTAGTACTGTTAAAATAGAGTTTGGCGAGCTAACAAAATAACAGGTTAGAGTCAAGGGCGTGGCTTGACTGTTCACGAGCCGAACCACACAATATTGGTCATGTAAATCATGCAACTAAAATAATATTAACTTAGAAACATTCCTGCTCCTAGCTCTGACAACAATGCCATTATGGTGACTTAGGAGGAAAGTCGGGTATCATGCGTGGCCTCGATTCTTACTATACAGTCTCTCTCCTATTAAACATAGTCCCGAAAATCAAATTAGGTTTTTGTACAGCACATATCCTGAGCTCAGGTATGTGAAGGTGCTCTCATATGCTCCTGAAGGAAAAAAGTAGACCCTGTTAAGTAAAATATTTACCCAAGATCACACAATTTCGTCAACTGGGGAAAGCGGGATTGATCCTAGGTTTTCAGGTTTCACATTATGCAATGCAGCCACTAGATGGGTATCCCTTTCTCTCGCATGCTTTGAATCAAAAAAATAATGCTTTGCCTTTATTTTTGGTGGTGCTTGAGGTTTTAAAGCATGGTTGGCAGACAGAAGCCACATAAAAGCTTGGCTTGAGTGCCCAAGACTATCTTGTGCAGAGCTGGGCATCTGCCTCCGTCCTTCAGAGGCTCTCCCACCTCTACATTAAAAAAGAAAAAGCTGCGCACTGCTCAGATTTAGGGCCCTGGAGGAGGGTGGTACGTTGCATCTCCTGAAATTATTAGAATGCTAAACATCATGCACATCCATTGGAATACTTCAGTTTTCCCTGTAGGTTGGGTCAAGTGTAGTAAACCTACTAAGTTAAGCTGCCATGGCATGCCATATATGGGTAGTATTTATATCCCTCAGTCAAATAAATCCCAAAGCACATAATTACACTCCACATAATTAATGCATATTTGCAACATGCAATATAATTCCACAACTTATAATACTACTCCATACCATGCCACATAATACCACTCCAAACCATCCCTCATAATTCCACACACCACCACACAACTCAATGCTAAACAATTCTGCACCACACAACATAATTACACTCCACTTCATATTACTGAGCACCACATAATTGCACTCCAATAATAATACTCTACTCAATACAACATAGAAACATCCCACATAAATACACTCTATGCCACATGCCAGCAATCCACATAAATGCACTACGCACCATGACAATTTCAAGCAGCATAATTTCACTCAACGTCACGCAGTTCTGCACAACACAATTCTACTCTACACATTTTTAAATCACACCACATAACTCCACACTACACTACATATTTCAACTACACAATACAATTACACAACGCACCACAGACCTCCAATATACAACACAGATTTTATCATCATGCCACAAAGTTTAAGAGCACAGGGCATAATTTAACTCCAAAACTTGCCACTCCACAACGCACAATACCATTTAACATAATTAACTCCATTACACACAATCTCACTCTACATAATTTCAGAACAGCTAATACCATTTACATTACTATCCACATAACTCCACAGTACACCATGCCACATATTTCCACTACACAACTCCACACCACACCATCCCACACAATTTCATAACACACAATTACAATACAACTCATCTCTACATCACAAGTCCATCTACCTCCATCTCTCCCTCACACACCCACTGCCCCTCACGTCTCTCCCCCACACTCCAATTACACTCATCTAGCAATTACACTGCCCCTCAACACTCCCTCACACTCCCCATCTCATTTCTTTATTGCCTGCTCACATATGGTACCTCTTCCTGTGCCTCCGTGCAACTCTCGAACCCCCCCCCCTTTCTAGGTGCCCCTCCAACTCGTCCATCTCTCGCTCGTCTCTCTCACACCTCTCTCTCACTCACTTTTCCCGACACTCTTATATTGATTCACTTCAGGTCTTCGAGCAGTTTCTTTCCCAAGCCTTTTCAAAATGTCCATCATTCAAACTCACGCTCTCCTCCTCTTCTTGGGGTGTCTTCTGTGTACACAGGTGCACCCTCTGTGTCTGTGCCCTGCTCTCCTCTTCATTCTCCCTTTCTCTCACACACTTTCTGCTCCTCTGTCTGGAGTTCATTCATAGCTTCATGCACAAACTACCTATCCCGCTCTATCTTGCTCTCTAACCATTTTGCACAGCTCTCACCCCTATCTATTCACCATGCCACATATTTCCACCACACAAATCCACCATGGGGCACATTTCAAACATAAATAAGTTTCCTTCATAACTTTGAATTCATTCGAATTTACCATATGAATAGATGCTTGATCGGGACACAGTGGGAAATCATTACAAGCTGCAGTTCAGTTTTGGCTCTGGGTATTGCATTTTTTTGGACAACCAACAGCACAATATATTCCTGCGACCAGAAGGGTCTGATGGATGCAACTATATATTGTTTTTGTAAATCTTCCATCTGGGAAAGAAATTAATGATGAAGGCTTTATGAGCTATAACATTTTGTTCCTATATTTTTCATATTACTTCTGATTTCTCTGGGAAAACCATCAGCAATCTACACAAATAGCCGCTTGCGGCCTTGGTGAATTTTTTCTAGTTTTTAGAACAGTATAGGTTTCTGTGTTCACCCATGGTCTTTTCACCTGTTGGTCACGTTGGTTAAACCCACAAATTACAGCAAAACCTGCACCACCTCTGAACGTGGTTTAAAAAGATGTGTTTTTTTTTACCTATGCTTGCTTCTGAAAGCTGAGAAGAGGATGTTACCACAACAAATCTTTCGTTGATGTCATTTTCTAGAAGAACAAAATATGATATCCTGCACAGCATTTTCCCCCCAATTTTTTGTTTTCCAAACAAAAAACAACATTTTAGCTACTTCCTCCGTTTTCTCCAGGGGAATTAACAAACTTTAGAATTCCCAAATGTGGGAACAAGCACTGGCAAAAATGGATCTCGCCTTCAAACCCCATTGGCTCTGATAATGTATTTTCTTTATGTTATGTAAAGGAAATATATATATATATATATATATATATATATATATATATATATATATATATATATATATATATATAATTGCACAAAGAAATGGCTGCTGGCCCATGTCCCATTGTAGGCATGTGCATGTGTTAAACATGCTTGTGTGTGCCTACAAAATAATAGACAGACCACTGGACAGGCCAACATTTTTGTTTTTTTAATGTTTATTGGGGGTCCGGGGAGCATGGGGGGGAACCACACAAATGAAGGAGAGCAACATGGTGGAGAGTTAAAGAGCAAAGAGACACATGGACGAACGGGACCGACATGGCGGGATGGAAGATGAGCACATAGACCAATGAGAACAATATAGTGTCACAGAAGCACAAGGGTGAGAGAGACAGAAAGTGGGTGGAAGAGAAGCACATGAGGGAGACAGCTCGTAAACACATGCACTTTCATGGAGTGTTTCAACAAAAAGAAAAAAAGTAGCTCCTCTAACAGGAGCAGTAGAAGTATACAAGTGGCCATGCCACAAGAAAGGGGCAAACACAAGAAGAGGTAGTAAAGCGGACATGTAATAACAAATGAGAAGCAAGTAAATGAAAGTGACAATGAAACCATACAATGGAAGGCAATAGGCGGGTTCTACATCCACTGTAAGCTAACAAAAGGTCTTGCAAGCGACAGACCTAAACAAGCATTTACAATGCAATGGTCTCGGCAATATTATAGGTAGAGCTATTGGTATTGCTCATTTTTTATTTTTTTTGTATCCCTAAATAAATGGCATTGTCATTTCTATTGGCATTAGCTTTTTTTGGCATATGTGATACCTATTGCATTAGCAGAGAGAGAGTTAGGTAGTGAGATAGAGTGAGGTATTGAAATAGAGAGAGAGTGAGGTAGTGAGAGAGAGTGAGGTAGATAGAGAGTGAGGTAGTGAGAAAGAGAGTAAGGTAGTGAGAGTGAGGTAGTGAGGGAGAGGGATGTTGTGAGGGAGAGGGATGTTGTGAGGGAGAGGGATGTTGTGAGGTGGTGAGATATAAGCATAGAGTGATGTTGTGATGTAGTGAGATAGAGAGAAATAGTGAAAGAGAGTGAAAGTGAGTTAGTGAGATAGAAAGAGTGAGGTAGTGAGATAGAGAGTGATTGAGATAGTGAGAGAGAGTGAAGTTGTGAGGTAGTGAGAGAGTGAGGTAGTGATGTTTTGAGAGAGAAAAGTGAGAAAGTGAGGTAGTGAGAGGTGCCGAGCTCCTCGTCCCAGAGAGGCCAAAGAGTGAAGTCCAGCTGTTTGGCAGGGGGGATGCCATCCCCCCTTTAAAATAAGTGGTGGGACGCTGTCCACCCGCGTGGTACCTCAACTTGAGCCCTGCAGTAACCCCCTAGACCTGTGTACCCTTGGGCCTCTAACGCTGGTGGTCTAACAAGGCTCCATAATCCGACACGCCATGCCGGGGCTTAGTGTGGCAGGCTCCAGACAGCACTTCCGGCTAGGTGCCAGCTCGGTCTCGAGACAGATACAGAGAAAAGAGAGAGAAGAGAGAAGAAGAGTAGAAAGAAGGGAAGGGAGAGAGAGAGAGAATGAATAAAGAAGGAAGTGAAGAGAGAAGGAAGAGAAGGGAGAAGGAAGAAAAGAGAAGAAGTAAGAGAAGGGAGAGAAGAGAGAAGGAAGAGCGGAGAGAAGGAGAAGGAAGAGAAGGGAGAAGGAAGAGAGGGGAAAGAAGTAAGAGGGGAGAGAAGTAAGAGAGGAGAGAAGGAAGTAAAGAGAGAAGGGAGAAGGAAGAAAGAAGGAAGATAAGTAAGAAACAAGGGAGAAGGGATAGTGGAGAGAAGAGAGCGAATAGAGAAGGAAGAGAGAGGAGAGAAAAGAGGAGGAAGAGAAGAGAGAAGGAAGAGAGAGAAGAGAGAGGGGATAGTGGAGAGAAGGAAGACGGAGGAGAAGGAAGAAAAAAGAGAAGGAAGAGAAAAGAGAAGGGAGAGAAGCAAGAGAGAGAAGGAAGACAGGAGAGAAGAAGTGAAGAGAGAAGGAAGAGAGAACCTGGAGAACTAGAGATCTATGTACGGCAAAGTGCATTCTGGAACATGTAGTCTCGCTTTTCTCCTTTCCGCCATGGGCAACAAGTCCAAGCGTGCAGAGGGACAGTAGTTATAAGCCCTAACCTGAAATCGTGCTGGAAGCTCAGGGTGCGACATATAGCACGTGGTCGCATATCATCATGCCTGATATTTCACCCCTGACACCTGCGCGCGCTGTACAAGCCAATGGGGCGGAGGTGTCAGGTCTGCGGCAAATCTGCCCTGTGCATTACTTAACAATAAGGGGCACAACAGTGACATGTTTCTATATAGTATCTGTTATGTAAGCCTGTGTCTTTGCAGCGAAGAGACGAAGGTGTGTGACAAACTCTATACCCGAGGATGCTCAAGCGGACACAATGAGGCATGCTATAGCGTCAATGAAGGCAGTAAGGAGCGGGGCACAATACCCAAGATCTGCTCTAGCGCCTTGACTCGATTTAGCCCTCGAGACCTAGCGCGCCCGATACACCTCTGAGTTACACATGGCATACACATGGCATCTGCTGCCACGTGCCCCTTCCGACCCCCCCCCCCCCCAACTACTCTCGCTGGACTCCGTGGCCACTCGAAACGCACATAAAAGTAACACAGACCAAGATACAGGTAAAAGAAGGCACCCGAGCCGTAGTGCTTTTAAAAGCATGAGAAACAGCATGTGCCGTGTACTGCACTCTCTTACTTAACACTGCGATAGAGTAAGCCCTCCGGATTGCGAATATATCCAGTTTAGTGCAATAAAGCGCTCAATACTGACTCCAAGCGCTCTGTGTTGGCAGATAAAGGAAGTGAGCCACAATGGATGAAGAGATTTGCCCACGATCACTCAATGTGGCCAAGTGAAAATGCTGTTCGAGCCTCCTGGGTCCACATTAAACACATGCCAGCTCGCCGGGGACACCATGCATCCCTCCTCACACACACACACACACACACATGCATCCCTCCCCACACACATGCACACACAACCCTTCACGTCACACCCTGCAGCCTACGCTCCCCCAGTCAACATCACTGACAGATGCCACCCCCGTACCCCCAACAAACTCTTACCTGAGGGCCGTGGTCAGAGGCATAGCCAGAGGCCAGAAGTGGGAGGCCTCGAGCCCTGATCTAGCTGTCAGCAATAGACTGCATCAAGACGCTGTTCTGACAATATATTTGCCATCCATGGGCCAAAGAGAGCGGTATTAGAGGGGCCTCTGCCAATACGATCATGAAAAATGTGAGGCATGGAGCTGCGGGCTGACACACATAGCACTGGGAACAAATCACCGGTTAGCCAGTGTCAGCACAGACTTTATATACAGCGATATGATTACAAAAAGGGGGGGTGGCGAGGGGCGCCGACCGCAGGCTAAGTTTCACGGCGCTCGCAGCTCTTGACCAATAGAACAGCATCAGCTACGTCAGCATTAATAGCAATGGGCTTTCGTGGCGGGGCAGCGGACTGGAGTTCAAAATACCCGCAATGGTTCTGGCATCAAACTAATACACGTGAGCGCCTCGACATGCGGTAACGGGAAGCAAAGTCCAGTAGCAGCAGCGCTTCACCCACCAATCTCGGGGTAACCATACTCACTGTATTGAGGAGCTCCAACCACCGGGCAGGGTCTTAAAAAAATAGGCGCAGGCACGGAAGGGAGGCCGCATCCAGTGATATCACACTGGCGCCGGTGCGGACATCCGTCTTTAAAGCATTACAGCATATCAGCCAGCTTTACAGCATATCAAGTCCCCTTCCCAAATGCGCAAAGGACTCACTTTCCCTACAGCACGCGCCTGGGTGACCTGAGGACGGCACGCGCCTGTTAAAGGTGACCCGTGGAAGCGGAGGGCCGCACTCTGGCCTCGGCCCCCGCTCGCATGCGGCCGGTTATTGCGTGAATACGTGAGCCATAGAGAAGCTCTTAATCCGGGACGGGCCTGATGTTCACTCGTGCTGCGCTAATAAACCCAATATTGACAAAGATGCCGGGGATGGAAAGCTCGTCTTTCCAGGTACAATTCGTTTTACTTCAAAGTCCTACTGTCACACAATTGTTTTAGTTTAACGAGTGGGCTAAGCATGTCGTCTTTAGTAGCGCCAGTGGTTTATGACTTTAAATGAACCCATGTCCAGGTTACCTTACTCGCAGAGTCCACCAGCACACTGGAATCTTTCCTACCATATTACTAAATGCGGCTCGAAGGACATCAGCCACCACCATGTTGCCTACGGTATCACAACCACATGAAGCGCTATACCGTCAGTAAGGAGCGGGGCACAATACCCAAGATCTGCTCTAGCGCCTTGACTCGATTTAGCCCTCGAGACCAAGCGCGCCCGATACACCTCTGAGTTACACATGGCATCTGCTGCCACGTGCCCCTTCCGACGCCCGGGGCTCTTTTTACACAGGAGAGCCCCCGCTGGTGCTGATCTCTGGCCTGGTCCGCTCCGGAGACCGGAGCTGCGCAGCGCTGCCTGCGAGCTGTAGAACAGCTTCCCCCCACCTGGGGGAAGCAGAAATGGAGCCCACGAGGCTCTTCTTTGTCCCAGCCGGCCCTCCCGTACCCCCAACAAACTCTTACCTGAGGGCCGGCGGCAGCTCCAGGGCCGGAGACATCAGCAGGGGGACAGAGCGCTCGGTCACCGGAGGAAGAGCGGGGGGTGGGGCAGAGGGCAGATGGACGGCGCTTAAGCTGCAGGCGGGGAGCGGGGCTCTTTTTACACAGGAGAGCCCCGCTGGTGCTGATCTCTGGCCTGGTCCGCTCCAGATTGTTTAAAAGACATGCCAAAAGGGGCGCTCGCAAGAAACAGCTGCAGACCTCCACTGAAAAAAACCCCAACTAGTGCAAGCTTCGCTGAGAGGGGGAGGTACCTGCTCCGAGCGGCAGAGGATGGAGGAAGGCAGCTCGTCGGGAAGCCCAGAGCCCCGGACCGCCATCCGCCGATACTGCAAGGCCGTACTGTTCCAGCACTGAGGGCCCACACAGGCTGAACTGCGCACCCCGCTCCTTGCCTGCAGCACCCCAACATTCCATTACCAAGTTTTTGGGGAGCGGACTTGCGTGCGAGCCTGTAGGTGCTCGGAGGGACAGTTGCAAAATGGCGGCTGGAAGCGTCTGATTTTTTTCGGAATTGGGGGCGTGGTTTTGTGGTTCTGACTGACAGACAACGTCACTGTCTAAAGAACGCAAAAAATCACGCCCTCAAATCCGAAAAAGACGGAGCTTCTTTCGAGGGACGGCTCTCTCCTCCAATGGCTGGCCTCTGTTTAGGAAGCCAGCCAATGAAGGAGAGACGAAAACAGAGGCGGGGATAAAGCAGCCTACTAAGTCACAATAATTCTCGGACTTCCGGTCTTCGACCGGATATTACCGAGACCTAAAAAGGATGCAAAATTGGTCTAGATATATTTTGTGGAAAAAAATGTATAAAGGCTTAAATGCAAACTGCTCCAAACTTCAAAAAATGCCTCAGCAATGGGGCAGGAAAAGCCTCTGCAACAAAGGAATTAATGCAACAACTAGTTTCAGAACCCCATTTGTTTTTGTGAAAAGGTGCTGGCTTGATTGGCTTATAGGGGCAGATTATTGCAGTACCTCTGCACTGCCAAACAATATGAGCAATATATGTTCATACCTTAAAACGGAGGGACTAATTAAAAAAGCTATTTGTGCACCTAAGTGACACACAAACTGCAGAATTTAAGAGTAGAAATTCAACTTTGTGAGTAACAAAATGCGAATTTGCACTGGGAAATGTATTTATTCACACACAAAATTACACTAGGATACGTGGCAGACATACGAGGCCTGTAGAAGGGACAATATGTACTCATTTGTTCACGGTTAGTTAAGATTGTATTATGTGATACAATGCATACGATCTAAACCTTAAAATGGGATGGATTTTCCAATATAAGTGCTCTTTGTACGTACAGCAGTTTTATGTAGCAATAAAAAGTAAAAAAAAAATGATTAAAGTTCTATACGCCAGCTAACGGAACCTTCACTTTTCTTTAGAACGTTGCGGGAGATTTTACACAGCTTACAACACAATTGGGCAGTCACTGTATCAATGTAACAAAGTAAAATAGGGGTTAAACAAGAATCGTAAATAAATAAAAACAGGTATATACATTTCAGTACTAAACACAATGTAATACACAAATTGCAGAGCTGTAACATCTATTACTTCTACTTTTAACACGGTTTTTAAATAGCCACGGGCTTCATGGGTTTCGATTTGTTAGACAAGTTAATTCACAATACTGCGTCTCGGTCTTTAGGCATAAAAAAGTACAATATTTAAAAATAAAATGGCGTGGTTGTTTTCTATTTTGATGCACTGACTGGATTGAAAGCGCAGCCACTGAGATTTGGTGCCACCCTGTGATAAGCTTTCATACACCTACGAAGTCAAGATCACCTCCCCAACAGCCGACGCTCCACACAGAGCAGAAAACAAAAGATTTGGCTGAATATGAAAAGAATCGAGTGCTCGAATCACTTTTGCTATTTTTACCCCCGCCTTTGGGTCAGTCTAAAAGCAACTGAATGTGCTGTTTTTTGATGAGGTGAGACTGCGCTGTAAATAACCATCAGGGAGAACGCACGTTTCATCCACCCAGAAGCCAATGTAGAATTTACAGTCACCTGCATTACTGAGGCAACTGCTTTCTAGCCAGGAAATAAACAATTTAATGTAAAGCAACACCGTCACCCTTTCTTTGGAGGTGCCTGGCGGAACCATGGCATCAGGCTCCCTCGGCAGTGAACACTTACAGCAGCAAATGTATAAGAAACGTTGCGGGTTACAGTTTCCTGGCTAAAACGATAAGTGGAAAATCTATAAACAATCAATCACAAATCTGTAACCAAAAGGTAAAGCAGATGGACAATATTGAACAAAAACAGAAAATCGAAAAAGTGGGAGCGGGAGGTGGGTTGGACTACTCACGACAAACGTGGCTGGCAGTTCTTTATTCCAAGGTTGGAGCCCAGTGCCTTCCACCAGGTTCCATGAAAGTGCTATATATGACATATAGAGTACATGTCAACAACTGCCCAGGCGCGTTGTGGCGGCTTTAGGCCTGTCCTGGTTTTGCAGCCTTCTGGCCCAATCATGCAGGGACTTGTAGTTTCACTTTACCCACTGTACGCACGTCCGGTATCCTCAACTCGACGAACAGATCAAAGGACATCTTTTCTACACTGAATGAGTTAACTAACTTAGACAATGTACGCCCCAGCCTGACCCCTACCCAGACCTTTTGTGACTCACTCAATGTCTATTTCATTGAGAAAATCTCGGATATTAAAGCGAGTATCTCACAATCCCCCAATCTTATCATTTCTGCAACGGTTCCTGCCAATAACAACAGCATTCTTAGTAGTTTTCCTCCTATCACCGCATAGCAATTCCAAGAGCTTCTAGTAAGAGTTAAATCTGGTGCCCCCTCAGATAGTTGCCCCCCCCCCCCCCATATTCTAAAAGACTGCTTTTCTGCTCTCCCAGACCCTGCCTGCACCCTCCGGAACGACTCCCTAACATCAGGACAAGTGCCACTAGCATTTAAGGAAGCGACGGTAGTGCCACTTCTGAAGAAACCTGGGGCTGATCCAACATGTAAGGCAAACTACCGCCCTCTTTCCGTGCTCCCTTTCTTAGCAAAGGTGATGGAGGCCCACGTAGCCAGATGTCTGTCCAACTTTCTGGAGGAATCAAATTACCTCGAGCCCCATCAGGCAGGGTTCCGGCCCGCCCATTCAACGGAGGCAGTGGTCCTCATGGTACTAGATACTCTCCGTGACTGTGCAGACAACCGCTCCCCCCAGGCCCTGGTGCTTCTGGATCTTTCGGCCGCATTTGACACGGTCGACCACACCATCCTGATAGACCGTGTCATCCAGGCCGGCGTCCAGGGCACAGCGGTCAGCTGGCTGAAATCTTTTCTGGAGAACAGATCTCAAGCAGTCCGTCTTGGAGATCTGGTTGCCCCATAACAGACCATTACTTGCGGCGTCCCACAGGGCTCCTCCCTGTCCCCTCACTTGTTCAATCTCTATATTTTTCCCTTTATCCAGGCCCTCAGAGATAGACAACGACCTGCAACTGCTTTTTACAATAGACAACTCTGATATCTCCATCTCCAGTTTTCAGTCGACCATGAGGTACATCCAAGCCTGGATGGATCAAAATCATCTGAAATTGAACCCGGGTGAGACTGAGCTGGTACTCCCAGGGGACAGTGTCAAATACTGGGGCCTGCACTATTGGCCGCTAGACATGGGCCCAGCTCCATCTCCCTCTTCTTCGGCAAAGACACTCGGAGTCACCTTAAATAGTGATCTCTCACTTAAAACTCAAGTGGGCCAGGTGGTCTCCAAGTGTTTTTTCTAACTTAGGAAAATCAGGATGGTTTGGCGCTTCCTAACATCGGAGGCCATCACCCAGGTGGTGATAGCCACAGTGCTGTCCCACCTGGACTATGCGAATTCCATCTACCTGGGCATACCTCTCTACTTGCTGAAACGACTACAGATGGTGCAAAACTATGCAGCCAGACTGATTCTGAGCCAACCTAGATAGCAACCTGACACCTCGCTGATTATGAAACTCCATTGGCTCCCCATGGCCCAGCGTTGCTCCTTCAAAACAGGCTGCATGATTTTCAAATCCCTTCACTGTAAAAGTCCCAAATTCATTGACAAACGTATAATGAGGCATACCCCTTCCCGCAACTTGCACTCAGCCCATCTTGGCCTTCTACATACACCTTCCTTCAAACGTAAGCGCACTGGTGGCTGGTGATCCGAATTTAAAATTCACAGGACAGTACAGCAATAATAGAGTTGAATTCTTGGACATCAATTTAAAAGAGGAAGACGGTAGCCTCAAGGTTGAGCTTTACACTAACCTACTGAGAAGAACTCGCTGCTCCACTACTCTAGCAATGATCCCAAAGTTCAGAAAGATAATGCGCCATTTGGCGAGTTTCTTAGATTAAGGTGTAATTGCTCCAATCTAGAGGATTTTTATAAACATGCTGAAAATACCAACACCAAGTTAAAAGCACGGGGATACCCCAAAAAATTGATAAAACATGCCCTTAAACGTGCACGTTACTATGACAGAGACAGCCTGTTAGACCAAAATAAAAGCAATAACAAAAATTATGCTGCCCTGGATAGATTAGTTTTTGTGACGCAATACTCACATGTAAGTAATCAAATTAAAAATATTGTTAATAAGAATTGGAAAATGTTAAACACAGATAAACAGCTAAATAAACCTCTCTTCTCTTTTCTGAGAAACAAGACCATCAGAAACTGCCTTGTCCACACGTACAAGCCCCTAAAAGAAACCCAACTTACCTTGACTGGAACCATTGCATCTGGCAACTACAAATGTGGAACATGCTCTATATGTCCCAATAGTATTAATAGAAAAAGCTTTGAATATAATGGCAAAAAAATAGTTTCCACAACATTTAATAACTGCCGCAGCCAAAATGTGGTGCACTTGCTCCTTTGCCCTTGTAATTTAGGGTATGTAGGAGAAACCAGCAGAGAATTACGTACCCGGGTTCTTGAACACAAATCAGCAATCCGTACTAACAAATGTAATGCCCCACTGACGACCATTTCGAAGCCTTAAACCACACATGCCAGGACCTTAGATGGTTCATTCTAGAAAAAATTAGGAACAATCTGCGAGGAGGAGACATTGATAAAACTAGAAAGATAAGAGAACAATGGTATTTTTGCCATCTGAATACCATTCTAAAAGGTCTTAATACGAGGGAGGATTGGGCGAAATGCTTATAATAGTCCTTCAGTAATCATATAGTAGCATCAATTATTTCCTAATTGGGGCCATCCAGCCCCTATACCAACTGGCTAGGAGCCGGCTCATAGGACAATTTAGATCTTTAATCCATGACTAATTATATCGGTCTACTAAAAATGTATCTATGTACCCTTTATTAATTACTGTTTCTAACCAGATTCTGGTGATATTTTAACCACCACTTTCTTTTCCATAGTACTTTTATATCTCCCATGTGTTGTTTCTACGGAAGGGACATCTGGTTCTATTTTCGCCTCGCTTATGTTCTCGACCGGCCCTGCCATCGCCCTGTACAACTTTTCGGTAATTATTCTTTATGACCCGTTTTTTTTTTCAATCATAGTCTACCCTTGTCGTTTCTATAGACAAGTTTCCCTTTCATGTACGAAGGTCCTGCAGTTACGAAAAGTGAGTCTCAATTATCAGTGTCCGTTTAACTATAGGACCTTAACATAGGGCTTCGGTTTCATTACGATTTATTAGCTAGCTCTCACTAAGTTGCCGCCCCTTGCAGCTACGACGCGATATCGGACCAGATAGAGAACCTGCTCCGAGGAGGAGAGGGGCGGGCCATAGGTATGTCCAATAAGCTTTCAGTATTTATCTAGTTTTGATTCGCTCCAAGGGGACTTAAAAAACTAGCATGTAATAGGCCCACATTTCTACTTAATTGAACCAATCAGCGACTCTCACAGGGGTTTTAAACAGAATCGAAGCAGAACTTCCGTCTATTTATTACGGAACCCCACCCGACACTGACGTTACCAAGAATCCAGGAGGTAAGAACGAGCTCAGGTTATACGACAACGTTGGGGAAGGCAGCATTTATGCAAACAGGATAACGTGTAGTGATGCGTCACTCTGTTAATTTACCCTTAAGGTAGCTATCAGCATCCTGAAGGCCAACAAGTGGTACGGCATTGACCCGCAGTCAGCCTCGACATACGCGAGAAGCTGCCCCTATACAGATACCGCCGAAGGTATATTTCCAGCAACTTATTTATGCCTTTACAGACAATTTAGCAAGTCTCACAACCCTAATTTTTAATATCATAGTACTATCATGTTCTTCTTTCTTCCCTCCTAGCTTATCGAGGTCTGGAACGAATAGTGATTACTCCTCTATTCCTCCCTGATCCGTTTATGGGCATTGACTTGAAGTAGCACAGACCAATTTAGATTGTAGTCCCTGAACAGGTAGGCTTTAGACCAACATTTATAGATACTTTTATTGTACGAGGCAGAGAATTACCATACTTATCTGTACATACTTTTGCCCAAGAATAAATAACAGACGACACAGAGTATCCAGGATCTGCATTAGATCTTTTAACAGCACGATCAACAGAATATTACCTATTCAAATTGTAGCTGTCTGGAACTTAGGGTAAGAATGTCATATGACTAGATTCCCTGATTTTATAAGCAACTATGTATTTTGGGTGTATAGCCTAGACAAATGACTCATTGTGGTTGTCCAAATTCTAAAGAACTCTTTCTGAATAGGGACCCTTTATCACAATCCCCTATTACAGTGATGTTGGAGATGCTTAGGATACAATTTGCCACGAAATTGAGAGAAAAAGCAGGAGTTCTTCCTGTCCCATTTTTGCATGAAATTTCGACTATTAAGATATTAGAGGAGATTTCCAATTACTAATTAAAGCTTAGCAAACAAGGTACCATCGAGTTTCTTGGTTTGTTATGTTTATCAATTGTTTCCAGGCCAAGATATTGGGTAAAGCTTAGAGCTTAAATATACATTGTGTGAGCAAACTAGTAGTACCCTGTAGTGCACATGTAGGACTTTACTGTGTATTGATTTCTGCTTTACTAGGTTTACACAGCATCTCGTTAGGAAATGACGTAGAAACGTCTTGTCATCAAATAGGAAGAATAGGCATTCCTATAACTACGTATTTTCACATGTTTGTACTGCAACAATTTTGTGTATTGAAAAAATATTTGTGTTCTTTGTAACATCTCTGACCGAGAGAGTAGAGGAGAATCCTCCACAGCCACATAATGGTGTGCTTATGTCAATTGGGAATTACTAGGCATGTTTCGTTAATTCCAAAATCCTAGGCCCTGATAGCGGACCAGAGTTGACAATTTATGTATATTTGGTGATTTATTTAGGAGTATTGTATAATTTACGAGTAGGTTTCCAACTGTGTGTGTATATATATATATATATATATATATATATATATATATATATATATATATATATATATATATATATATATATATATATATATATATTTTAGGGTGATTTGATTGACCCTCCGATTCTGAAAGATATATGTAAGTCTTGATAAAGGTGGTTACCATTACAAGAACCCACCGAAACGCGTCGACGCCATTCCTGGTATAATTAAAGACTCCAACATTGATGTTGACATACCGATTCTGTGGTAGCAAAATATCGATATAATCATAACGGATCCCGAATATACAATCTGTATTTAACAATTTCATGTTGTACTTGTTCTGTCCCCAACTCCAATTGTGCAGGTCACAATTGATTATATTGTTTTATTTCATGTATTTTAGACTAGGGCACTAGATTAGTTAGCCCAACAATTTTGTTCTTTTACAGTGTATTCAAAATAAATGAATTTTTAAATTTCCATTCTCCTGATGTTGTACACATTTGTATTTGTTGTATTTGGAGGTATGTTTATGTGTACCAGTTTTTAGGTCGAGCTGACGTAGCATTCATGCGAAAGCATGAATGCTGTCAGCAAGACAACTAATGTTATCCGTATTTAGGAAAGTGGACAGCAGAGTGTCACGAGCTTTCCCAGTGTCTGATTTCACCGCGGGAGCGCGCCTCTCAGACGCGCTTGCGCAGAGTAACTCACAGCCCCTGCTCACACAGACACAGCCAGCCCCCACCCCTCTGCATGCACGCACACACACACACACACACACACACAGGCGCGCGCATGCACACGCAGGCACACAGCACACATACAGGCACACAGCCCCCGCTCACACAGACACAGCCAGCCCCCACCCCTCTGCATGCACGCACACACACACACACACACACACACACAGGCGCGCGCATGCACACGCAGGTACACAGCACACATACAGGCACACGGCACACAGCCCCCCCCCCTCCCTCCCCTCCCCTCCCCTCCCCTCCCTTTAACTCACCGGAGTAGGACTCTGGCTCGCACCATCTGTTAAGGGAGCCCCGCACAGCACTCGAGCTCCTCTGGCACTATCAAAAAGCGGAGCTCTCCCGATAGGCATGGTGGCCCGCAGTCTCCCCGCTGGTCTTCACCCGGGCCCCCTCCTGGGACCCGGGACTTCATACGGCACTTCTCTTCTCCGGGCTCGCGCTCCGACCTGAAAACGAAACTGGAGTGACGCGCATGCGCAGGCATTCCCCGCCCTCCCACTCCTCACAGGCAGGCGAAAAGCTGATGGTAGCGCAGGACTGGTTTAGTTTTGTATAGCGCGAACTCGACCCGAAGGTATCATGGCGCATTCTGAGCACCAGTTGCATTATAGACTGACGCATTCTTTTTTAGGCACGGGGAGACTGAGTGATTTGGCCAGTCATCAGCTTCAAGGTCGGCCTTGGATCAGAAGGATGCAGAAACTTCCGCTAGAACATACTACTGTGCCCAGCCCTCCCCCATTCTACCCTCCAGGGAGCCCAAGAGACAGCGCTCCCTACAGTTGTCATTCACTTCCAGGGTCGTGCTCCTGTGGCATGTTGTACTTCCGGAACGCCGTACACCTGCATGCTACATGAGCTCGCATGCACAGTTCCAGCCACGCGAGCTGCCGCTGCCCCTGTCTTGCCCCAGCGCTGCTTTGGTCAAACGCCTTCAACACAACATACGGCCTTTGTCGTCTCCGACCACCCACAGCACAGCGAGTTAAACACCGTCATGCCACAGTTCAGGACACAGCGTCTCAAAGAGACTGCACAAGGAGTTTGCATTTAGTGCACTGGGGTGTAACTGTGATTTAGTGGTTACATCATTGATTGTGGAACTCGAGGCCTGGGGCTGTAACCCTGGGATACCCCCCGACTCAAACATTATAGTCACGGGACTCGCACTTCTCTCCGTGAAGGCAAGGTCCATTCCGTGCGGACCTGGGGGCGCTCAGTGATACGCGCGCACCACGACAGTCGCTCTGACCTCTAGGTGGGTCACTAAGCCTCTGACTTTGTACCGCACACTTTACCAGCAAGAGGTCTCAAGGCGCTGCTTCTCATAACCCTTGGCTTCATTAGGCGCTGTAGCACGTGGCACCTGCCTTCATTAATGGAACCAAGAACAGGGTACTTAAGAAATACACTCAGCCCTGTCTCTCCTGTCTTTGCATTTCCCTGTCGTGTTGCAATTATAACGGGAGAGAGGGGAGGGTGTGTGCATGCCTGTCACAGGATGTACCACTTCCATACATTTCACGGGGCAGCGCGAGATCTTCCGACCAACATATCTGTGCATCCGATTCACGCTCTGCACCGAGCATCTAACTATAGGGTGGAGGAGACAGAAGAAAGGTGCTATTATGGGGCATAACACTGGATGTAGCCTGCATGATGTACGTTTGCACCCCAGCGGGGTCAACTCAGTCTTTCATCATTCCAGGGTCGTAAAAAAAGAATGCCATTGAGGTGGGTTTTATAAACATATCCTATGGATAGCAAGGCAAAGCTCCAAAACGGTGTCAGTAGGTGCAACTTAAAATGAATATATTTTATTCCCCCCCTGAACCAGCCTGCCAGCGGTATGGAGCGTTTAAAGGATTACCAATAAAAAACAGTGACAAGCACTTTCTGGTTTGCATCTGCCACCCCATGCTTCCTTTGTGCACCCTGGATAATCTTGTCTTCGCATTCACTGCCCTGCTCTGGGCTGTCGGACCCCCATTGCCTACTGTGTTCAGGGCTGGTGATTGCTGCCTTTGTGAGCTGGCGAGTGAGGCTGTAGGGCCATGCTTGCTGAAGCGTTGGTATCTGTTTTGCATTATTGGAGGCGCGGTGTCATATTTGCGAAAGTTATAACTATTGGCATTGTAAATGACAAAGCTATTAATTTCGCTATTTTCAAAACCAACACAAATAAAAACTTTGCCATTTACAATACCAATAGCTCAAACTTTCCTAATGCAAGACCTATTGCATTGCAAATGCTTGTTAACTTTGTCTCAAGGGAATTTCTGATATCTGGGTTGGATAACCCCATTTCCCTTGATGTATTTAAGGGGTACCTCTCCTTTTTCATACACGGCTGGCGATTTGCGACACTGGCCCCTCGTCTGTGGAATTCCTTTCCCCTTGAGATCCGGACCTGTCCGGACCTCATGACATTCAGAAGAGCACTTAAGCTGGTTTATAGAGCCAGGTCTTATCACTAACTCAAGCACACATCTAAAACCCTCCGGACCCGCTCTCTGTCTCTCTATAGCGCCATGAAACCAATCGGTGTTAGCGCGCTTAACAAGTTCTTTTAACATTAACATTACACACGTATAGCTTTCAAGTCCAAGGATGTTCCTGGTTCAAGAGCCCAAACAAGCTGAGAGTTATAAGTTTATTTCCTTCCATACCGCATGACATTTTGAGAATGTGAGTGTTTTACTTCTACCCATGACTATGCCACTGAACAAAATGTGCTGCCATTTTGTTTGTGCTGTATGCTCAATCTCAGTGTAGGGCAGTGCAATTCATGCCAACAGGAAAGACTAAGTGGATTCTTCCACACCCACCTCGTGCTCCCGCTGAGCCATAAGTATGCTCTCCAAATATCTTGTTCGTAGAGAATTACCTTTCTTCAGATTATGCAGTATCCTTTCTGGAAGGGTTCTTGAGTTTTAAAGGCACGTTGGTAGCTGCCATCTCGCTTTTGCATGCCCTCACAAATTGAATAGGAGGAACTACACTAAACCTTAACATTAAACCCAAGCACTAAAAGTGAAAAACGATTAAGCTAGAACTCGTGTAAATGCTACTAAGAAAATGAGAAATAAAAAATGTAAATCTTAAACTACTCAGAATGTGGTTTCTCTATAAATACAATCCAGGGTAACATTAGGAAAATAAAACCAGTATTGGCAAAGCTTACAGGTCTGGCTTTTTGTTAGGGGAAGGATTTGCAAATAGTTGGGCAGCTCTGTGTGTGTTGTCCCTAACTGTTGAACAAAGAAAAAACCTCATAACTAAGCAAAATGTTCGTATTCAACAATATTAAAGTTGGGAGTAAGTCCCTGTTGCTGAACAGACTGAGTTAGCAGAGTTTAGCTATACATTTAAAGAAAAGAGTTATGAAAAAGGGTAGGTTATGAAGTTTGCATTGTAAATGGTTCAGGGGGAAGACCCAAATCACACTCTCTCTCTGTTCAAATAGTATTTTTGAAATACTGTTTACCTGAGGTAAACTAGTATTTAAAGCTATATATAGCCAGACCTGAAAAGACATCTCGGAGGCCACAAGACTCCTTATTGCAGCCTGTGCCTGGAAAGATCTCAGAGTGGCCTTCGAGTTTGTACAGATCATGATAAAAATGATCTTCTGAAGTGTTGTGTGCCCCGACAACACTAGCTTTAATTTGAAAAAGGAATACAAGGCAGTGATCCATCCTACCAATAAACAAAATAACTTGCAGCAGAGTATATTCTCCCACTCTCTTAGGCGTCACAGGTGAGCAAATACTCTTGCTCCTCCTTGCGGTTTACGTAGCATTAAGGAAATCAACAAGGCCTTTGAAATATTTATTTAAATGCCCTAAAGCCTCCTATCTTCATGAAGTATTTATCAGAATTGACTCAGCCCATACACTACGTCCAGACGTGTTACATTTGTGATAAGTTAAAGACAATGGCCTTGGTCTTGACACAGTGGCGGCTGGTGACATTTGAAATTGGTGGGGCAGAAACTGATAATCATACAGCACCGTAGCGAGCGAGCGTAGCGAGCGAGCCCGAACCCCCTAAGGAGGGTTCGGGGGGAATTCCCCCCGAGAAAATTTTGAAAAAATAGTGGAAAAATGGTGCATTTTCAAGCAAATTTGAGAAAGCAGGAAGGTTAATAAAGCAATTGTGAAAGTGCAGGTATTACATTATTAAAGAGCTGTCATATAACATAGGTAGCTGCTTATTCAGTATATAGGGTGACCAACTGGCATAGGTGCAAATTCAGGACGGTGAGTGTAAAA
This sequence comes from Lissotriton vulgaris, assembly GCF_964263255.1. Taxonomy (NCBI): domain Eukaryota; kingdom Metazoa; phylum Chordata; class Amphibia; order Caudata; family Salamandridae; genus Lissotriton; species Lissotriton vulgaris. The sequence goes on along the minus strand of NC_141699.1, from coordinate 600,178,166 downwards.
ATTCAGGACAAAGGGTCAACATTCAGGACAAAAATTCAGGACAAAAGGTCAAAATTCAGGACAAAACTTCAGGCCAAAAGGTACGTTTTACAGATACGTCAGAGGTGGTCTTGCAATAGTATATATGTAAGTAAATAGACAACCATCTAAGTACAAGTCAAAATAGGTTTATATTACAATTGTGCACTTCACGTTTTTTCAGTATGGCTGCAGCTTGCTGCCTTAGACAATTCAAAATTCGCATCTCGCTCCAGCAGGTACATTAATCACCAGGCAATGGTGAACCACACCTGAATATAAGTGAAGCCGCTTTTATTGTTGATTGAAAACTACTGGATATATAAAGAACTTTGCAGTGCCAGCCCCCAGTAACAAAACCGCTCCCCCTCCTTTCCAGCCTCCCAGGGAAACACCAGATGCCCGGTCCGGCCAGTCCTGCCTTGCTATCACCCTTCAATGGTGCCCCTCATCTTCACTTAGACCGTCTCTCATGTGTATTTAATTTCTCTTATAGTGTTACTCATCCCAATTATGTAGGGCAGGGTGTCAGAGTGCGTTACATCACACACATTATATATAGACAATGACTCATATTAACGTGAAATTCAATGTATAGGAAATGCTACTTAAGATAATGGGTGCTACAAGGTGTAATCATTCTTTTATCTATTATTCAGTCTTTCACCATTCATTCTGTCCTTTCATCTATGTGCCCATTTATATCCAAACATATTCAACCATTTGCAAACCTATCCACCATATATCCTTCCATCCATCATTACACTCATCCATCCCTCCATCCACCCTTTCAGTCATCCATCCGTACAGTCATCAATCCACTCTTTCACCCATCCATCTATTCACTCATTCATCCAGCCATTTACCCTTTCACCCATCTAGCCATTCATTCATTCACTTACTCATCCATCCACCCAGTCACTTATCCTTCCACCCATTCACCCTTTCAGTCATTCATCCTCCCTTTCTCTCTCCATCCCCCTTTCACTTATCCATCCATCCATCCATCATCCACCCACCCATCTACTCATCCATTCATGTATTCCATCCATTGATCCTATTACTCATCCATCCTTTCACTCATCCATCCATCCGTTCTCTCATCCATCCACCCTTTCACTTCTTCACTCATCTATTCATCCTTTTGTTCATCTACCCCTTTCTCTCTCCATCCCCCTTTCACTTATCCATCCATCCATCCATTATCCACCCATCCATCGACTCATCCATTAATTTATTCTATCCATTGATCCTATTACTCATCCATCCTTTCACTCATCCATCCATTCGTTCTCTCATCCATCCACCCTTTCACATCTTCACTCATCTATTCATCTTTTTGTCCATCTACCCCTTTCACTCATCCATTCATACATTCACCATTTCACTTATCAATTCAATCAATCCTTCCTTTCACTCATCTATCCACCCATTCACTCGCCCATTATCTAAGCTTTCACTCATCCATCCATCCTTTCTTACACCCATCCACCCTTTTACCCATCCATCTACCCTTCCACCCATACATCCATCTATTTACCTTTTCCCTCATCCATACTTTCACTCATCCATCCATCCTTTCTTTTACCTATCCATTCACCCTTTCATTCATCCATTCATCCTTTCAGTCATCCATCCAGCCATTCACAAATTCCTTCACTTATTTACTCACCCACCTTTTCACATTATGAGCTGAGCCTTTGTCTACAGAGTTGCAGACAGAAGAGGCCCATGAAGAACTTCACCCTCCCTGTAGTTCCTAAAGCAAGGGGTGGGGTGGGGTGGGGGAAAGTTCACTATGCCCCTGCACATAGGCAGTCTGAAAACGCAGAAGCCGTGAGTCACACATGATGCACAGTGCCAGGATGTGAGGTGACTGTGACATGGTGTTGTTTCCAGGGCTTGAAGTGGTGTAAAAAACTGGGGGGGTCTCTTCAAAGGGGGTGTTCGATGTAATTAAGCGCGTAGTTTAAAAAACCTAGGCTAAAAATCAGCGCTAGCGTAGTGTTCCTCCCGACTGATATTATGTTGTTTCTGTCATTGCATCCAGATATATAGTACAGCAAGTATCATTACACCAACAAAAACCAGACTATTGGCTTTGTCAATGGTTTTTAGTTGCTTAAAATAAAAAAAAGGAGCAACCATGGCTTTGTTGGATATAATATTGAAAATATTTCAGTTAAAAAATGATGAGACAGTGAAAGAACGATAACCCGTTCTTTTTAACTTATTTTACAGGCTTCTTTATATACACTGTTTTCTCATGTTGCTAAAGTTGTAGCATTAGCGTTTTGCCTTTTATTTTACAGAACGCCCTGCTGTACACCGAGGCATGAGGAGGCCACCACATGATTTACCAGCCCAGACTGCCCCATTGACATTCTGTATGTGGCAATCAGCCCCATACAGAATGACAATGGGCGGGGAGGGGCTGCTCTTTTGCTCAAGGAGGAGCGCGAGGAGCCCCATCAGGAAGGTGAGGCCTCTCACAGGGGAGCAGTGCTGCTCCCTGTGATGGCCAAAATTACGGACAAAAGGCGTTCGTAAAAGGTTTCCTCACGGACAACGAACGTGAGGTCCAAATTACGGACTGTCCGTGAAATTTACGGACGGTTGGTCACCCTATCAGTATAACCACAGAGCTTCATAACATACTTCAAGATACAATGCTGAGAACCTCACAGATTGTTTTTATTTAAACTGCCAACAACAAAAGAACCAACTAAACAGGTCACAAACTATCACCATTCAACATATTTACTTTTTGTATCTAAATTCTGCACCCTATGCCGGGAAAACCAGGACAGCATTCCTTATCCCACTAAATAGGAACGTACAGAGCATGAATTTAATCTCCAGTCATCAAACCCCCGAACCCTACCCCCGCCCCCCCGCACTGCGCCGTGCAGCATTTTGTTTCCCAGTTGCACTCTGTGATAGCATGATGACCCCTTCTGCTAGTGTAATGTCCGCGCTTCTGATTTTTAGCTAAATGTGAGAAGCTCTGTGTCACCTTCTACTGTTTCATTCACTCAAGTTTCACACATTACCCACATGTTCTTCCTCTGTGCCCACCAGGCGTGCAACGGCCATTGTGCTCAACGCCCCCCCCCCCCCCCCCCCCCTGTGTGTGTCAGCCCGGGCTGAGACATCTTCCCGAGCAGACAGTTTTTGAGCAGCCACTGCCAGCCGCAACCTAACACTTCACAGGTCTTTAAAAGACCATGTATATGTTAACGAGGCCTCTGCCTATGGCCGAAGACTTCGCTCCCCCCCCCCGAAATTTTTATCAGCCATGAGTCTCAGCAGTAGGCCCACTGAACTACCTTACCAATGATCCAAGGCAGCAAGCGATTGAAAGGTTTGAGGCAAAGGTTCTTAAACAGAGCAAATACCTGGCCTCGGACCTTCCTTTCCGGCTTATTGACATGCTCTCTCTGACTAGAGCAGGATAGGGGTTGATCCACATCTTAGTGTTTGGTTCTCTCTCTGGCCAGAGCTGCCTAGGGGTTGATCTGAGTATTAATGCCCCAGTACTCTCTCTAACTAGAGCAAGCTGCAGAAGAAACCCCAAAATTGTTTGTAGAAGCAAAATGCCTCAGTGTATTCTTCTACAGTTTCCTCTGGGCTTTACCTCCTCTTGAAGAAATTTAAACGTTTAAGGTTCTTCAGAAAAGTTCCTTTCAAGTCTGCTAATGCTTTTGGAATACTTGTCCCAATCTCCGGATAATCCACATGGAGCATTCACAATGGGAAGATTGTTGTCTTTCTTTCTTTCTTGACCGAGGTCGCAGAAAAGTAATGCTGCCTTGTGATTGGTTTCAAAATCTTCACCATCTATGCCCAGAAACATTTCAACAGGTACATATCCATGACTTCCACTTCACATGTGGTTTTATAGGATGCTGTGAAAATGGCGAGATTTAAACTAAGTGATGAGTGAAAGCCATCTTGAAGCATACGCAGCAGAAGCAAAAGATGAAGCAGCTGAAAATGCCTGCAGATCAAAGGCTGTCAAGATACACTAGTGCTTATGGAAATTCAATGCAATTATATTTAAAGTAAACAATACAGCCCAATCCAAAATGGCTGACAAGGAAACAGAGTGAGGATATTCTGTGCAATGAAACTTAACACAATGAAGATGGCTGACAGCGAAATAGTGTGAAGATAGTTTACCAAATGGAACTTAGTCCAAATCCAAGATGCCAGATAGTAAAGTGGCAAGTAGATAATCCAACAGTAGCATGTGCTCAGCCGAAATAGTCAAAAAGTACCCCAAACCGTGATTGACAAGCCCAAATGATAACTTCACCAAAGGGGAAAGGAAGGCACCAGATCAGTACACAGCTGTGTGCATGTGACTAGGAAAATCACTAGGTTGAAAACTTGCCTGGAAACGTGCCACAAACGTAGTACACACCAATGTACCCTCTAATTTAATTTCTCCACGTGCAGTAAGAAACCCTCTATGTGCACACTTCCCATTGCCCTCTGCAAAACACCTCCTGGGTAAGCTAGCTGTAGGGTTGAGAGAAAGCTAGGAGTGGTCCCTTGTTATCCTTCATGCAAAACGGTACATTTATAAAGTACTTATAGCTAAATGTTTGCCAAAACAGATTTTATTGTACACAAATAACATGACATATCATAAAAAAAGCAATCTTCCTTCTAAATGGCAAACTGTTTTTCAGCTTCCTACCAGATAAACAGGTACCCACATAGCTCTCTTACCAAAAGATCAAATTCCAAATATGGCTTGCTCCAAGTTACAGAAATACAATAAATGCTGATAATAAAAACAAGCACAGCAAGAATTACAAAGCATATTTTATATTGCCCACACAGTAAACTAAATTCTTTGCTGCTTTGCTCTGGGGCTCATAATGGTGATGGATTAAAGGAGTTAGCGGCATGCCATCGTGAAGTGGCTAGAAATTAACTCAGCCAATAAGGAGGTTGTGGACCTAGGCTGACCACTTTAGATTAATGGCAATGTTTGCCACAGGCAGCAATCTAAGGACACACAGTTGGCAATGCAGTTCTAGGCATATCTCTTTTACAATAACATGACATAACAGAAGGAAGGACTGCCTTGCGGAAGAAGGATTGGGGGAAATGGGCACTTAAATCTCAAGTCTCTCTGACAGGGGTTAATCCGATTATTAATGCCCGGTGCTCTCTCTGGTCAGGGATGCAGTCGTGTGGTGATGGCTGAAAGGGATACAGTCACTGGGGGCGATAGTGAGCATGGATGCAGTCAGTGGGGCGCGGGAGGGGGATAGAGGGAGCGATGCAGGTATTAGGGTGATGGTGAAGTGATGCAGTCACTGAAGTTTTTATGGGCAGGGGTGCAGTCACTATGGTGAGGGGGGATAGGGATGCTGTCGATGGACAGCAGGGACGCCTTAAGGATTGTGGGGGCCCTGGGCCAAACGTATTTCAGGGGCCCCTGTTAGGAACACATTTAAATGTATGATCAAGTTACAGCTCTTTCATGCCCTCTCTGTCTCACTGGCAGTGCAGAAACACACTGTTCCAAAATGAAAATGTGTTTACATCTAGTAATATGCAGGGTTATTGATGTGGTTTTCAATATTGTGACAGAGCCAGCTTGCTAACACTACAACAATTACCTCTATGCACCCCTTCCATCCGAGGACCTGTTTGGAGCTAAAATAAACTTTTTACGGTTGTTGCATGAAACATAAACACACCATTTGTCTGAAAAATATCTGCAATAAACTCTCACACATTCCCCTCCTTAAAAATAAAATAAAAGAAAATGCTATGTACAATCTGCTTAAGAATGATTAAAGTTCCTCAGGGCAAAACTCTCTCAGGGGGCTGGGGCCCTGGGCCAGAGCCCACTTTGCCCATGCCTTAAAACGTCATGGAGATGATGAGGGTGGGGTGGGGGGAGCTGTCACTGGCTGTAGGGCCTGGAGCTGTGGGCTTGTGCTGAGACGGGGGTGCTCTTGGAATGAACTGGGACTTGCAAGGCGATGGGGCAGGGTCAAAGGGCACACTGCAGAGCATCATTTTGATAGCCTATACTGGTAGCGCATTCGCGCGCTACACAAGAAGAAAGGCAAGGGTGTGAATTTAAGGATACCATACCGATGTGTGCAGAGAGCAGCTGCGAGCCCTTTACTGGGAGCGAGGATAACCAGGGAGGATTAAAGTTCGGCAGCCGCCCGGGAATATATTGAAGCTCTGAAAACGGTCAGGTGCTCAATGTTAAGAAGCGCTACTTAGCCGCCCATTCAAAGGAGCAATTAAAGCGCTTTGAAAAAAAAACGTCAAGTTTCCTGCTTTTTTAAAGTTCAAGCAGCAACATTGACGGACGGTACGGTAGAAGATAGGATTAGGAAGCAAGCCTGGCACTGGTTAGGGAGGGATGGCAGAGGTCAGAGGAGGCCCCTGCCTCGCATAGTAAAAAACTTACGGTGGAGGACGCGGTATCGCGGTGGTGGTGGTGACGGAGACCGTCCGTAGGCAGTGGCACACACACAACAAGTCAGTGTCACACAACGATGAGTCACACGACGATAAGTCACTCTCGGACTCTCTCAGACAGACTCCCTGAGTTCGCTCTAGTGACTACTTTACTTTCACTGAAGTGCGGCACCATCATCCTGCTGCAGCAGCCAATCCTGGCGCAGGGTTAACAGTGCCACTGCGCCAGGATTGGCCTACGAGCAGGGTGCTATCTGCCCATGATGAGACCAGGGCCCCGGGTCCCTGCCTGTGTCTCTGAGTGGCTAGGGGAGGGGGGGACCACTGTACGCATGCGCGGGCCAGTCAAAATATTGAGGACTCCTGGATTTCACAGGCGCAGTGTGTACAGTTACTGTAGTACACACTGCGCATGTGAAATCCAGGAGTCCTCCGTATTTTGACTGGCCCGCAGTTACTCCGCTGTTCTGCTAACACTCTCTGTCACAGTCCCGCCCCCGACGGCCCACTTCCTATGCGCTGCCCGATTCTGCCGGGCTTGTCCCGGAGACGATAGCGCGATGATTTATTTTACAAAATCCTGAGATTTTAAATTATGCATGCATGTTGCGCGGTCGTCCATGGCTAGTGGGGCAACGCCCCAACGCCCCCCATGGACGCACCGCCACTGTCTTGACACAGGCAATACAGAAAACACTTGGGTGAAGCGAGCTGGCTTACAAGGACTAGAGAACACTGGATCAACATACGAGTGATGTGATCTCACTGTTTCCAAAGTCAGGGATAACAGTTCCACCACTCTGATCAGCAGCAGGCTGCTCCAATACAAAGTTTCAGATGTTCTAATCATCTGTGTTAATGAACCAACCCAGTGCATCAGACAAAACCCAACAATCACCTCCTGTTCGCAACGATCTAAGTCTGAACGGCAGGTTCAGCATCATGGGCGCACACAAACTATGCTTGGTCCTAGGCCTTAAGTTGTCTGAAGTGAACCTACCACAAAGCACTGCAAGTCACTACACATGCCTCAACACGGAATCTTTAGGACATTGCCAACCTCCTAATAAGACACATGTTGCTAACTCACTCCATTCAAGTCAACAGTCCAGTAACTTAGAAGTTGTGAAATTGTGTTAGAAAATTATAATTTTGGATAGTTTTGAGGCTTATACCTACACCAGAGCACATTTCGAAAACATTAGAACTTCTTCTGTAGGCACTTATCCACATCAGAAATATTAGTTAAAGAAATCTAGATGAAAATACAACATTTGTTAGCTCAACGTTTAGTTTTGGAACAGCATTTCTTTCGCTCACAGACGGACCAGAAAGTACTCTGTGCTGCAGTGTTTATAAATAGGTTAAATAGACCTATAATTCATGAGGATTCTCTCTTTGATATTTTGTCTGCACAGGCAGAACCAATTCAAGAGTACAATCTCAAGAGTCCAAAAATCTTTTATAATAAATAGTGACTGCTAGTTAGTGTTTACAGATGCTCTCGCAGTAAATGTATAATCCAGCCTTTTCAAATGTGGTTTACAATCATCATAAATTTGTCAGCTTGACATTTCACTATTTGTTACCTTTGAATGAATATTTGCATTGTTATCGTAAACATGCTATTGAGCCTCGACGCCTGCAACACTGTAGAGGCATGGGGACTCAAAGTCACTTTACGATCATCAGTAAATAATTTCAAAGAAACATTCAAATAATCAAAGGTAAGCATTACATCATGGTTATAACATTGCTGTGCAGATTCGGGGTTTAATTATTTTATAACCTTCTTTGAGAACATGTTTTAAGATCGTTTAAATGATGCATTGACATTGAAAGTGAAGGATAAAAAAGAGGAAGACGAAAGACAGAAAGTAAGAGTATAAGTGACAGTAAGAAAAATAAAAAAAATTGAAGGCGAGGGAGGAAATGAAAGAAAAGTAGGTAGAGAAAAATAGGGGGAAGAAAGGAAAAGACAAGATAGAAGTGAGGGAAAGGAAAGAGGGTAAGTGAGAAAAACAGAAGAACCCTCCTTGGAAAACCACAGGTGGAAAAAAATGGTCAGTGTTCTACATGATCTATAAACTTTTTTTCAAACCCCTTTCAGGTACAAAAATCGTGACTAACGTAACTGTGAGCAGTAGCCATAGTCCGGTTCCCCTTCAACAACATCGGGCCCTCCCAATTTGTAAAACAGAATCTCTTTCCACTAACTAACCAGATATCCATGTTCCATTTTAACAGTGCCCTCGATACACCAGGGATGAAAACTGGCATATTCAGGCATCACACCCTCTGAGAAGACAAACCACACCACAGAAACCCCTTCTTTTTTGCCTAATGGGGCTCCACAGGGCTCATTGCTTAGCCCTTAATATTTATGTGTCGAACTGGCTCCTCTGATCCAGCAATTCGGCTTCAGTTTAACCTTCTATGCGGGCAACACACATTTTTTGATAGCAGCCAATAAAGATCAAGCCTCCACTGAATCTCAGTTTCAAAATTGTATGTTGGAAATTAATAGTTGGATGGGCAAACAGGGTCTTACATGTAATTCGAATAAAACCGAGATCAATCAATCAATCAATCAATCAGTGACACTTGTAGAGCGCGCTACATACCCGTAGGGTCTTAAGGCGCTGGGGGGGGGGGGGGGGGGGGGGGGGGGGGGGGGGGCCGCTACTGCTCGAACAGCCAGGTCTTCAGCTTCTTCCTGAAGGAGAGGTGGTCTTGGGTCAGGCGCAGGTCGGGAGGGAGGGAGTTCCAGGTCTTGGCGGCCAGGTAGGAGAAGGACCTTCCTCCTGTAGTCGCTCTTCGGATGCGGGGGACGGCGGCGAGGGCGTGGTTGGCTGATCGGAGGTGGCGTTTGGGTGCGTAGAAGTTGATCCGGCTGTTGAGGTAGCTCGGGCCTTGGTCGTGTAGGGCTTTGTGTGCGTGGGTGAGGAGGCGGAAGGTGATTCTTTTGTTGACGGGGAGCCAGTGAAGGTCTCTCAGATGTCCGGTGATGTGGCTGGTTCGTGGGATGTCGAGGATGAGTCTGGCTGAGGCGTTCTGGATCCGCTGGAGTCTCTTCTGGAGCTTGGCGGTGGTACCGGCGTAGAGGGCGTTGCCGTAGTCCAGTCGGCTGGTGACGAGGGCCTGGGTGACGGTCTTCCTGGTCTCGGTGGGGATCCACCGGAAAATCTTCCGTAGCATGCGTAGGATGTTGAAGCACGCCGAGGAGACGTTGTTGACTTGTCTGGTCATGGAGAGGGAGGAGTCCAGGATGAAGCCCAGGTTGCGTGCATGGTCTGTCGGTTTGGGTGCGGTGCCCAGGGCGGGGGGCCACCAGGAGTCGTCCCAGGCGGAGGGGGAAGAGCCCAGGATGAGGACCTCCGTCTTGTCCGAGTTCAGTTTTAGGCGGCTGGTCGTCATCCACTCGGCTACCTCTCTCATTCCTTCGTGCAGGTTGGCTCTGGCGGAGGCGGGGTCGTTGGTCAGGGAGAGGATCAGCTGGGTGTCGTCGGCGTAGGAGATTATGCTGAGGTTGTGTTTGCGTACGATGGCCGCGAGGGGGCTCATGTGATCTTTGGTAATTTCCAAACCAGATGGGATGACCGTTGGTGGCCTATTGAGATGGGAGAGCTGTCTAAACCAGTAGAAAAAGCAAAGAATATCGGGGTATTGATTGATAACAAATTAGCATACTCACAGCAAACCAACGCTATCCATTGTTCCCACCATCTTTTATTTGATTAAAAAACTGAAGGAGGATCTTCTATACATTCCTTTCGATTCTAGGAGGAGAGTGAGGACTGCACTTGTGCTATTAAAACTGGATTATTGCAATGGACTGTATCAGAATATGCAGAAACAACATCTAAAGGAGCTGCAGATGGTACAAAATGCAGCCACAAACACAAAACAGTCTCTAAGGAAATTCGATGACTCCACTGGCTCCTTATAGCAACCAGCGTCAAGTTCAAGATGCTATGCATAACCTATAAAGCTTTGAATGATATGGGACCTGCATTCCTAAAAAATATTTTCTGTTTGTATCATCCTGGCAGACAGTTACGATCCACGGATAATAGGCTTCTCTTAGTTCCTAGGATTCGCACCTCCAGCTGGGGGGGGTGGGGGGGTGGGGGGGGGGTAGGACGGACGGACGAAGCATATTAGGGATGCAAGTTCACTAGCCTCGTTTAGAAAGAGTCTTAAAACCTGGTTGTTCCAGAACTAGCTTATAGTACTTGGGTTTACTTTAGATCCAGCGCCAAGACACCTCCGGGTATTTGTGCGCTCAGTAAGTTATTCGAACATAACATCTGCCCTATTCGTCGATTACCAAATTATCTTGAAATACACAATCTGAATATTTATCTTTCTTGGGTCTGAGCTTCTATGGCTAAGCTGTCACACAGACCTACAGCGTACAATACATACAGAGTGCGCTTTGGGTCCAGCCCGATCAACATTAGTTTCTTTGGCCTGCCTCTCTCAGTCCTTGGCTTGAGGCTTTGTCAATTACTTCTTGGCTCAGTTCAGTGGAGTAATCATCTCTCACCATATGCTACCTACTGACAGTAACATTCTCCCTCCATAGGAGTGCATGCACTGATTCTAACAATGGACTACTTTCCACTAAAGCACTCTCTGTCTGATCCTGCTGCCTTTAATGGGATTCTGATGCTGCAGGTTTTAAAATCCTAAACTCTAACCTATTGGTTTGCTAATCCTTGTTTAATGCTGCCTCCTATGTCTGGAGGGCAGGAATAGAGTCCATAAGTGCCAAATATAAAAATATAAATAGAAATATATAAAAAATATAGTAAAAAAATCATATATATATATATATATATATACATATATATATATATTTTTTTTGTTAAATATGGGAACAGAACCACAAGAGCAGCAACGTGTTTTACAAATTACATGGGTAACTCAGACCCATTAAATGGGTGTAAAGGGTGAGGGGGGAGGGAGCAGTCAGTTGGGGGAGTAAGCTATGAAAAGTTGAGAAAATATGGATTCAAATCTAATGTACTTAATTAAAGAGTTTCACAATCTGGGGGTTCAGAGGGCAGTTTTGATGTTTATGTTCTAGTTGAAGTGAAAATTACACATGTAATATCATTTTAATAACGTATTTGGACGTTGTTGCATTTTTAATGAATTGGTTGTTTCGGTAACCTAATGGAGGTTACCAAACCCCTGGACACAAATGTGGCTAAAAGACTTGCTAGAATCTTTGACCAAATTTAGGAGCTATTGAGATTGTTCATTTGTCACTAAAAGCAATAGCAAACAATCTGCATGCCAAAACAGGCAATGGACGGTAACAGCGGTATGCCTAGAGCTTGAGAAATCAACACTTTATCCTTTTGAGGGGATGGGGAATATGATGAGTGGAGGGGATGAGGGCGATATGGAGGTATCTTCAAGCGGTATTGAGGTCACAAAGGTTATCCTGCTTGTTTTTGGGCCTGGTTACTGCTCATGGCGGGAAAGAATCCGCTAATTTCATTCTATTCACATCAGTCTTCACTCAAGTACCTAGACTGTAATATTACTCTTTTCAACCGGAGGTGCTTTTGACACCACTGAAGAATAAACTTATTTAACCCACAGAGCACATCGTCTGCCAGTTGCAATGCCACCTAAACACCAGGGCCCTTTTCATACATAGAGCACACTCTTTGTTTGCGCCATTGTGCACCTTTCAAAAGGTGCACCTGGCCCAGACCAGGATAGGGTGCCCTATTAAAATGACTGTGTTGCCACCAGGGGCAGCGCATTCAGTGAAATATCGAGCGGTCGCTTCCAAGCCGCTCTGTGTTTTTTCTGTACAGACAGCATGCCGCCGGCACTTTCAAGTGGGGTGAGATCCCCTTGCAGGCAGGTGGAGGGAGTCAACTGTACCTGCCTGCAAGGGGATGTTTGGGGTCAATGGGACACTCATTTCACTCTCTTTAGGGTTGCCCTCAACAAGCACATGCAGAATGCACAACCTTTTTGTGGCACATTGGCAGTGCGGCTCCTAAAGGTAAATTTGTCTCTGCACCCGCATCCATAATACAGTGCGGGTGCAGAGGCAAAGTGATTCCCTTCTTTGCATGGGGCCATGCCCTTATACAAATTAAAAACATGTTCGGAAAATAGTGCTGGCGCTGCATGTGTGCAAGTGCTATCAGTATTACAGAAGGATCTGTCGAAGTGTCTGACCCCCTTTCTCTTATACCATAGTGCCCCAGGGGCACAAACAAACGGGCACACATGCTAACAGGGCACTGGGTGTAATAGGGACGCAAGTAAACCCGAGACACCATGTAGAATTTTTTTTATTTCCTTTTCATCTTTTACGAGTCAGTATTGCTCTGGGAGCTTAAGGCTGAAGGGTAGCTTGGAACGAAAATAAGTCATTAACACCCAAACGCACAAGCAACTGTTCCTTGCACAATAATCTGGACACTTTGGTTCTTCTCACTCTTTTCATTAGATTTTATTGAGGTTTTCAATGTGGATAATATACATTGTACAGCAATGTCCAACAGTAGTCCGTCCTAGACTCTTAGTACATGGTACATTTCAGAAACTCTACTATACCACATTTCCAAATTACTAAACTAACTCTTTTCCCCTCCCCACACAGCCCTGAGTGGCACCCTAGTTCTTAAAGTGGTCTCGGTAAGTAGGCTTACATCACCAAAGACACTCTAGCCGTCAGAAATGTCCTGTAGAGTCTTTTCCTTTGTCTAGTGGTGCTGAGGGAGAGGGGCACACAGTTGAGGGATCCAACAATCACATTCATTCAGCTCCTTTGTGCTTTGAATTACTGGGAAAACAGAGGGGGAACCTCCTTAACCACATGACTGATAAGCTGATTCCTCTCCTGTGCTGGAAATTGTTATATCCCATGGTTCATGACGAGCTGAGCTCGTCATGAGCACACGACCAGTGTACTGCATGACGAGCTGAGCTCGTCATGAGCGGCGAAGGGGTTAAGACTGGTCCCGTGATTGGGAGTTTTTAAGCATTCCACCAGTGCTTCCCAAGCATGGGCCCCGTCGATCGTGCCTGTGCCCCTCCTAGCGTTGCGCAGCAGAACCTCTCTTTCACATCTAGACCAAATCTCTAGATCCTTCCTCCTTAGCTCCTTTCTCCAAGTGGTTACATGGAGCCCTCTTGGGGATTTTCAATGCCTGGTAAGCTCCCTCTTCGCTAATATGAACGCCAGATTTTGGAACTTGCAAGTGACTAATGTCTTAGATGTATGGGGAAACCAACTCAGCAAGCAATGACCCAGTAAACAGGTAACCTCCTTGTCTGTGACCCTTGCAGTGCCAGTCGTAACTTCCTTCCAATACTCCCGCAGGTTTGGACATACCAAAGCAAATGCATGAGCTCTGCACCAACCTCTCCACATTGTGAGAAAGCAGCATCTGTCCTGCTGAAGTATCTATCAATACGATCTGGAGTGAGATAGGCCCTATGGAGAATATAACAATTTGTGTTTTGTGGGACACCTTGGGTAACCTGTCAAGAACTGCTAACCAATCCTCCTCTGGGATTGGAATCTCCAGGTCTCACTCCCTATTACCACGTAGAGTACTCAATGGTAGCAGTACATCACCCTGCATTGCTCGATACAGAGCTGTTACTGCCCTATAGTTTTCTGAAGATGTCACTATGTATAGGCAAGTCCTATGATGTTGTGCCTCTGTCATGTCAGTTTTCCAATGTTTGCAAAATGCTGTCGTCACTGCCCTGCGAAGGTCAAATTCAGCTGTGAAGTCCTGAAATGGGAGATGTTCTCGGTCTTAAGTGAGATCCCCTACTCGCGCTGCCAACGCAGATATTCCTCCCCAATTCCCACCATGTGGTAGCGTGCATGGAAGTTTCTGCTGTTTTCTGGAGACAGCGAGTCCAATAGCAATGTAGGGCCTGAAATTCCCTATAGCCATTGTCCGTGTGGCACCCTACTTTTAATAATAGTCCCACTAATCTAACTAGAGTTGGGATGAACAGTCCAAGAGCTCGGCTAGGATTTTGTGCGCCTGCTATCTACTGTGTGAACCACTGTGGTTGCACAGACAGATAGTAGGTTTCAAACTCTGGTACTGCTAGCCCCCTCAGTCACTGGACATTGTATTGTAGTCAGCAACACTTGACTACGCCCATGTCCTCATAGGAACACAGTGGTTAAGGAGTCAAGCTCTCTGAACAATACTATGGAGATCCACAGTGACAACACCATAAAATAGTACAGCGGCCATTGCAGTGCTACCATTTTAAGCAACGCGACTCTGCCAGCCACCAATAGGGGGAGTGATTTCCAAATCTCCATGTTCGCTCTCAGCAGTCTTATGGCTAGTCTCATGTTAACTTCCAGGAGCTCAATCTGCTTGCAGTAGATCCTAACACCTAGGTAGGATAGGCAGCATGGTTCCCATTGTGATTGGGCAAGGCCCTGGGGGGGGGCCTTGGATCGCTTCTGTCAGAAATAAGTTGGATTTCTGCCAATTAAGTTTCAATCCAGATAGGGCCCCAAACTCTGCTAGCATTGTCCTGGCACCTCTCAGGTCCTTTGTTGTGTCCCTAAAAAAGGGCAATAGATTGTCTGCATACAATGCTATACAGTGTGAACAATTGCTCACCTGAAATCCCTGATACCAGTTCCCCAGTCTGGCATTGCAGGCCAGCGGCTCCATCGCCAATGCAAATAGCAATGGAGACAGGAGGCATCTCAGCTGCGTCCGCCTACCTATATAGTAACTCTCAGAGTTGGTCTGCCCCGTGCAGACTAGTGGGTGGTCTCTGCATAATAGTTTGGCCCTGCCAAAGAATCCCTGACTCATCTGCAGTCGCTCAAGTATCCCATATAAATAGGGCCACTCAAAACTGTCAAATGCTTTTTCTGTATCAACAGCGAATATTGCTGCCTGGGTATGGTAATTTGTATTGGCCTCTAGGACTGTCAGTAGGTGCCGTATATTAAGTGCAGTATTGTGGCCTAGGATAAATCCTGCTTGGTCTTGATGCACTAGCATAGACATTAACGGGAGGAGTCTGGTTGCCAATATTTTGAACAACACTTTGAAGGCAATGCTAAGCACTCCCGTCTTCCTACTCCATTATTTCCACATGCCTCAAAGAGCAGTCATAGGTGGTGGGTATGTTATAGTCCTCCCACAGGACACAGCAAAAGCATTTAAATTCTTCTCAAAAGAAGTTCTCTTCTCACAAGGGGATGCCGATTAAGTCAGAGTGTAGTTTACACTCGCGCTTCACGTCTTCTCAGTCAGGCCGCTAGCAGGAAACTAACGCTAAGACTGCTCTTTGAAGCATGTGGAAACAATGGAGTAGGAAGACAGGGATGACGAATATCCACTACTTTTGATCCTGCCTGAAGGGCATATATAATCATGAAGGAGGACATTCTCATTCATTGAATATAAAAGAAAAATCAACTTAGAATCACCTATCAACGTCAGGGGTCATCCCAAAGATACTTGGTTGCCCGTTTAGTCCTGATGAAGACTCGCCCGGCCCAGGCTTAATCCACCGTGTGGCCAGAAAGTCGAGTCGAAACGTCGACGCTTAATATAGACTATTGACCTGGACCAACACCATCCCCCTTCTTTTTTTCGTGCATTTGACTTACGAATTATAACGGTTTTGAAAAATTCAAAAGGATATTGCTGAATTGAGTTAGGGTCAGATCTTAATAAAAGGATGATTATTGAATTGCTTTTATGTCACGCTTTTTTAAAAAATTTCCCTCTTTCTCCATCACTAAATCCACTTTACTTTTCTATTCTCTGCACGCTCCTGTTGGGGCAACCATTTTGACCTTTTTGTAATTGTATTATTCATGACATTTATATTGTCTATAAGTGGTAAAAAATACATTAAATCACCACATATTGTGTTTTTGCTGTTTTGCTGAATTGTTGCTTTGTGAGATGTTTCCACAACGTGAATTATAAAATGTTGACGAATTGCAATTTTTGAAAATATTAGTCCATTGGACCACTGTTTCTTAATACTACGAACAATGAGTGGGGGGTAGAGAAACCTGGGGTCTCCTCACATAAGCCTCCTCTTAGGCGGAGTGTCGCTGAGACACCTGCAACGGTGAGGGTCCCCCACTTACCAGGAGCATATTAGTTTAGGCAGCAGGCCGCTGTCTCTCTCCCTCCCTCGCGGGCTCAGTCTCTTCTCTTTCCACGTCAGCAAAGTCAGCACGAGCTCCGAAGTCTGGGCAGGAGGCACTTCTTCACAGGCCGCAGCCCCAGGGATTGCAGGCCTTGTCATGGGGCACACAGCTCGCTATGTCGGTTGCTGAGCCTCTCGGTTCACCCCCAGACAGGCCACCAGCAGTAGTCAAAGAGAGGGCAGCAAGCGCTTTGCCAGCAATTGCTGCCCATAGGGAACCAGGTTGGGACCCTGCGTATGACAGCAATAGAAGTCTCAGAGCCAGTGCGTCGCTCATCAGCATCTTCACTTGGCCAACAGTCAGGGAGTCACGGCCGCCATTTTGCGTCGTCTGTTGCGCTGCCTTAATCGCGAAACACAACAGCCTCCAAACTGCACCAATCAGCCCACAATGCTGCTCCCCTACTGCTCTACTTCTTCATTTGCACCCTCTGAGCAGGGCATGAGTATCAGAATGAAGTTGGATTGGGATCTATCGGCGGGAGCACTGCTTTCTCCTTTTCACTCCATCAGCATTAAGCCATACCCGACCTTCTTGACACTCTTCATTAACACCCTAAAAGAGATATTAAGGAGTAAGACAGTGTATTCGCTCACTGGCTAAGTGGCTGGATTGTATAAGGGTGGTAGGGGTGGAAACATTATTGAAATCACAGCTAGTTGTTCACCTTCAACAGTCAGGGAGCTTTGCCTTTCAGTTGCACAAAAACTGCAGGATTCTATGCAATGGTAGAACTACCACTGCCTTTTAAATCTTTGTTTGCAGAAACCCATCTTCCTCTAAAACACTCCGGTAACAGCGTTTGAGAACAAGGAGGTTTCTGGAGTCTATTTTTTACATGGGTTTCAATTATTCATAAGTCTGATTTGATCCATAATTTGACATTTCTAATAGATGCTATGAAAACCAGTGAATGCTCCCAAGAATGAATGTTCACAAAGCGAATGTTGGCATTTGGTCCCGGATGTCCCAATTCTCAGGAACCATGATAAGACCCACTTGTGTGTTTCATGGCATTTTTCATTAGGTTTCAATGCTACTATTGAAGAAAGACTTGACAAAAGCACAAGCATGCAAAATTCTTCTTCAACACAGTTAACTGAGGCAGATTCAACATGGTGGTAAATGGTAGAAATGCAAACACAGGTATTAAACCTAACCGACAAGAAACATGGCAGAATTACCACAGGCAAGGGAGCTTGCTATAGGCTCCAACTGAAATGTAGGAAAGATGGTTGAGTTCCCAACTTTCACCTCGACAACCTCAGCGACCCAAACTCCACCTCCCTCCTGAACACCCTCACCAACATCGGACTGAGACAGCTTGTCAAACACCCCACACAAAGCAGGACACACCCTCAACCCCATCTTCCTAGGAGGAAACAACATTCGCTTCAGCCACACCACAATGCCCCCCTGGACATACCACCACTGTGTACACTTCTCCTTAAAAAAATAAAAAACATACAACACGCCCTCCACAAAGGAATTGGAGTAAGGTCACAGAGGATCACCTCAACTCCACCCTCAAACATGATCCCCCTCTCACCACGACCAACGTCCACTCTGCAGCCAACAAACTCCACAGAGGGATCCCCAACTGTGCAGACAAGCTCACCCCCCTCCGTAACTCTGACAGACAGACAGTGCCCCATGAAAGCCACCTGGATCACCACCGACCTCCGAGAATCCAGACGCACCTGCAGACGTCTCGAGAAAGTATGGAGAAACACCAAAACCTCAGAAGCTTGGACCACCTCCAAGAACGCCATGATAGAATACCACCAACGCATTACATCCACCAAAAAGACCTTCATCCAGGACATCCTCGCCAACTCCAGCAACTCGAAGGACCTCTTCAGCATCTTCCAGGAATTCACTAAACCCCTTAGCAAAGCCTCGGACGTCACACCTTCCCAGGACCTCTGCAAAAAACTTGAATCCTACTTCCATCTCAAGATCAAGTCCCTCTATGACAATTTCAACGAACAGACACATGACATCGAAACCACGCCTACCCCCAGCCATCCTACCGTCTCAAACTGGACCCCGATCACCACCGAAGACACCGCCTCGACCATGAGGAGTGTTCACTCAGAAGCCCCCACAGGCCCCTGCTAACCACACATCTTCCACAGAGCCGCCACAGCCGTAGCTCCCGAGCTACGATGCACAATGAACACCTCCTTAGAATCCGGCACTTTCCCCGACTGAAACCGTGCTGAAGTCAAGCTCCACCTCAAGAGCCCTCCCCAGACCCTAGGGACCCCAAAGACTACAGACCCATCTCTCTCCTTCCCTTAGAGGCTAAAGTCAATGAGAAGATCGTCAACAGCCAACTCACAAACTTCATAGAAGCCAACTCCATCCTAGACTCTTCACAATCTGGATTCCGCAGCATCACAGTACTGAGACCGCCCTCCTTGCCACCACAGACATCTGCACCCTCCTCGGCCATGGCTTAATGGCGGCCCTCTTCTTACTTGGCCTCTCTGCTGCCTTCGACACCATCTTCCACCACACTCTCACAGCCAGACTTCACAACGCCGGTATACAGGGAGCTGCCCTCAACTGGATCCGCTCTTTCCTCACCGGCCGAACCCAAAGAATCAGACTCTCGCCTTTCCTCTCCAAACCCACAGAGATCAACTGCAGAGTACCCCAAGGATAGTCTCTCAGCTCCACGCTCTTCAACATCTACATGGCTCTCCTCACCGCCATAGTCAGAAAACATGGGCTCAGCACAGTATCCTACGCAAATGACACCCAGCTCATCCTCTCTCTCACGAGGCAACCCGAGATCGCCAGACTCAGCTCAGTTTGTTTTCTTTGTTGAGATGTTTGCTGTGAGTTAACCCACTCTGTGCCCTTTGCTACATGCCACATTTTAGTCCAGCTTCTGTATTCATGTATAGGCTATCCCGATTTTTGGTTTTCAAAATCTGGCCCCTGTTACTGAGACTCGGAGAAGCACAACATTTCTGCGTGCTTCGACCCAGCCAAACACAATGGAAGGCTTCCCCGGTGAACCCTGGAGATGGCTGCAGCGTTCTGCGCATGCTCGAGTGATTCCACTTGCGAGCAGGTCGACTCAAGAGCTCTCTGAACAAGCCCAGCGCCTCTCCTGAAAGGCCTCAGGCCCTTCCTGGTGCGCAAAGGCGGCGCAAGTGCCTTCACGGGGCCATAAAAACCACAGCCGTCAGCGCTGTTGAACCGCCCTTCAGTGCAGACGAAAGGCCAGTATAATAATATAGTCGGATATGTCTGCCTCAGCTTGCTCAGCTGGGCCTGGTGAAAGGAGCGTCTGTCTGTGTGCTGTGGAGGGTATCCCCCACCCCTCACCCACCCCACCCCACACACTCTCCCGGGGAAGCTGTATCACGGGTGATCTCTGCAGATAAAACCGGGGAGGAGGTGTTGGCGGAGAGTGCTGGAGCCGGCTCGGATTTATGAGAGGAGACAGACACCCGACCATGTCTTCATCTGCACTATGTCAGTTAATACCACACAGCTGGGCCGCTACGGTGTAGCGGGCCCCCGTCCCGCTCTCCTCTGTGAAACTGTAACAGTATGGTTGTTACAAAAATCTGAATAGCGCTCTGCAGCCGCTAGAATGGCCTTGCAGCGCTGTTCTAGTTTTGTCACCTTAACTCCCTGATCTATAGGATAGAACGGCCCCAAGACTGTTTTCTGTTTTATTGGTCGGGCTCAACAGCAGCGTAGGCTGACTTCAAGCACTTTTTTTCATTGTGTGACTGTTGGAGGTGTTTGCAGGGCCTGAACGGGGCACAGCAGCCCCTTCCCTTCCATTCCCTGAGACAGAGGTGCCATCAGCGGACCCGGGCTTTCCAAAACTGCCATGGCCTACTATACCTCCGCCTCCTTCCCGAAATGTCTGGGGAGAGAAATAATCGCCCTGGTCATGTGCCACATGGAGGGCGGGATATGTCCACTGTTAGGATTGAAGTATGTCTCTTTGGTAACTTCCTCTAAATTACCCGCATCCATACATGCACACTTAACAAACGGAGACATGCATATGAAGGCACTACCACCCTGCACACAGCTGCTGCATAAACTGCAATGCAGCGAGCAAAGGAAAGCGCTAGTCTGTCATAGACGCAGACTTGTCAAGTATTTAAGCAGGTTCTCTCGATTTGAACACTTCCTAGGCAGTTATGTCGGTGAGGGTTCAAAGTGTGCAATGCAATAGGTTGCACATTTGCAAAAGTTTAAGCTATTGCCATTGTAAATAACAATGCCATTTATTTATCTGTTTTCAAAACCAATACATAAACATTTTGTCATTTACCATGCCAATAGCTCTAACTTTTGCAAAGGGGAGACCGTTGCATTGCAAATGCTTATTTTAAAACTTAATTTCGTGGGGGGGCGGAGCTAGCCGGCGTCTATGGCGGATGCGTAAGAACGGAGCTCCGAGCTAGCGTCGCCAAATATCCGACAAAGATCCTCTTTTCAGCGGCGAACACCGAGCGATTTCGGCGGGGGCTGACTCCCCTACCCCTGACGGACCTCCGACCGCAATTTGGGAGAGAAGCGAGCACGGGAGACCTCCATTGCACGACCTATCGGAGCTGGACGGACCAGGCCTAGATCCCCGGCCTTTCCTGAACCGCACTGCCGAGCTGCGTCGCCAGACGTGCGGCCGCCCGATGCGAACGTCCCGGAGCCAAGCGGAACCTGAGGTCGGCGGCCCCCACAGCTCTCCCACACCCTCCCATTACTTCTGAGGGCGCCCTGGACAGACTCTGGGTGCTTCGGGACAGCAGAGGAGACGAAAAAGAGGCGACTGCTCAACGTGGTAACCGGCGGGAGACCACGTGGCGCCGGCGAAACCCCGCGAAGGCACGAGCCCCTCTGCTCTCTGCCTTATAGCACCCCCTGGTACATCGGGGGCGTGGGACAGGAGTTGGGGAGAAAAAGTCTGCTGCGGGGGGGACCCCCACCACGAGAGCGACGTCCCGAAGACGTCCGGAGGTATTCTAGAGCAACTTGAGAAGGAACTATAGGCCGAGCCCGCCTGGGCGCACGATAAGAGCGGCCTGGCTGACGGCCCCCCAGGATCGCCCTGCGGACGGAGAAGGGACGCACGCAGACCATCTGAGACATCCTTAATACTCTCTTCCTTGTGCCCCCCCGCCTCCCCAGCTGCCGGTCCGATGGGCAAGGGGGACAGGACGCAGACGAAACTCACGTTTGACCAGCGGAGACAGAAGGGGCCAGAACAGCCAGTCGCCCAGTCTCCGGGTGCTACTGGTGACCCGGGTGCCTCACTATGTGCGGAAATAAAAGGAATGCTGACCACAATGGAGAAAGGCCTGCAGGAGGGCATGTCGGCCATCGGCACCAAGATTGACGCCCTGGCGTACCGGATGGACCGGATGACGGAAAGAGTGGACAAGCATGCGGAGCGGCTGGATATGGCGGAGCGCAGGTTGACGGAGGCGGAGGAGGCGCAAACTGAATGGGACGCTGACCGCAAACAATTTGGGAGGCTGCTACAGGTAATCCAGGAGAAATCGGAGGACTTGGAGGCGCGCTCCAGGTGCTCCAACATCCGCGTCACGGGAGTGGCGGAGTCGACCCACACGGGTAAAATGGAACTTTTCATTGAGAAGCTTCTTAAGACGCTATTGGGAGACAACACCTTTTCCCCCATGTTTATAGTGGAGCGCGCCCATCGCACTCTGGGTCCACGGCCTCCCCCAGGCGCGAATCCTAGGCCGATTATAGCGAAACTGCTCAACTACAGGGACAGGGACGCTGCCCTCCGAGCTGCTCGAGAGAAAGGGAAGCTGCAGTACGAGGGAATGGACATATCCTTATACCCTGATTTTACCTCCAAAGTCCAGGAGGAGAGGCGACAATTCGTCCCGTACAAACAACAACTTAGAGACTTGGGCCTGGACTACGCCATGTTGTACCCGGCGCGGCTGAGCATTAACAGGCAAGGACATTCGCATTTTTTCACCGATCCCAAGGAACTGCAAAAATCGTTGAAGCAGTGGATGAAAGAGAACCGAGGTAGTCCGTCGGCACGTGCAGAGGAGCGTACTGGCGAAGAGGATCTGGAGGAACAGGACTGATGAGAGGGGGTGTGCAGTGACACGCTCCGGGGACTCAGCTACTATGTTGACCGAGACACCCCCCCACTTTGCTGGCCAGGAGGCGCCCGCTTGGGGCAATACACTGTGACTGCTGGACTGCAGTATGTGAAACTCTGGGTGAGATCTAAGCAGATTGTACTAGTTCCCATGGGGGGCTGTCCTATCTATACTTCAGTTATCCTAAGCTGGGGTGGTCTCGAAAGGGGCACCGACACAAGGAAGGTGCAGGGAGGTTGGAGTTGGGGGGGGGGGGGGGACGTTACAGCTAGTAATATACGGAATTTACATCGCACTGCCACACTAGCATGAGGGGGCGCGGGCGAAGGGGCAGCTTATGAACATTGCACGGTAGTCCCGGAAAGACTGCGTGCGACGCAAAGACTGAGTAGGCTACCTCTGCCCTAGTGCTTACAGAGCTTACGGCTCACATAGAGCCTGTTTGGAGAAGTGTTGCATGGGTTTGAGAATGGGTGGGGGGAGGAATGCAGGGGTTTCGGTCACACCAGATTGGGGTTGGTTGACTGTGGGAGGTGGGGGGACTTGGGGGTTCTGAGTTCGGGGATGTTTGGGGGGAGGTTCAAAATGTGCTCTGAAATGTTCTGTTCCGCAGGGTGGGTGGGCAACTGTTATTTCCGGAGGGGGGGTGGGGGGGGGGGGGTTACTCGTCACTACATTGCAATTGATGCCCTCTTTCACTGTCGATGGCTAACACGACACAGGCAGATTTACTGAGTGATACTGAGACCCTTAAGGCCGTTACTTGGAATGTGAGGGGATTAAATGATTATCGGAAACTCCGCAAGGTGCTGCACTATCTACAAAGACACTACATAGACCTGGCGCTTCTGCAGGAAACTCACTTGCCTAACACCAGCAAGATGCTCTCGCACAGGGGGCTTCAGGGACACTCCACTTACGCAGGCTTCACCACACACGCCAGGGGGGTCCTCACGTGGGTCAACCCGAAATCTAAGTTATCCCTTGCACTGATGAAGGCGGACCCGGAGGAGAGGTTAGTGTTGAGCAGATGCACAGGCAAGGGGCATAACCTACTGGTCATGAACGTCTATGGTCCGAATTACGACTCCCCGGACTTCTATGCGTCAGTAGCGGAACATTGTGCAGAATGGTCCGCTGATAGCATGCTTTGGGGGGGAGACTTCAACTTCACTTTTAGCCCAGAGCTAGATAGATCGGCGGGCCCCCTCCGGCGCCCGGCGGCGGCTGCGCAACAAATGCTGGCAGAAATGTTGAGACTGGGTCTGGTAGATGTTTGGAGAGAAAGACATAGCGCCAAGGGGGGGTACATGCACTACTCTGCGTACCACAACATCCACACCAGGATTGACTACTGGCTAGCCACACATACCCTGCTCTCCACGGTCAGGGGCTGCAGTGTGCTTCCCCGAACCCTGTCGGACCACTCCCCGGTATTGTTGGTACTGAACACTCCCAAACAGAGAATCCCCCCGTTCACGTGGCGCTTCCCATCTTTCTCCTTGCTGGATGAGTCATTCAGGGCTGGCCTGGGAGAGGACATAGACAACTTCTTCGCCACCAATATAGGCTCAGTGGACAGCTTCGGGACGGTTTGGGAAACATTTAAAGTGTACGTGAGGGGGGTGGTCATGGCGAAGCACTCCAGTGTCCTGAAGGCAATTAGAAACAGACTGAAGTATCTGGAGGGGCAGATAGCAGACTATGAACGACGCCAGTTACTCGACCCGAGCCTGCCAGGGGATGGGACCTTGCAAGAACTACTGAAAGAGTTCCACGAGGAGGCGGACAGGGAGGTCAGACATTTAGGAAAATATGCGACAGCGCGCAAGTATGGAGAGGGTGACCGCCCAGGTGCACTACTAGCCAGGATCATGAAGGGCACCAGGCGTAGGCAGACAATCACGGAAATGCGAAACCTTGGGGGAGAGACACTAACTACGGAGGAGGACATACTAGCGGAGTTTAGGAGGTTCTACGAGGATCTATACACCACTAAAATCTCGGGAGTGGAGGACCAAATTGACAATTACCTCAGCTATATCAAGATGCCATTCCTCGAGAACTGGCAGAGGGAATTCCTGATGACCCCTATACTCCGTGAGGAGATATCGGACGCGCTAGACGGCATGAGATCGGAAAGTGCCCCCGGGATAGATGGATTGACTGTGGCCTTTTACAAGTCTTACAAAGACAAGCTGTTGCCCCACCTCTCCGCACTTTTTGACGAAATTTGTGAGTACGGCGTTATGCCCCCCTCTATGAGAGAGGCACTCATTGTCACTATACTGAAACCTGGTAAGCCCAACGACCTCCCAGGTTCATACCGCCCACTGTCCCTTCTTAATGTGGACGCTAAGCTCTACGCGAAGGTGCTGGCGACCAGGCTGGCTCTTGTGGCGCCTGAGTTGGTAGCCCCGGAGCAAGCAGGGTTTATCCCGGCTAGGAACCTCACTTACAATATCCGCACGGTCATGGGAGCCATGCAGCACACCCGGCATGATACCAAAGCCATTGCGGTCTTTCTAGACATGGAGAAGGCCTTCGACTCCGTGGAGTGGCCCTTCATGCGCAAAGTACTGAAGAAGCTGGGGCTGGGAGAGCTCTTCCTCCAACTCCTGGGCGCCCTTTACCATCAGCCCACAGCTAGAGTTAGACTGGGAGATGCAGTCTCGGTGCCGATCTCCATCAGCAGAGGCACGAGACAGGGGTGCCCCCTTTCCCCGCTACTCTACGCCCTGGTGGCGGAGCCACTGGCGTGTGCGATTCGGGAATACCACTCGTATGAAGCCATCAACTACCCTACCTACAAGATTGGCATTTCCACGTATGCGGATGACACTCTGCTGTATGTCAGGGACCCGGCCAATAATCTTGCATCGGTATTGAGGGAGGTAGTGAGGTTCGGCGCACTCTCCGGACTGAAGGTTAACTGGGCGAAATCGGTCATCTTCCCACTGACCCCCATCACTGACCCCTCCGAGATGGACTACCCGCTCCAATGGTCCACCGAACCAATAAGATATCTGGGCATCATGCTCCACACGGACCCAGACATTATGCTGAGGGAAAACTACGGGGTTGCTTACAGCAAACTCGTAGACGACGTTGAGATCTGGATCAAGCTCCCGCTGTCTTTGATGGGAAGGATAGCCATGATGAAAATGGTTATTCTCCCGAGGTTTCTGTTCCTTTTCAATAATCTCCCGATGGTCCGCTCGAAAGCCTTCTTCGCAACCCTAAACAAACTCCTGGTGAGACTGGCATGGGCTGGGAAACAACCTAGGGTGCAATGGAAGGTACTGCAATTGCCATATGAGCAAGGGGGACTGGCGGCCCCGGACTTGGAACGCTATTACAGGATAGCGCAAGCCTCCCACCTCCACACTTGGATTCATGGCAACCAGGACATTCCACATGTGATCCTGGAACGGCTGTTCGCAGACCCTACCCCGCTCCCGGCGACCATTTGTGGCCCCAAAGACCGCAGAGTGGGCATGCTGGACTCTCTGCTGTCCACCAACCACGCCTGGCATTCCATTTTGCAGAGGCAAAACAAAGAGCTGATGTACGCACCCAACATGCCGATACAGTGGGCGCTTTGGCTACCAACACTGACGGAACCGGGTGTCCATAGGTCCCTCCACGGACTGGGCGCACGCACTTTGGGGGACCTATTCGTGCAAGGGAAGGTGAAGACGTGGGCACAGATCTCACATGGGAGGGAGAGCACCTCATTGCTTCAGCGCTTCCAGTACCATAGAGTACGTAGTGCCCTGTTGGACCTGCTGGGCCCTGACATGGAGGAACCCCCTGAAGTCCCGGAACTAGTGTATGTCATAGACACTGAGTCTCCGAAGAAGCTGATTACTAGGCTTTACAAGATAGGACACGAGCACACGGCCCTGCTCTACACGAGGGCGCGCTTAGCCTGGCAGACTGACCTGGGCACCCATGTCTATGACAGCATGTGGGCGTACTGCTGTGCGGCCTCCAGGCGAATCTCCCTGAACGGGAGACACCGTTTGGTCCACTTTAAATTTTTGCAAAGGGTGTACCATACACCGGAACGTCTGCACAGGTACGGTCTCCGCGACTCCCCACGCTGCGAGAGGTGTTGCGCCCAGGTTGCGGACTTCCTACATTTAGCTTGGAACTGCCCGGGGGTCCAGAGGTTCTGGACCTGCGTTTTTGCTGAAATCAGCACTATTGTGGAGCTGGACCTGGCAATGGACCCAGCCCTTGCTCTAATGGGATACACGAAATTGATACCTGTCTCAGTTAGAAAGCTGGTAAGCATGGGAATGCTCCTTGCCAAACGAGTAGTCGCCTTATGCTGGATGAGGGGCCCCCTACCTACACTCATGCGGTGGGCTAGCGACATGATGTACTGTAACACGCAGGCGGAAACATACAGTGAGCTCCTTCCGCCCAGAAGCCGGCCCAAGAACTTCTGGGGGTTGTACCAGACCTACCTGTCCTCCAGGCCGAACGGGGATGTCTCAGAAGAGGGAGAGGGGGAGGAACTAGGGAGTGACGTGCAAGTGGAGCCTGATTGATCCGGCCAGGGCGTTCCCCCACACACCAGACAGTCAATGGGCGGTAGGAGACACCCCAGCCCTAGAGGTGTGAGAACAGGGTTGTGACACTCCGGAAAGACGGAGAGTGGTATGCTGCACTAGCCACAACTTGCCGGCGGGACGCCTGAGAACCTACACGGAGAGCACAACCTGGGGACCAGTTAAGGGGAGGGGGGTTTTATGGGGCAGGGAATTGGTTGGGAGAAAAAGTTGAAAATGTACTGCTTTGTCCATTTATTTACAATGCACATTACAATGCAGATTGTACAAGCACACAGAGGGAGACCTGCTTCTGCCGAACTGCAGCGATGTCTTGAACTGAACTCTATGATTTTCATGTGTCATCCTAAGTGTCATAGTTGTTGCGCAGAGACCCACTGCCGGCCCGAGATGGGTTGTAGGCGAACGAATATTTGCATTTTGTGATGTGCTTTCTCATAATAAATACAATAAAAAAAATAAAAAAAATAAATAAAAAAAACTTAATTTCGTGACTACATTGGTTGTTGCAAACAGATGTTTTAAAAGTTGCAGTAATTCAATTTCTTTGCTCGAAGAAACCCTCCTACATAGAATAGCTGCTTTGATTTCAGGATTGCATATACATCTATGTATTTACTATCAATTGCAGAAGCATACTGATGTATGATAACTTTAACTTTTTTCGCTTTTTATGTAGTCTGGTTAATACCCTGGAAGATGTAGAGCGAGATCCTTCATCTTATTCTTTTTCGTCTATTTTTTTTTAATCATTACACATGTATGAATACACAAGAGTGCATGAGAATAATTGCTGGTAGTTTTTAAAGCATTTCTCAAATCATAGCAGAATCAGGGTGTTTCCCAACATATGTCGATGACCGGGTGCTCTTCTTGGTATTAACACGAATATTAATTTCATGCTTATTTGGGTTATAGCTCAAATGCTTTTGTAGTTCTCCTCTCGAGGGTGTCGTTAAAGGCCTACGGATGCTTCACTAAGCAGACTCCAGTTTCATCACAAAAAGAAACCTATAATTGTCTGCTTTTCGAAGCTCGCTAGAGGAATGATACAATACACTGGAGATGGACCATTATGCATAGGTAACCACAGATTAAGAAAGGGAGTACGTACATCTGCATTACAGCTCAATTAGCTGCTGAACAACTGGCGAAAAAAAGCCCCCGTTACCTGAATCATTCTCAACCGAGAAAAACTAAAACTTTCCGAGCATTTTTAAAGCAACAAGTCCAGCCTTGGCAATCTGGTGTGATGGTTAACTTGTATTTCTCTGTTGCAAGCATATTCCACGAAAATAAGAATTAGAAAAAAACAAAAAGCTTGCTATTCCGTAAACATGGTGGCAAGATGCATGCAATAAAATGAAAAAAATTAATAAAACCGTGCGAGTGCTTCGTAGCAGGCATACTTACCTACAGGTTTTTAGTTTTAATGCACATCACCGGAAAATTATTTGAATTGATGCATAGCAAAAGTACAATTGACTTTGAATTACAGAAACATGAAGGAAATGGAAAAAAACGTAATTGGCTAAGTATCCATCCTGAATCAGAAGTGTACTTATTAGGCGGCTGTGTACATGTACCCATGCTTGCACTCACAGTGCAAGAGGGACCGTGGTGGAAATGGGCAGACCCATTGCCACTTGCTATATGCTGTTGGAAATGCAAACAGAATATGAAACAAATTTGAAACAAGCTGGCACAGCCCCTGTAAAAGTGCAGCAATTATGCTAGGAAGAGCGGTCATAGTTAGTTTAAAAGTGCAGCAGATTTTCCATTAATGGTCCTAAGCACGAACACCTTTTCTATCACATTAATGAAGTTCTACTTTACTGCTGAGTGCAGAGTGAGTGCAGAGTGGGTGCAGAGACAGTGAGTGCAGACTGACAGCGAGTGCAGACTGACAGCGAGTGCAGACTGACAGCGAGTGCAGACTGACAGCGAGTGCAGACTGACAGCGAGTGCACTGGCCGCTTTGTAGAAGGCCGAGATAAAATTTTTGTTCTGCTGGCATAATCTGACATACTTTTTATAAACTCATGTTGCACCGGTTATGAAATTTCCGAAGTTATGCAATTACGCCACATTGCTCAATATGCCCCTTGATTTTACCTAAAATTTGTAGTAAGGGCCCTAGATGAATATTTATCCCTTGGTATAATGTAAACTTTGAGTTTCTTACCCCAAACATAGACCTTTATAGTAGAAGACATGGCATGATTTATGTGCCTTATTTATAGGTTTTGGTGCATTGGTGCATTGATGTTATTGCGTTTATGTATAATTTTTAGAGTTCAGAAATCGAACTAGTGTTTTAATAATGCCAATATAGATTTTTTTTTTTAGTAAGTGTGCAGCATGATTCGCTTTTAGTTTTCCTATTATTATTTGCATGCAACAAATTATTTAGGAGTTTGTTGAGCATAATTGTGTTTTTCCCCTGCACGACGTTAACTCTGGCCTTTTTTAAGCTTTCTGAAGCTATTGGCATCGTAAATGACAATGCCATTTATTTATTTATTTTCAAAACAAACACATAAAAATGTTGTCATTTACAATGCCAATAGCTCAAACTTTTCAAAAGGCGAAACCATTGCATTGTAAATGCTTGTTAGATTCCTTATCACCAAGAACCTGGGGAAAAGCACCTGCAGATTTTTCAGAGCAGGCAGTTTGTACTTCTAAACTCTCTGGTAAGGGATGAGTAGACAAAAAGTCAGGGTCACCAGGAGCCACTCTATAACGCCTTGCAACGGCCTTAGAAACTGCAGGAGCCGTAAGAGGTCTACTCCATACCTCCAGGATGGGATCAGTTAAGAGATCAGTAAATGGAAGTATAGGCTCAACCACAGAAGATGGAGAATGGAGGACTTCAGTCAGAATGTTCGACTTATTCTCAGAAGAAGGCAATGTCAAATTCAGCAGATCTGCAACCTTTTTAAATTACCACATGGTAGGGAGCCATATCTTTAGAAGGAGCATCAGACACGTGGCTAACTCCCAATCAGGAGACAGTTCTAGACCACTTGCGTCTCGTAGAGCATCAAAATAATCCTCCTGTTCTTGAAGGTCACCTTCTTCAATTTCAGCTTCCCTATAACTCTGCTTCTCCAAAAGACGCTGTGCATCACGCCTCGAACTCCCTCTTCGAATCGACGTCGTTGGATCCAGTATCGACTCCGAAGACGCCGGAGCCGGCGTCGAACGTGGAGCTGGAGCCGGCGTCGAACATGGAGCTGGAGCCGGCGTCGAACATGGAGCTGGAGCCGGCGTCGAACATGGAGCTGGAGCCGGCGCCGAACATGGAGCTGGAGCCAGTGTCGAACATGGAGCTGGAGCCAGCGTCGAACATGGAGCTGGAGCCAGCGTCGAACATGGAGTTGGATCTCGAGGTCGGTCCGGAGCCGGTGAAGCCGTAAACGGAGTCGATGACTTCGGCGGCACCAAGAGATGCCAAGGTGGAGCCGGAGCTGGCATAAACTGCAGAAACGGCGCCGGAGCATAAGCTTGGGGAACCCCCAAATTGTATGCCAACTGACCCATGGGACCAGCCAGTGCTCCAGAGGGGTACATGGCTCTCGCATAAACACCATACATGGCGTTTAAAAAATGTGAAGGATCCTTTCCCGGAAAGGGAGGATACGAACCCACCGGCTCAGGAGGCTGTTGGTGTACCGGAGTAGTCGAGCCCTGAGAAAAAGGAACCTCTTCCTCCTCCTGTTCAGGAGACCGAGACGGATCCGGAGACCGATTCCACACCGGAGCCGGTGAATGCTCCTGCGACTCCAAAGGCAGGGCCTCACCTTCAGGATTCAGATCTGGAGAGGGAGTTACCATGTCCTTACGATGCCTTCTAGAAGACTACTTCGAATCAGACTTCGTTTTCGAATCAGATCCTTTTCCCAAATGGTGCCTTGAATTATGCTTCCTTCTCTTATGCTTTTTCTTTGATGATCTGGAAACATGTCCCGAAGTGGACTTCAAAGCCGACCTCGACTTCGGGCGTCTCGATCTCGACCTCAAACTCTTCCTGGCTTCCTTACCCTTTAATTTGGCAACAAGGAGTTTCGCCTCACGTTCACGAAGAGCCTTCGGATTCATCTTCAAACAGGATCGACAACCCTGGACGTCGTGATCCGAACCTAGGCACCATAGACAGTCCTCATGCAGGTCTGTGATAGACATCATCTTTCCACATGCACCACACGGTTTAAACCCAGTCTTCTTCGACAACATCACGACAGAAGACAGTGACACCGAAAAGATACAGAAAACTCTCAATAGTAACAAAGTTACTACTAACACAACAGAAGATCGCTCGTAACCGTTAGCGTCGACAACGCGGAAAAAAGGGAACTGGTGTCATCACGCCGA
The DNA here is from genome assembly GCF_964263255.1 of Lissotriton vulgaris. NCBI lineage: Eukaryota > Metazoa > Chordata > Amphibia > Caudata > Salamandridae > Lissotriton > Lissotriton vulgaris. The sequence goes on along the minus strand of NC_141699.1, from coordinate 600,146,400 downwards.
CTTAGGCCTAATAAGGAGTCAGTGACGTCAGTCGGAGTCGCGCGCGATGCCGTGCTCCTATGACGTCGTCCACACCGGCGTGCTACAAAAGAATTTTCCGAACGTTGCTGATGCAGGGGGATATTCACAAGGTGAGGAATCCACTGGCAGATGTATCCATCAGAAGTATACGGCAGATCTTCTAGACTTCTAGATGCTACCAAGGGAATACCACCCTATGGGCGGTCTTGTGAAAGTAGGAGGTACTAGGTCACAAAAGATGGCACACAACAACACAGCATTGAAAAGACATGATTTTCTTTCCTACACAAATCCCGTTCACCTCAACTCTGATTAGTCTGTGAAATTATTTTTTCATTCTTAAATTCTCCACCTCGTTCTCATTTCTAATTCCTTTCAAGGCTTTAAATTAGAAAAATATTTATATAAAAAAAATTTTTTTTAAAAAGGAGGCAGCAATGTCTTTTCTTACACAGTGCCACCTCTTTGGAAGCAGGCTATCCATTTTACATCTGTGGGAACTTAACTTTATTTTTAGCGTAGGTCTACCACCTTTGGGAAACGAACCTGTTTGCTTCAACTAAAGGCAAGTCTAACATTTCAATGGTAGAGGCGTCTACATTTATAGATACCATATCATCCTGAGAATGCATATTAAGATGAAATATAAAAAGGAGACTAGACTTATTTCAAAATGTTCTTCTAGCCATGTGTCCAACGAAGATGGTGGCAAAATAAGAGTATGTTAAATGGAATGTGCTTTTAGTCCTAAATATAAAATCAGTGAAAACACATGCAACAAAAAGAATAAAAACGAGCCTGAAGCTGCAACATTAACCAATAAGCAAAACTGCTGATATTATCGATGAACAAATGGCAGCCTAATATCGGACATCTTACATCCGGTGTTCCACATACAGATCAAATTGCAAAGCCTCTTTGCAATGCAAAAACATGAAGACAATAATGCATATATTACCCTGCATTGCTATTGGAAGAGAGCAGAAGCTATTTATGGATGTTTCAAAGAACTGCAACTATGGTCATAGCCCATCATGTGCGGGATCGAAGAACTAAGGATAACATAATGAGGTTGATTCAGCTATTTATAAATAAAGGGAAGTAGCACTCTTTTTTCATACCTTTACATGTCTTTGTGAATCACCTCTGAAATGTGCAATGTCCCACAAGTAAAAGTGCAAAAAGGGCACAATTGTTTCCGTTAGTACTAACTGTATATGAATCTTCCCTAAATCTTCCCATTTTAGATGTTTTGAATCCAATAGAAAAATGACATTACATAAAATAGTACTACTAGTTTACTCTGAACAAAAATTCAGCCATGAGTAAAATCTAGCCTTAGGAGACAATAACCAAGAGGTGCGGCCTCTCCTAAAGAATACACATTGAATTGAATTTCAAAGGTCATCCAGCTTATAAAATGGCCAACGTTTGACCACTCACTCTGGTCCCTGTTGCATGGCCATGCACCTAAAAGCACCAAGAAATATTGAGAGAAGCAGAAGGATCTGGAAATAAATTTCAGGTTTAACAGGTGTTGGACATCAAAATATTGTGTCCAGTCCTAGTCTCTAAAATGAAATCACAGAGGACTAGTCCACGTATCGTCAAGAGAAAAGGCATCAAAATAGTCCACAGAACAGGGAGGTCCCCGATGGCGACACAAAGTCCTACATTTTCACACATTAGAGAAAAAGATTATCCGTTATATGCCAAAGATATTCCTAAGGAAAAAAACACTTCATTTTTCGCAGGGAAAGCAGAGCTAGAGAATAAGACAGACATCCGGTAATATTACACTGACTACTGGAGATGTTAAGCTGTTTTAAAACCAACACAATTTTGTCCATTTAGCCAACTAAGGAGCAACTAGATAAAGGTATTTGCAGAGCATCATTAAGTATTTGACTAGAAATCTACTAACAAAATATTAAGAGCAGACTACAAATGTTGAAACTCTTCCCAGAACTTAGCTCTCAACAATGTATCAAGAATCAATAAAGACAAAGCAGGGGCTACATCTTTCACTCGTACTGCTCCATACTCTGGAAAAAGATTGAAGTCTAGGCCATTATTAGAAGTGGCATGGAAATGGAACAACATAACCTGCTCCAGACCCATAGATACCAATAACTACCATGAGGCAGATGGTGATGTTGGGAGAATCTGGTCCATCACAAGGTAGACCCTGAGGATCCACTAAGAATAAAGTATTGCTCTCAAATATACCTGTTTATTGTATTACTCTCCTTAATTCATTTGTCTTGTAATTATGCGATTATGTCTGTTTTGTATTCTCACTTTATGTCGATATTGCATTTATGTCCTTCCTTCCATCCTTTTGTAAAGCGCTCCGATATCCTTCGGGATCTTGTTCGTGCTATATAAAACTTTATAAATAAATAAATGGGGAATACCACACCTAATGTCTAGAGTTTCAGGCAGGCGTTTCATCTACTGAAAGTTCCTGGGTGAAACTAATAGGTCCCGCTGTTGTCAGTGTATTTCTGACACTGCCAGTAAACCAAGCCCAACTCGGAATGAGGCTCTTATTATTCACAAACAGACTAATCATCTAGGTTTCCAAATCTAATTAAGAGCGACCGATTTCCTAGATTCTCTCCAGTAGAACTGTCGGGAGGCTTTATGGCACGGTTGCACAGAACTAGATTAACGCATTCTTTAAGTGGAAATTTAAATGGAATAAGGGAATCTGGTACTAATAGGTACGTTCTCAGGTGTGCCATGTCCAACTACCTTGCTATATCTTCAGAGGAAATTAAAATTGTGTCTCATGATTAACAGAGAAAAATCCAACAATTGGAAATTTATAACTATCCTACAGCAAACGTAGTTATTTTTTTTTATTTCAAAAGATTTTATTAGAAGAATTTTACAAAACAGTACAGAGTAAGCCAAAACGAAGACAATACTGGTTTGCTGTAGTTACACGCATGGATAATGATACATACTGGCTTTCTGGGGCGCTTGAGTGATGGTTATACATAAACAGCTTGAAACCTCGGCGTTACATACAGGTTCATATGCATTGCCCCCGCCGGGCGGAAGAGATAGTGTATAGAGGTAAATAGGACGAAAGACGAGAAGAAGAAAAGGAGAAACGGACATGAGTGTGGTGCGTTGTGGGTTGCATGACTACAGAGTTTGCTGACGGGTGGCGCCGGGGGGGGGGGGGGGGGCCATGAGGTGTCTGGCGGTGTGGTGCGTTCACTACGGTTTTTGCGAGTCAAGGTATTTGTCCAGGGAGAGCCACATCTCATTGCCCCGTCCAACTTGTGGCGTTTGAATTTTTGTTATGTTGTCGGCACCCCTTAGGAAGGTGACCCAGTTGAACCAGACTCTGAAAGTGGCCCTCCCGGTGTCCTTCCAGTTAGAGTTAATGTCTTGGCTGCCGCCGTGAGGAGTAGGTCAATGAGGCTCCTGTCATTGGCAGAGTGTATCTCTGGGGCCATGAAGGCATTTGTTAGGCTGAGGAGGTCTAGTTGTGGAGTGCACCCTGTTACATTATAGATGAAATCTCTTAGTTTCGCCCAGAATGTTTTAACTTTAGGGCAGTAGACAATCATGCGTGCTAGGTCTCCGTTATGTTTCTGACAGTTCCAACATAGTTCGTTGTCTATGAGCCCGACCGCTGCTAGGCGTGCCGGGGTCTAGTACGCTCTGTGAAGGAGCCAGAATTTTGTTTGTGCCAGTGTGGTGGAGACTTTGTTCCTACTTGCCGAGGACCAAAGGTGAGCTTTTTCTCTCTCGCTAAAGCGCCAGGCGTGTAATGTTTCTCAGTATTCTATGGCCTTACTGTTTAATCTAGATGTTTTTGCACTTAGTAGTTTACATAGGTATGACGTTTGGTGCCCAAGTTTGTTGAGGTTTGTCAGGTAGTGGTGTATTGTTGGTACTTCTTTGCTTAGTCCTGCTTTGGTGATTGCCGCCTAAATTTTAAGAAAGTTATATAGTTCTATGTCTGGGAGGTCATGCTTCTGTTGTAGGCTGGCAAAGGTGGATGGGGACCTGCATTCCTCTAGTTGGGATGGGGTGTGGATACCTCGCTGGAGCAAGGAGGTTAAGGTGAGTATGCTGTTCTTGTATTTTATTTTTGTGTTGAACCAAATGGATTCCCAATTTTGTATTTTTTATGCTTTTTTCCATTCTTTGGTCTACTTGTAAGAGGGCGTTTTTGGTGTTCCTGAGAATTATGTTGCTAGCTTCCAGGTGTTTGTAGGCAGTGAGGAGGGCCGCAGGGTTTAGTCCACCCAGCAGGGCTCTTTCTAGTTCCGGCCAAGCCGGCGTATAACCCTGTTCCGGCGTGAGCCAGTATATGTCTTGTCTGGCAAGGCAGGCTGTCTGGAAGGTCTTAAAGTTTGTGACGTTGAGCCCCTCCAGGTCCTTACTGAGCCTCAGTTTCTGGAGGATAATCCTGGCTTTTTTACCCCTCCAGAGGAACGCGTTAATCATGGTGTTCAGTTTTTTTGTGAAAATCTTCTATAACTATTAGTGGCAGCATGCTCAGCAGGTAGTCAACCATAGGGGTGATCATCATTTTGATGGTTTCTACCCTACCCCACCAGCTGACGTACTTGGGGGACCACCTGTCTAGCCTGTCGTTTATTTTGTTTGTTAATGATTTCTCGTTGTGCTCAAATGTTGACCTAAGGTCCCTCTCAAAATAGATATCTAGGTATTTGGGGCTCCCTTTGGCCAGTGTAGGCACGAGGATCCTAACACATCCCTGGTGGTGTGAACGTTGAGTGGCTTGCATTCGGACTTGCTTCTGTTAAGCTTGTACCCTGCTACTTTGGCATATACGTCGATGGTATTAATGAGTGCATCTATCGCGGGCTCGGGGTTCTCTGTCATGATGAGTATGCCATTGGCATATGCTGCAAGTTTGACCGTGTTGCCATTGACCCTCATCCCTTTTATCTTGGCGTTGTTTCTGATCATGTCCAGTAGGGGTTCTAGGGTCAGTTGGAACAGTGGGCAGCCTCGTCTGGTGTCTCTTTCCAGAGATAGGGCCTCAGATGTGCCCCCATTCACTACAACTCGGGCTTTGGGGTCCTTATATAGCACCATCACCATTGAAACTCTGTCAAAGGCCTTTTCTGAGTCTAACGCGATCATCACTGCTGGATTCGTATTGGTATGGTTTCTTATGTGGCATAGGAGCCTTGTATCAACGCTGCCGCCATAGAAGAAGCCATTAAAGACTATCTAGAAATCAACAACAAGCCAGACATAGACAAGGGAGTACTCTGGGATGCTATGAAGGCCACAATAAGGGGGAAAATAATAAGCATAAAGTCTAGAATGACTAGGGACAGGAACAAAACAATACTAGAATTAGAGGGGTAGCTCAAAGACGTGGAGATGCATCACAGCGTCAACCTAGCCGACAGAAACACACCGACGACCCGGACGAGGAAAAAATATGAGCTCAATAACATTTTAAGCGAGAGAGCAGGTACATGGATACCTCTGTTCAGCGAATAAAGCAGACAAGGCCCTGGCCTCAAACCTTAAAAGTAAGCAAAGACAACATGCCATCGCAGTCATGACTGACGCCAACATGACATCTCAAACATCCAACAAAGAGATCCTCAGGGTTTTTAAAGAATTCTATGAGGAACTATACAAAGAAGACAAAGACCTAAACCCAGATGGGGGAGCAGCCCTCCTAGGCAAGCATAACCTACCAAAGCTAACAGAGGCCCAACGCGCAACAATGGAGCTAGACATTACAGGAGCATAAATAGGCATGGCAGTAGCGGCCCTAAAGGATCATCGACTTTTCGGTCCACCGTCGGTCTATAAGATCCTCAGGACCATCATCAGGACGAAAAGTTGCACATATATATCATGGACTTCCAGCCGGAAGTCGCTAAATGCGAGGGGGTATCAATGCCCCATAATAGGTGTCCTGAAAGATTCTCACCACCTACATCTCGTCATTATAGCGAGTATCCTGTATTAATAGCAAGACCCTTAGTAAAAGCGTATCAATCACTTATGAGTAGAAACCCACGGCGTTGGCTCCACATACACCAGACTCCAAAAGACAGACCGACGGTGGACCGAAACGTCCACGCTCAACATAGTTTTGCTCATACATTAATTTTTTGTGACTTTGAATTTGATGTATTGTAATATGAAAGCACTGTTATGTATGGTATTTTGATTTTCCATACTGAAAGCAAAAGGTGTTATATACTACTACTAATTGTGTTTGGAATCTTAGTAGTATGTGTGTTGCCATGTTGAAATTAGAAAAAGAAAAACAGCACAAAATTATAAATTAAATATTTTTGTGGCATTTGTGCTAATTTCCCTGCATTGGTGGATTTATGATCACTGTCGTGACGGTTTGAAAATTTTAATTATTCTTAAACAATTCCTTGGGGGACAATTTGTATTTTTGTTATTAAAACAAAAAACGCCCGACGACTGCTTCTTACAAGCACCCCTCCCGTTCCCATCCACTTTCATGGCAGTTGGGCCTTGTTATAATTTCTTTATATTCATTACAGGTGTAAGACGCCGTCAGCGCCGTGGCAAGGGGCTGCAGCGAAAACAGAGCGGGGCTCTGCGAGGCCTCCATGAGCCGTCACGCACCGCAAGGCCAGCGGGCGGTCAGCAACACTCTGATCACCCCGGCCCGCAATGAACGCATTCACAGAGCAGGAAGCAGGGTTCCGATAATGAGAGGGGGGTGGGAGCATTCTGAACACAGACAACGGGTGGGGGGGGAGCAAAGCAATAGATAATTAAACAAGTGAGGCCACGAAAGTGAAAGCGACCGCGCTGTGTTTTTTTAGTAACATGATCCACAACGAGACGAGGGATGCATGCAGCTGCCGCCCTGAGCGCTGCTGCTCGCTCCCGAGACCAAAACGCCGTGGGAGTGAACATTTTAAGAAGAGGTGGGACATGCACCCACGTTTGGCCATTTGCGGGCTTTCATTATTGAAAGCCACACGCAAAGGCCAGTCCAATGTGTGGGAGGAGTCAGACCCACACGGAGAAGTTTTAATCGCTCACAATAACCCTCCCATAGAGCAGCGCATGCACGCTGTGCTAGGCTTGACCTAAAAAGAGGGTTGGCAGTAAGTGGAGGTAGAGTTATTACAAAGGAGCAAGGTCTCTTGACAAGCCATTATTAGGTTAAACGAGCCTCCTGTGGGCGTATATGCCTCGAACTTTCATATAATGTGAAATTTTGCACATTCTGCATAATGTAAAATTTAAGATATACACAAGACCACATACCGCAAAAAAAGAGAAAGGTAAGAGGGCGAGCGCCAATGATTTTTCAGCACACTTTTTGAGTTTGACAGAGCAGCTGTCAAACACACCTATTGCCAACAATGTAGACAAAGTATGACTGACTCCGCCCCTTCCAAACACAGGTTTGTTCGATCGGTCTCTTTCAGCCACTGGATTGACACTTTGTCAAGCACCACTTAATTTTCCCAGTGAGGTATAAATCTCTCACCTCATACTTTTGTCTGCATGGCTATTCCCTTCTGCATCTATTCTAGGTCACGATGGACTACTTTGCAACTATAATCGTCTCTGAACACTGCTGTTGGTTCCCTTCTGTGTGTCTTGCTCTAACGCGCTAACACGGGCTGCATTAATACAGTAAACCCATACATTCGGACAATGCCAATGTTTGCTTAAAGCTACCAGATCCGTTCTTGCAGCACCTACCATCCACCCATTTCGCCTCTCCATTAATGAAAGCACATTGCCAAGTGAATGGAACAGTGCCTTTGTTCATCCCTTAGATAAAAAGTGGAAAACACTAAAGCACTTCAGTTCAAAATACCTTATTTGGTTAATTGACAATAACCATAAAAGCATACAACATGAAATTTCATTTACAAAAAAGTATTACACCTAATTCCACACAAACATTTAAAATGTATCCATACATTTCATTTGGAGAAGAAAATATTGCACATTATTCTCAGTATAAAAACAGTATTACACACAAAAAGACAGTTAAAATGCATCCAAGTAAATGGATTTCCACAATTTAAAAACCTGTTTTAAAAATGTTGAGACTGTTGCAACTGTAAAAACTGTCTCTAATCTTTGTAATTCTAAAAACGCTGGGCGAAATTGATTCATTTCCTTAAGATTAGAGATGATAAATTTCCTGCGAGGCAATGTGTAAAATTTACAGAAAAATAAAACATGGATATCAGACTGGACTGAGGAATCATCGCATGGGCACAGAATTAAATCTTGAGACCAGGAATTAATTTCAGGGAAGGTCAGAAGTCTAAAAACAATATTTAATCTAAAATGTGTCAGGACAAACCTCTCATAATTAGTCATATATAGAGTTAAGTAAGGCTGTAGTTTGTCCCTAAATAGTATCAGTTGATGTGAGGAAACCGTCTTTTCCTTTACTTCATCTTTTGCTCTTTTCCCTTGAAGGTGTTCCATACAAAGTTTTTTTTAACAATTTTCTGGGTATATTACCAATTTTGAGTGGATCGTCATACTATTGTTGGCAATTAATTTCAACCAGGAAAGATTTGACATATTCAAGCCACTTGTTCCTACTCACTTTATCTAAGTTTAAAACATCCCAAAGAATAGCACGATTCAAGACACATTCATTTGTTGTCCATACTCTGTGCCACAAAAGAATGGGCTGGATTCTAACTGTGTCTGTAATATACGGCTGGCCGAGTTCAGCATGACAAATATAGGTCGCGACACTATCGGGAAGAGTTAAAATGTGTCTCAGAAACATATTTGCAGCCTTTTGGATTGTTATAATATTGGCGTATCCCCAGAGACCTGCTCCATAGAGTACAACTGATATACAAGTGGCATTGTAAATAGTTAATATTTCCCTGATCGTTTTTTTCCCCATTTTTTTAATAAAGTTTTTTAAAGCCATTATTGTTTTTTGAAACAATAATGTTCTAGCTTTTACTGCACTTGCCAATGTGCCATTCTCATGGAACAGGATACCTAGATAAGGGAAAGTAGGGGTGGAATCTAAGGGAATATTATTTAAATAAATCTTTTTTCTTCGATGTTTACCACCTGCACCGCAATTCATGGAGAACGTTTTGGTACAGTTTATTTTTAGATCCAGGTCTAACAAAGTTATTAAAAGATGTTGTCAGTTTCTGTAAGGCCAGGGGCGTTCGTGCCATTAATACCGCATCATCCGCGTACAAGAGTGCAGGGATAGATCTTTTACCAACTATAAGCATATCCCTGCCCTCCTGGAGCAGACGCTGCTCAAGCCCATTTATATAGATCAAAAATGAAAAAGGGGCCAGGACGCACCCTTCTCGTACCCCACGGCCTATCCCAAAGGATCTAGTACAGTCTCCACCCTTCCCATAGCGGACAGATGCTGTGGCCCCTAAATATAATTCCCTTAGAAAACTGATAAAGCACTTAATCGTCACATAATTCACTGCTAAATTCAGAAGTCTGGCCTTAGAGGTGCTCAGCACTTCCACTGCGGCAATAAGCTTCTTGTACGGTAGCATAACTGTGTTGGAAAATAGTGAACTAAGTACTGTAGTCTTCAAAGAAGTCTACGTCTCCGGCACAGCTAGCGAAAGCACCCTCAAAAAAAGAGTCAGTACGCTGTTTCATTATGTATAATCAACAACATCCAATAACTACACCGATCCTTAATGCCCTTCACACTAGGAAAAGGCACATTTTCTGACTTGTGTTGGACACATAAGTAGCGATAGGGAATCCTATGTTAACCACAGCAATCCATGAAAGAGAGTTTAGGGCGATACAGAGAACACAAAAAAGAAAGACGAAGTTGTTGAGAGAACCCAGTGGTTACAGCAACAGTACCATCAGCAGCAGAGGAGCAGACTGGATGAGCTCAGGTACCACAACAGAAATGTGTCACTACTGGAAGCACCAACGATGGTCAGCCAAGATACTTCTCAGGCTGTGTCTTGCTTTTCTGCTCCTGCATACCTTTCTGGATACCTTTCTGGACCTTCGAGTGCAAGCAATATGTTACTAGCAGCATAGTATGCTTTGTGTGACCATTCTAACCACTGCTCACTTGTTACAAGAACAGGCGGACAGTAAGGTGAGAATTCTACAAGAAATTGTGGTAACTAAAAGATCACAGACTCAACATGGGGCGCTCGAGCTGTATCATGGAAGCTCCAAGGAAGAGCAGATTCGGTTCCTGAGGTGGGTATATCAATACTTTAAAGGACTCGAGAGAGAACTTGGTTTTGACAGGAAAAATAAGCAGAAAAAAGGTGGAGAAAAGGAGGATCTTCAGAGGCTGTGCCACTATTCCACCTTTACCTTGCCAGTACTCTGCCAAATTTAGTTCAATTACACCAAACCAATAAACCAAGGTTTAGTCAACAACAGCAGAGGGCTAATGACAACTGTACTAAGAGTATGACTACAGTCCAGTGTTCAGACAACCTCTGATCTAAAAACAATTCACAAAGCTGCACCAACCACAAGTTCAGATACACCGCAGTCCTTTCTATAAGACACTAGGACGCAAAGTCAAGACCCAAAAAATATGATATTAACTAAAGCAAGGAGAACGTCTTTATCAGGCCCAATAACAGGAATTTTTCTCCAAATCCCCTTAGAGATGAGAAGTGAGGTATTCGCCTTTGATCACAGACCATTCTATCTTATTTTAACTTTCAAAAGGAAGAAGAAAAGAAAATAAACCGAGGAGGCAGGATCAAATAAAAAGAGGCAAGAACAAAATCAACAATCTCATCCATCTATGAAGCCTGTTCCTCGCAAGTCTGCTGCTCCGACACAAAAAAACAACTAGGCACTGAAAGAAAGCACAGATCGCTTTAAAGATCTAATTGTTGAAGCTCCCATGGTCTGCCCAAACCTCAGGCGGACCACTGCCAAAGGATTGGAAACGGAGAATTGCAAACTAACTGGATGCAGACCATTATTTGCAACACCACTCAAAATACTTTCATCGTTCACTATGAAACTACTAATTCAACACTAATCCCTTATTGGTTCCGGATTAGTGTGATACCCGCCAAAAAAGTGCCTCAACACCCCATCAGGGGTAACAAGCGCTATATAAATGCAAACCTTTTCCCCTCTTCTATCCCTATACTTATCTTTCTCAATCCAAATAACGGACTAATATCCACCACTCAAATTACTTTCATATTTCACTATACTAATTCAGCACTAATCCTTTATGGGTTTCGGAGCAGCGTGATCATCAGGCTCTGGCTCCCGTTAACCCTGATCCTAAAGAGGAAGAAGAGAGTCTGCCTCACTGGCCCACGCTTGGTTTTTTTCCGGCCCGCGGGATCGCTATACAAGGTACAATACACTGGCGCTGATCCTATCGATCAGTACCACGGGTCCCTTAATTCCAAACCCCTGGAAGCGGAGGAAGAGACAAGCCACGCCCCCTGGAGCTGGAGACGCGCCACGCTAGAAGAAAAGGTGAACCGCCCAACTGGTTGCAGCCCCTGAAAAAGGCAATTTACTTGACCCTATATTTAGTAACTGCCTGGATCCAACTGTTGATCAACCCACCCCCCTTCCATGGTCAGACCATTTTTTGGTCCCGTTTACCTGGGTCACACACAAAACCCCCCAGTTACCTCCCCAAGCCACCACCAGGAGGAACTGGTCAAAACTCCTATTGGAGCCCTGGCTGCATAACCTGGACTCCACTCGCCCGTCACCCTGCCTAGACCCCAATGTGGCAAACGGCAACTATGTAAGTTGGATCACCCACTCGTTAGACTCGATCCTCCCGCTTTGTAGATCCTCATCGAAGAGACTACAGAAATCTGCCCCCTGGTTCTCCGACTCTCTAAGACAGCTAAAACGCCTTTGCAGGCAACGAGAGAGAGCCTGGCGTTTAGACTTCCTCCCAGATAAAAAGGCTTCCTACAAAGAGGCAATCAAAGACTACAGAGAAGGGATCAGAACGGCCCAGGAAACCCACTACTCTGAGAAAATACTAGAAGCGAAATCAAAGCCCAAAGAAATTTTCCAAATTATAAAGCAATGTTCCAGTGCCAACACGGCACCCCCTCCTAACAAAACCCAGGACCAATGCAATGAGCTTGCGGATTTCTTTCACAACAAAGTTCTAAAAATTTACTCTACCTTCCCGACAGCAGCCACAACCCCGGGTGCGATCAATCCACTCCCCCCTAGACCACCTCTTCACCCAGACCAGCCTTCCCTCGAGCACTTCCCTCCTCTGGACCTCGACACCTTAAGCAAAGTGGCACGACAAGTCAAGTCGGGCTCTCCTTGTGATCCTGCTCCTCCAGAAGTCCTGATGCAGGCAAGCAAAGCCACCCTGCCTGTAATCCTGGATCTTCTAAACACGTCCATATCCGCTTGCTCTGTCCCCACAGCTTGGAAGCAGGCCATGGTACGGGCGCTGTTGAAGAAACCCAGCCTAGACCCAGATGACCACTCCAGCTACCGCCCCATCTCACTTCTCCCTTGGGCTAGCAAGGTGTTAGAGAAGTATATAAACGCGCAGCTGGTCCAGTTCCTGGAGGACCACTCTCCATTACACACATCCCAGACAGGCTTCAGACCGAAGCATGGCACGGAAACCGCCTTGTTAGCGGTCACCGAAGAAACTAGAAGGGTACTGGACCAGGGAGGATCAGTGGCAGTGATCCTCCTTGATCTAAGTGCCGCCTTCGATACGGTCAGCTATACCACCTTGCTGGACCGTCTCTATAACATCGGAGTTTCAGGTGACGCATTAAGGTGGTTTGACTCCTTTCTGTCTGGGAGGTCGTTTCAGATCTTCGACGGAGAGACAGTGTCCTCTAGCAAACCCCTGAGCTGCGGAGTACCACAGGGCTCCTCCCTGAGCCCTGTATTGTTCAACGTGTACATGAGGCCGCTGGCGGGTGTTGTCGAACCGTATGGCATTAAAATCGTGTCATACGCCGACGACACCCAGCTTGTCGTCTCGCTGGCCACTGAGAACAACAGGCATTCCCCAGCTGATCTGCTAAAATGCCTAGAGGACGTCAAGGGATGGATGACCAACTCCTCCCTAAAACTAAACGGAGAAAAGACGGAGCTCATGCTCCTAGGCCCAACCTCTCCTGTGCCTTCCACCTCCTTGTGGCCCTGTGCACTGGGCCCCCCCACCCCTAAGGAGAGTGTTAAGAGCCTGGGAGTGTGGCTGGACAACAAACCCTCCTTCTCCACCCAGGCCACTAAACTGTCCGCCACATGCTTTGGCCTACTTAGAATCTTGAGGAAGGTTCTCCCGCTACTTCCCCTAGAGGCCAAAAAGGTGGCGGTACAAGGTCTCATCCAGTCTCGCCTGGACTCGAAAAATGCCCTATACGTGGGGGCACCTGAGATGACCCTCCGGAAACTGCAGGTTGTACAAAACTGTGCAGCACGTACCCTGCTGAAAATTCCGCGCACCCAGTCAGCCAGACCTGCTCTAAAAAGTCTCCACTGGTTGCCAGTGAGGCAGAGAGTGGCCTTCAAGGCGCTGTGCTTGGCGCACCGCGCCTTCTGGAAAACGGGCCCAGCCATTAACAACGACCTTGTCATCCCCTACCACCCTAACAGGAACCTTCGGTCGACGGACGCGTTCCTGGCCGTTGTTCCCAGAGTGAAGCGAGCCAGGTCTGGGGGTAGGCTGTTCTCTTTGAATACCGCCAGGCTCTGGAATGCTCTCCCCCTCTCACTCCGGTCCAACCCAGACCTCCTCTCATTCCGTAAAAACTTAAAGACACTGCTGTTTGCCAAATCCTATGTACCTTAACTCCTCTTCCCGTCACCTCTCTGCTTCAACTCAGCGCTTGGACGCCTACGGGCAGCAACCGCGCTTAACAAATATTTTTACAATTACAATTACAATTTACAAGGAGTCGAGAGAGCAGTGAGGCAGAAGGAAGGAATCAACCCAACTGGGACGAGAAAGTACACCCAGCAACTCTGAGGGCGGACGAGGAGTGAAGGTGGCCTGACGAACCAGCATTCCGGCGGTGAACATCAAGGAGGAGAGCCAGGAGCCAACAACATCACAAAACACCCAGCAGCGTTCCCAGAGGAACGTGGCTTGCACAGGTACGTGCAAGATTCCTGGGAGGGGGGGGGGGGGGGGTAGGAGTAACGCCCGGGGTATTGAGAAGGGAAACCCCTTAGGAACTCCTTAAAACAACGGAACATTTTCATTCTCTGCATTCACGGTGGCGGTCTCTTGCTCTCCTGCACCCTGTCGAGTGAATTAAACTGGTGTGTTGTCTTTCCCCACTCCCTCACTAAAGTATTGGCGCATCGCGCTGACATTTTGTTTTGTTTTCTGGTGCCTTCCCTCCTGACTGGGCCGACTGGGAACCGGTGGAGAAAAGTTAACGCCTCGAGGAAAAGAAAGAAAAGAATTCCCCAAGAAAACGCAGGACTAGTGTGATGTTTCTGGATTTCGAGTTGCAATAAACCCATTTACCAGACTTAACTAGTCCTGTGATCCCTGCGAATCCTAACAGTGCTACTCACCGGAAAAGTGCTTCAATGCCTCGTCAGGGGTAGTAAGTGCTGTATAAATGCCCTTACAATACAATACAGCACCTGCGCCACAATGTCCCAGATGCAGGCTAACCTCATCCTTAAAGATTGTTTGACAGCAGTGCACCAGCAATTACCAGTAGCTGCAACTGGCAGAATGAACACCTGAATGTGGTCCATGTACTGACCCGGTATTTAGGACCATTTACTCCTCTCCGAATTCTTTTAATCATCTCCTAAATTTAATTAAATAAATTGAAAAACAAAAAGCATTTATTTTGAACACCACCAAAATCAAAAAGTGAAAGGCGAAAGTTTCCTGCAAATTATTTTATCCAAATCAGTCTGGTTTTAAAGAATAATAGCCACACTTAACATTATTATAATTTTTGCCCTTAAAAATGCCCTACTGCACCTTTATTTTCCAAGATTTAATTTTTCTGTGTATACATGTATTGTCGATCAGATGCAGATAAGATGGCTGAAATGTCCGCCAAAATGGCATTCCCATAAACTACAAACATGCATTACAAATGTATAGTCCTCCACTCAACGGAAGAGGGATGGTCCAGCCAAGTGGACATTAAATATGAGGTGCCTTGCTACAATGGGGGAATGGGAACACTCCAAAGTTTTCATTTGACAAAGCTTTCTGCCACAGAGATAACTGCAAAAAGTCCAGTGCCACAATTTGAGTACTATACTTTAATCACAACTAAGAGTAAAGGTAAATGTAAATTGATACTTGTATAGCGCACTACTCACCCGCACGGGTCTCAAGCCGCTTGTACGAATACCGCTGTGGAACCCATCCTGGCTTTCCCTGCGAGGCGTCCACTCCTGGGCACCCCCAAGGTGGAGGCCAGGCATCCTTAGCGTTGTGGGGGGCGTTGTGGAGATTAAGCAAGCTATTGCCCAGAGTTGCAGAGTGGGACTCCATGATTAGAATCGGCACCGAGGTGAGAATTATCAGGTTGGTGGAATTTTGAGCCCATGACCCGCCAAGGCGGGGAATTGAACCCTGGTCCCGGGCTAGACCTCTGCATCAGGGTCTGCCGCTCTAATCATTGAGCCACGCTTCTCCACAAACACCCCTAACATCTAATGATATTCAAAGAAAAGAGGACCATAACGCAATCTTATTCTTATTATCTCAGACACTCTACCCGCCCACCCATAAATGCTCGGATCCATAAGAACTCAGAGTGGACAATCCTATGCTGTAATCATCAAGGTGCACTGAAACGTACAAAAACCCCATGAACATGGAAACGGCTCATACATAGACCTAAAACAAGGACAACATCTTTCCAACCACACACTCCACATAGCTTTAGCATGTTGCCCGTGCAGGAACGCGATTCAGAACCCCTTATAAGGGTAGTAAACGCTATGTAAATATTACAAAAAAATTCTACCCTTTAAGATTCAGTTAAAGCAAGCAAACTTTACAGTACACTGTAATAACTAATGTGTCATTTTAGGCAATTTGTGACTTGCAGGGCACAGGTAAAAGCAGGACTGCAGACCATGGTGATGCACAAATCGTACCTCACAGTGGTAGCATATTGTATGCCTTGTGCACGTCTAGAATTAAATATTGTAATGCCAGAAGACTAGCAGTTATTTATACCTATCTCTGCACTACAGCAAAGGTGCAGGAAGAGGAGACAAGAACGCAATGAGTGTGTCTTCTCTATTGGTTATGTGAAGCTAGGGGCTTAGCCCTACTTTAAGCATGTGGGGACACTGGATATTTTCCGCCTAATTACAAATCAGGACTTTGAAGAATCTACATCAGACGCTTAGTTGGTCAGCAGGCTGGATCAGCCAGGCTATGCACACCAGTGGTACCAAAACCAGCGGGAAGAACTTCATATTAATAGTCTCTACCGTACCTTCATGACAGTTTAGCTCTCTCATGTGGCTGAATGCAAGGGCTATGGAAAAAATTAGAGGCGTGTGCCAAGACAGACAATGGGGTTTAGAATGACACAGTTGTAGAAATCCAAGCTACAGTGAAAAGGTACCAAGGGAAAAGATGTGGCTACCAACGTTTCAGCAAACAGAGGTTAAGACACAGTGTAATGGGATGGCAAGACAACCCCCCACATATTCTGCAGTTACAATTCTTCTTGTTTTGGCAAAAATTCGTCGCATATCAGATAACTTCCCAGTCAGAGGTATGAACTGTACTGGAACAATCAATGTCTACTTTGAGCAATCCATTTCCTCTAGCTGGAGCAGGGTACTACCTAGAATGAGACATTTCCTCATTTTGTGGCTATCAATTAACTAAAATGATGCAGTGACCTATTGTGGTGAAAGACCTGCACTGAAACCATCAATCGCTTACGCACGGCAACACACCCTTGTATGGCTATAAACTATATAGTGGCACAATGACCAATCAGACAGTTCAAGATGGACGACCAGTAACTTGATGATGTGTAATCCAAGAGTTATAATGAAGCAAACCAAAAATAAAGACAAAGAGCTACAATGGGACTACGTATTGATACTGGACAAAAACTCAAATTGGGTAATTAATCATTTCTTTTTTGCAACTCTTATGACTTGAAACATGCAAAAGTTCTGATTCAGTCTTTCACCATAATGGAACGCAAACACACTAAACATTTTAATCACTTGTGGTTGCATTGCCACTCTGATTTAGTTAGACATCGACAAAGCTGGTATTATAACCCTGCAGGATTCTATTAAATAGTATTCACCCAAAAAAATAGGAACAATATTTACGCTGAGTTCTCAGTAACGACAACCTCTATCAAATTGAAATGCACTTCTTTATGTAAACCCCTTGCCTGTTCATTTTCCCAATTTAAAGAGATAAAGGAGGAGGAAACAGCTGATCTCATCAGGCTTATAAAAACAGGCTCAGCCCTAGAACCATGCCCCCCCAAAATCTTTCCCCCAGTAATTGATCTTATTAGTGAAGTTACAACACGAGTCTGTAATGAGATGTTTAAAATCAGGGGTTTTTCCGGACAGATTAAAGAACACCTTACTGAAACCACTCCTCAAAAAATCAGGTCTTGAGAAAACTACGTTGAAAAATTACAGACCCATTGCTAGCCTGCCGTTCTTAGCTAAAGTAGCTGAGAAAGCAATGAATAAACAACTGTCCGAATATATTGAACAAAACATCTTACTTGACGATTCTCAATTTGGGTTTCGTAAAATGCATGGGACAGAGACTGCACTCATCAAGGCCGCTGACGACATTAGGACCATCAGGGACCAAGGAGGAACTGCGGTACTGGTCCTGTTGGATTTATCCGCGGCCTTCGACACGGTCAATCATTCCATCTTGATTGACCGTGTCGAAGAACTAGGCATCCATTCCATGGCTAGGGCCCTGCTCGCCTCTTTTTTGTCAGGCAGATCACAGGCAGTAACACTAGGACCCTTTAAATCTGTGGATCTTGCTCTTCCATGTGGTGTTCCTCAAGGCTCATCCCTAAGTCCGACACTTTTTAATATCTATGTGTCGGACTTAGCCAGGGTTATTAGAAACTACCGGATGAGCCTCACCACATATGCCGATGACACCCAGTTGGTGCTTGCCATCAAGAATGATGGAGAAGAGGTGGCAGCTCGATTTCAGGAAGGCATGTTGGCAATCAAGGAGTGGGTGGCTGGAAACTGCTTACGACTCAACTCTGAGAAGACCGAGGTAATCATCTTCGGAAAATTATTTCCTTTGTGGTCTTCCGTCTGGTGGCCTTCGTCACTAGGAACCTTACCAACCCCGGCTCATAAGGTTAGAAATTTAGGGATAATCTTTGACGAAAAGCTGAATTTCACCAACCATGCTAATCAGATAGCATCGGCTGCCTTCCATAAACTTAGTCTCCTCAGGAAAAGCTTACCATTTCTTCCAGATAATGCGAGGAAAACGGTGGTCAGTTCCTTGGTATTATCATCATTGGATTACTGCAACGGTTTATTTGTGAATGCTCAATCTAAGGTGGTGGCCAAACTACAACTCATTCAAAATGCAGCAGCAAGGCTGCTGTCAGGCACCCCTAAATTTAAATCCGGTAAGGATGTAATAAGGAGCTACCACTGGCTAACAGTAAGAAATCGGATTAAATTTAAAACTTTATGCCTCACCTTTAAAGCACTACATGGTCTTGGCCCGGTGTTACTCAGACAGAAGCTCACCCTATATCAACCCAATAGATCACTTAGATCCGAACATCTGCACCAACTAACAGTGTCACGGACTAGGACGGTCACTTGGGGCGATAGATGTTTTACAAACACTGCGGCCAAACTCTGGAACACTCTGCCGATGGCGATAAGATCTACATCATCACTGTTGCAATTTAGAAAGGTGCTGAAGACCTAGTTGTTTGACCAATGATTTCCTTTCTCACTGTACCACTTTTGAAACCTGACAATGTTCTTATTGAGACAAGAAGCTGAGTTACAGCGCCAAGACACCTACGGGTATATGCCGCGCTTTACAAATCGTAAAAATAAATAAATAAATAAAATAGGAATGACTACCAAATACACTTCAACAGGCCTCTGTGACTTGGTCAATGAGAATCCTAGAACTGTGGAAGGTGCCAAGATTCCAAAAGCACTTTGCGAGAATTCAAATAGGAGGAATGAATGCGCTCTACAAATTCACTAAATAGAACACCACCAAAATAATACCCTTCACAAAACAATGTCAGAGAGAAAACTGAAAAAACAATAAGAACAGCATTCTAACTCAAGTGCAGACATACAATTCGATTGTTGATGGTTGTCTATAAAGAATCTAGCCTCAAGACCTGTATGCACATTTTAGCAAACTTCGTAACAGAATAAGCTCATAGAAGCTTGAACTGTTTATGAGGAAAGCTTGACTGAGAAAAACTAAACGCCGACAAATATGTAATTAGAAATAGGAAAACACAGATATAATAGAGGCCGTATATCTGTGAATACAGAAAACATTTTGCCTGGTAGCAGACCAGGCATATTGGGGAGTAGCTGAAGAAGAATATTTCTTTTCCTACCCATTTTGAACACAGTGGAATCATTCAGTCACAAACAGGCCCCCAATCGACCCCGGTGAGCCGCCATTTATTGTTTGTGCCGATGGCAGGCTGCTCAGCATGGTTGTTTAAGAAAAGCAAACCCCGAAAATAGGGGGATTGCTTCTAGAAAGCAAACCAGAAATGTCTGTGATGTGATGCAAGTTTCCCCCCAGTGGGTTCGGGACATTTCTGCAACTTTCAATTTGGCACTACCATAGTTTAGACGAAATCTCGAAAACATGAAATAGGGATAATAAGGCTCAGTATATCCAGTAGCTCTGCGGCAGATGGGCCACCAGCTAAAGGTTTCTAAGATCAGAGACAGCTGACCCCCCCACAATTAGAAAGTGTAAAGTACACACTTGCCAGATTAAGTATGTAGGTTCCTTTATTAGCAACTCTGCGTGCATCATAGGTTAAACACAACCATCTCCGTGCCCTTCACCAACCGACCACCCACAAATGCTCTCTCCCGTACATTCCTATTCTACCAGTGATGTGACCCTATTCCAAACATGGAATGCTCCAACACCACACATCTCCCTCCTCCGTGAAAATAATAAACAAACTGGAACTATTTACAAAATACAAATTAAAAAAACACAAATCTATGACAGCATATAATCTCTGAATCTGTGAGGAGTATGAATAACTCTCCCCAATCTTCCCAACCTCCTAGAATCCATATCCAATTGCACTTGTGCTTCTCCAGAACTTCCAGCAGTACTTTGATCCCCAAATGCTTCAACTTCCACATCATCCTCTATCTCATCCTCCCACAACTACTCATCACACACACACCTTTAGCTCCCCAAACATCCTCCTCCTGTGCTTTTTGAATATTCTTACATTTGGCTATATGACTCATATGCCACACTCGACCATCACTTAGTCTCGCTGAATTCTGCAAACACTCCCCCACCCTCAGTGGTTTAGAAAATACACTTTCTCCCTTTGCCACTTTACACCATTTTTTGTTTTTTACCCAATCTCCTACTTCAAGCTCTTCCATTCTTGTCACATTTTTAGTGTCAAAATTCTTTTTGTACACCTGTTGCGCTTTTATTATATTTTGTTTTACTTTCTCTGGAGACCACTCAATATATTTGGTACTATCCATCCATCCAATGTTATCCTTCGTAAATGATTATCTTCCCCTAATCATTACAAATGGGCTAAGACCAGTGAGAGATGGTGTTAAACGATATCCCCACAACATTTTTTTCAATTCTACTTCCCAATTCTTCCTGTTCTTACAAGCAATTTGGATTGTGCCTTTAATAACTCGATTAAATCGTTCGACAGCACCATTCCCAGAAGGACGGTACACTGATTTTCTAGCATGAACTATTCCATTTCTTTTTTAAAAATCCTCCACTTTTAATGCCGTAAAATGTGTACCATTGTCACTTACAAATCTTTTCGGCAAACGTTCTTTTAAAAATACACCACTTAAAAAACTAATCACAGTTTCCGCATCAGCTTTTTCAACAACTCCCAACTCCACCCACTTACTAAAATAGTCTATCAAAACTATAATAAATTTACTTCCACCCATCTTGGCTTGTACCGGACCAACAAAATCTATTGCCACTAAATCCCAAACCATTTCCGGACATTTCATAGGTGACAATTGTGGCTTCATTGTTCTTAAACTTTTATCCGAATCAGCACACTGTCTACATTCCCTTACAACTCTTTCCACTTCAATGTCCACTCCTGGCCACCAATATGAACATTTTACTCTCTTCTTCGTTCTAACAATACCAAAATGTCCCTCATGACATAAATCAATTATTCTTTTCCTCAACCCTCTTGGTGGTATCATTTTTCCTCCTCTGCATACAAATCCTGACTCTACATTCAACTCACTCCTTACTTCCCAAAAACATCTTTCTTCTGCTACATCTGGTTTCCTTCCTCCCCATCCTTCTAAAACGCTCTCTTTTATTCTCTCCATCAACTCATCCTTTCCATATTCCAAAACCCAATCCTTCCTGTCAATAGACCTCAAATTCTCTTACTCATCTACAGCAACTTGATAATCATCCCAAATATTCTTCGGTATTTCCTTAATTGGTAAAGGTATTCTACTCAATCAGCAATTTTATTTTGTACACCTGGCACATACTTTATCCTGTAGTTATAGTCTTGTAACCTCATTGAAAGTCTTGCTATCCTCGCCGATGGTCTCACCATTCCATTAGTAGTCAATAAATTCACCAAAGGCTTACGATTAGTTCTCACATCGAATTCATTGCCCCACAAAAATGCTCTGAAATGTTCCATTCCCCACACACATCCTAGGGTTTCCCTTTCAAGTACTGAATAGAATTCTTCTGTAGGGGTCAAACTCCTTGACGCTAAACCAATAATCACCTCTTTTCCATCACTTTCATTCTGTGTCAGTACTGCACCCAAACCCTTTCCACTTGCATCCACAGTCAACTTACTCCTCAAATCTGGATCGAACCCCTTAATTGGCGTAGCATTGCAAATTTCCCTTTTTAAAGTTACAAAACTCTCTCTACATTTACTATTCCATTCAAATGTACTCCTTTGTTTAAGTAACTGTCTTAAATCATAGGACTTCTCTGCAAAATTCTGTACAAATTTGGAGTAATACTCCGCCAGCCCTAAAAATGAGCGCAACTCATCCTTATTCTTGGGTTCAGGTGCATCCTTCACAGCTTCCAAAAGTTCTTTTTTGGAGATATTCCATCCATTCCAATATTGTGTCCCAAATAGGCTACTTTTTGCTTGGCAAACTTACATTTCCCATATTCCGCTGTTAGCCCTTTTTCTCTCAGAACATTGAACATATCCTTTAGTCTCTGATCATGTACCTTCCTATTTTCACCATTTATCAAGATATCATCTTGGAAATACAATACGCCATGTATGTCCTTCAAAATCTCACTCATAATCCTCTGGAAAACTGCCGTCGCAGGAGCTAGTCCTAACGGCATCCTTATATACTGGAAACATCCAAAAGGGGTAATAAAAGATGTTTTCTTCCTGCTTTCCTTATGCAGCTGAATCTGATGGTACGCCGACGATAAGCCCACTGTTGAAAACCATTTCATACCCTTCGTTCTTGCTAACAACTCATTATTCTTTGGTAAGGGATATTTTTCCACCTGAATTTCCTTATTAACACCCCTCAAATCCACACACAATCTTATTTTACCATTCGATTTCCTTGCCACAACAATCCGGGACATCCACTCAAAAGATTCAATTTTCTCCATTACTCCTGATGTTTCCAACCTTAACAATTCCTTTTGTAACTCACTCCACACAGCAAACAGTACATTCCTTACTTTATAATTTACTGGCACAGCATCTGCCTTCAGTTTAATTCTATGTTTAAACCCTTTCAGAATACCAATTTTCCCTGAGAAAACATCACCAAACTCTTCTTTTATTTTCTTACTCAAATTGTCATCATCACTTAACACCATCACCTGTTCTACTCCATTAGAATTAAGAATTATGTTTAAACTCGCTTGATCTCTCCATCCCAACACACTCGGACCATACTCAGCAACATACATCCTCCCTTCTGCCTTCCTTCCCTTGAATTCAAATGTTACATCTCTACATCCCACCATTGGAATGCTAAACTCTTAGGATAAATATCACTCACTTTAAGTTCCTCACCAATTTCCTTTACAAATTTCTCATTCCACATGTCCAAATTCACAATAGTATAGGGTGACCACGAGTCAGCCACTAACGTTACCTTCACCCCAGCCACAGTAATTTCACAAAATGGTTTACTTTTCACATCTAAAATGAAATCCCTAATCATGAACACTTCATCATCATGGTCAGAATTCTCCTCTTGACTTTCTTTCCCTTCTTTTGTTACAAATTTTATTTTCATTGTTTTGTCTTTCCTATAACAGACTTGTGCATAGGGTCCAATTAACCCACACTCAGTACATTTTTGATCTCTTGCTTTACAAGCTCTACTGTTCGCTAAATGAGTATAGCTACCACACCTGTAACATGCCAAATTTGTTTGGCTTTCTCTCCTATACTCATTTTTCGCTGGGTAATTAGTTTTCTTTTCCACTTTTATCTCTTTGAATTTGTCTTTTTTTCCTGAATTTATACTGCCCATTTTCCTGGTCTTCCTTATAACACAAATTTCCTCTCTCTTTCTCCTCGTCCAGAGCCGCCTTTGCACACCTTACAGATACTTCTGCTTTCCTTACAACAGCAAGTACTTTGTTCAATGTACCATCACCCATAATCCATAACCTTTCTTGCACTCTTATTAAAGTAAAAGTTTGTGCAGCACACATCTCTATACTAATAGTAACTTTGCTCTTTAATTACAATTCCGTCTTAGTCTTTCCAATTAATTCCTCCTTTTCCTCTTAAATGTGACCACTTTATTTTATCTCCTAATGTTATAGTATTTACATCTCCAAGGCAGTGCTGCTCCTTCTTTCTTTTCTATTGCCCTTCTTGTTAAGTTTATAAATTGCTGGCACTCACCGTTATAGCCAAATACCTTTGTTCAGTTACTTTGCCAACCGATAAATTTCCCCACAGCTCAAATCCTTTGATACGCTTGTCGTTCTCTTCAAGCGCTAAAAACTTCCGACTTTTTCTTTAACCCAATCCAAATGGCCGCCAACGTTGTGACGCTTCCCTCACGTTGCACATCAATCCCTGCGTGTTTCCGCCTCCTCTACACACACGCAATGGCGTGATAATTGCTGCTCTCACGTACTTTACGTTCTTGGTGCGCGCGATACTCTGGCTTCTCGCGCACACCTCTCGTCACTCAATCTCCTCGCGTCTCTCTGCTCGCGCATGTATTCAATAGTAAGTTCAGTTTTATCTCCTTCAATCTTTCACTTTTAAATATTTCAAATCCTACTTTTGATCGCTTCCGCCTTTCATACGGCTCACCTCAATGTCATTACTTCAATACTGCCTCCTCCTTCACAAATTGTATTAAATCACCACCTCCTCCATGGTTCACGCAGAGTTTAATCTTGATTCTTCATTCCCTCACCCTCTGTGGCCAACTTGTAAAGTACACACTTGCCAGATTAAGTATGTAGGTTCCTTTATTAGCAACTCTGCGTGCATCATAGGTTAAACACAACTCCGTGCCCTTCACCAACCGACCACCCACGAAATGCTCTATCCCGTACATTCCTATTCTACCAGTGATGTGACCACATTCCAAACATGCAATGCTCCAACACCACAGAAAGCAAGTGCATTCCCTCCTAAAAGACTCCAAGTGTTCTGGAGGAGCCCTCCTAGCACTGGTGAAGGTGAAACCCGGATGATGAAGCATGCCAACTAGCGTGGGTGAGGGACTGTATGCTTTTCGAGAAACATTTATCTATTCTTAAAGTTGAAAACTTGTTTCTTCTGCTGAGAAGCGATTTTTAATACCTAGTATGTTTGATCCTTGATCAACGGGATTAATTAAAACTGGGAAAATAGCGGTGTATTCTAATACGAGAAGTATGGATGTATTTATTTTTGCAGAGAACACACTAAATTCTACACTGGTAGGAAATGTTTCTGAGAGCAATGTCCCACAACAATTGAAATTGTGTCCTAAATAAATACATTTAAACTTGTTAAGAGGGCAAGAGAAATGTTGTTTTATGTAAATTACTCAATGCACAATTAAAGACTTCAACATATGCACTGGGTATCCCAATATCTGTCATCACTTTACATTTGACAAAAATATTTCAAAGCCAGCAAAGGGTACTTAAAAAAAATGTTGACGTTTAAAAGAAGAACTGCTGCATATGCAACTAGTGTGGTGAAGCAGTTCCGATATACCTGCCTAGAGTCTGGTAGGAAGCCACAATATCCTGCTTCTACTCTTGAAATCATCTAAAGTCACACGAGTATTTCGTTGTCGTGCCCTCGAGACCTCTTTCAAAGCCAACGAGGAGGCAGGTGCCGGTGCATGGCGTGTACGTTGAGGTAAACCTGGCATACAAGGCAATGCAAATATCCTTATTATGTCAAGTTCCTGCCCTCAAAGAAGTCTGCAAGCGTTATTGAAGACATTTTGCAAGTCCTGCTACGTAACTTTTCAACTGACAACCAGAAAAAAAGCATACTATGCTTAACACCCACCCCTAATCCACCTAATCACAAAGACACAGATGTCCCTCCAAAAACTAGGCGAATCAGACACTGCAACGAGGGACTCCCAGTAGACAATTATATTATTCTATGTCTTTGAATGGTAGCAACAAGTTACCCTATCTACTTGAACTGATCCTGGAAGATGCAATGTTGTATTCATATGAAAACGTTCACAAAGAAATAACGTAGCATCCATCTAACAGCGTTTAGAGAATATTGGCACCACAACTCTCTTGAATGAGCTCACAGAGCTGTGCTATCGCTATATGTGTTCAAACAAATGTGCTTCTTTCTTAATGTATAAGAGCCACTACCCTAGACACCTAAAAGCGTTCTAAAGCTGTACTACCAGAGCCCTTTGACTGTGAATCCCAAGCTCAATGAATGAGTTGTCGGGAGCGGAAGGGGCGTCTGGGCTACATTATCTCAATTCATGTGTCGAAGAGGGTGGATGGGTGAGCTATCCGGTTTTAATGAATAAGTTATTGGGGGTGGCATTATCTTGTCTCAATGAATGAGTTTTGGGGAGAGAGGGGGAGCAGGAGCTAAAGGTGCAAGATCCTTTTTAGGCTGAGCCTACCAGACAGCACACATTTTGTGCTTACGAAGTACATAGAGGGGCTCGGTTGGCTTTCTTGCCTGCATTTGCCTGCTTCATATTTGTGTGATAGCTTGTCAATCTTGTGTTTGTCCCTCCTATGGAGGATCGTCTTTTCACCATCTATTAATTGGCGTGCTTCTTTGCTTCCACTTTTTATTTTTGGTTAAGCACTCCAGAAGAGTACAAATGTTTTCCACCTCCAGGCCTTGAAAACATATAGAAATGTTACCAGATCTGCAGGTCTAGTGACTTGAATAATCTACTCGACCTAACTGTAATGCACCAGACTCAAAAACTGTTCTCAAATTGTGTGATCCTGGCATACATTTTATTTCACAGAGACGTCTTTTTCTTCATTAGCACGCATGAGAGCACCTTCAAATCTGTGAGCTCAGCATATCTGCTGTACAAAAAATATTGTTGTTTGATTTTTGCTCCATATATATAATAAAAATATAGCCCACATACAGGGTACACATTGCGTCTGGCTTGCCTCTTAGTTCACTAACAGCATTGTCATCAAGGTGTGGGCAAGAAAGGGTCTCTAGGCATTTTAACCCCTTAAGCGCTGCCGTCGGCCAACGGTCGTCGCGAGCACTACCTTGCCAGTGCTGCGCACGACCGTCGGCCGACGGGCCAGCACTCTTTATTCGAACGTTCAGCACTGGGTGCTGAACGTTCGACGCAGCAAAAGGGTTAAAAGAACTCATGTTTAATAAATAGAACCAAAGCATGTTGTGGTAATGCACTGTCATCTACAGACAGCATGTTTCCATTGAAATGGCCAAAAGCTTTCCCACTGGCATGCAGTTTTACTGATAAAGCGATAAAGATTACAAATGGTAATGTATAGAAATCTGCTTTCTTCAAATATTTGTCATTTGCACATTACCAAGTACATTGTGTTGATTTGTTCCTATTAAAATCTTTGTTTCCATGAAACTTCAGAATTCCAAAACGTGCTCTCATTACTGCTGAAATATATGTTGAAATATTTGTACAGTTCAATTACAAGCTATCTAAATGTTGATTGCTAGAAAAAACGAACAGAAAGAAACTGCGTCCTACACACCTTTATTCACACTACCTGAACCCCAGCACAGTTGTCCGAGAGTTAACATTACTTTTCTTTATCGGACTAGAAAGTTAGAGGATTTTGTAAACACCAATCTCCAGGATAAAATAAGCCTCAATGTATAAGTAAACATAAGTGGACATTTGACCTCAGTCTTTGAATGTACAGCAAATGTGACAAGATGAAAACAAGATTTAGATGAATCTTTACCTCTCGTTCACTTTCTGAATGAGCAGAATGCCTGTTCTCTGCCAGTCTAAGCTCTCTCACCAGACTCGACCAGCAGGTTCTAAAAAATAGCTCACCCTGATAAAATCAGACTCGCCATAGCCAGTGAAAGAGTAGATTTCTCGAGACCTGGCCTGTCTCCCTTATGCACTTTTCAGCCCTGCGCTGTAATGCCCCCTGTCACCTGTGTGCTTCTTAATGCCCACCTCCATGTTGCGCTCACACTTATGTCCTCTAGCCGTAGCCTTTTTGCCCATCTGTTTCTCGCTTGCCTGCTCCGTGTCGCTATCTTTTCACCTGCTTTTCCTACCCACCCAGTGTTTCCTCTGTCCCTACGCTCTCCTTATTGCCTCCTCACACCCCACCTTCAGTATCCACTGCTTTTCAACCCCACCTTACCTTTGTGTTGCTACTTTTCCCCCAACCACTGTGTTGCTTTCCCCACCTGCACCCGTCTTCTCTTTTGACCATTGCTTCTCCTTCCCCAACTGCTTCCCCATATCCAAATCCTCCATGCTGTTACCCTCAAGCATGCTCTCTGTGTTGCTACCCAAACTCATGCTTCAAAAAATACTTTTGCACATTTTTTTTATTTGTCAATCCAACTCAAATTGGCAAATAAAAAGAAAGCTGCAGCGTCGTTGTACTAGGCATGGTTCAAACACCTATGAAACAAAGCCAGCTGTGTCAAAGGGGATCTTGATGCAAAGACACTGTAAACATACAAGTACAATAACACTTGAAAATCGGAGTTTATCTGGTGCTTTTTTGATCTACATTTACTTCTTCCATTGTGCATCTATGTACTTGTATCTGTGCGTTTGTTACCTGCCTCCTGAAAAGCATATCCAATGCACTACCCTATTTCTCATCCGGTACCTTTATCAATATCTTTAATCTGCATATACCGACCTCCTTTATCCATCTATATACTTTCAATGTACTTATGGATTTATACATTTATCACTTTCTTCTAATTCAGCATATCCAATGCACTACCCTATTTCTCACCCTATATTTCTCTCAAGATATCCTCTAATCCAACTTTCGGACTCATCTCAAACTTCTTTCTACTACTCTCTCCAATAGACTACCCTATTTCTCACCCTACCCATCTATTAATACATCCACTCTTTCATTCATCCCAAACCCCATACCACTACTATGATCCCCAAAATAACCCTTCTAGACTCTCCCTTACTCTACCCCTCCTTGCATCATCTGACACCTCTTTTACTATACCAATCCCCAAAACAAACCTTTCTAAACTCTTTCCTCCGACTCTTCCCCTCCACAACCCCTTTTTACTCATCCAAAAGCCTCCTTCTACTGCTATAACCTCCCAAAAATAAATATCTAAATCCTTTACTCTCCTATCCCTCCACAATCAAAATAACAGACTAACATGTTCACTTCTCAAATTTCATATTCTACTATACTAATTCCACACTAATCCTTTATGGGTCCCAGAGTAGCGTGCTAATCGTCAAAAAAGCGCTTCAACACCTAATCAGAGGTAGCAAGCATTATATAAATGCAAACCTTTTCCCTCTTCTATCCCTCCGCTACCTTTCACTATCCAACTGAATAACACATCCACCACTCAAACTATTTTCATATTTCACTACACTAATTTTCAACAGTAACCCTTTATGGGTTCCGGAGTAGCAAGAAAATCACCAATAAAGCGCTTCAACACCCCCATCAGGGTTACAAGTGATATATAAATGCAAACCTTTTCCCTTTTCTATCCGTCCCCAACCCTTCTTAATCCAAATAACTGACTAACAGATCCACCACTCAAATTACTTTAATATTTCACTATACTAATTCAACACTAATCCTTATGGGTTCCAGAGTAGCATGCTACTCACCAAATAAAGCTCTTCAAACCCCATCGGGGGTAGCAAGCGCTATATAAATACAACCCTCTTTCCCTCTTCCATCCTGCGGCTACCCTTCTCTATCCAAATAACGGAATAACATATCCTCCACTCAAATTACTTCATATTTCACTATACTAGTTTTCAACACTAATCCTTTATGGGTTCCGGAGTAGCGTGCTACTCGCAGAAAAGCACTTCAACACCTCTTCAGGGGTAACAAGCGCTATATGAATGCAAACCTTTCTCCTCCTTCTATCCCTTCGCTATCCTTCTCACTCAAAATAACCGACTAATATCCACCACCCAAATTACTTTCATATTTCACCATACTAATTCACTGCTAATCCTTTATGGGTTTCCAGAGTAGGGTGCTACTGCCCAAAAAAAAAAAATTAAAAAAAATAAGGAGGCGCTTCAACTCCCCATCAGGGGTAACAGGGGCTATGTAAATATAAACCTTTTTCCTCTTCTATCCTTCTGCGATCCTTTCGAATCCAAATAACTGACTAACCTATCCACCACTTTAATTACTTTCATACTTCACTACACTAATTCAACACTAATCCTTTATGGGTGCCAGAGTAGCGTGCTACTCGCCGAAAAAGCGCTTTGACGCCTCGTCAAGGGTAGTAAGTGCTACAAAAATGCAATTACAATACAATACAATACCAGGATTTTTATGTCTCCTAACCCCAAGTTTTTTTCCCCGTCAAGATCTTTAGTTATAGGCGAAGTATTTTGGAGTGTTTAAGCACGAGACCTTGTAGGTGGTGCAAACCATCTTGTTAGTACTCTAAACTGGTACAGGAAGCCACTTACTGCAAGTAAAGATGGGGGGGAAAGATGAATCGAAAATAGTTTGTGCCAAAGCAAGCATTTAGAGTAGCAACATGTTTTTAGGGGAAGGCCAGTAAGGAGCAAAATACAATATTCTAAGAGTGAAATGGCCAAGGCTTGTACTAATTGCCAAGACCTTTCTCAGCGACGTTACGTGGCAAATATTCGTTCTGTATGTTATGTAGCCGTCACAGGGGCTCATTATATGAGTGCAGCCATTTTTGGTTTGGTAATAATGACAAGTAATATGACATGGGGCGGTATTTACTAGATTTGATATGAAAGCATCATTCCGAGTTTTTCTGCTCGGAATAAGGAATGACATACGCAGAACCTAACTTTTGTGCACTGATTTCTGCATGTTTTTCCTCTTTTTAAGCATATTTCCTCAGTCAGATTTCAACCTTTTCCTGTAAAAATGTGAATGGAGAAAAGTACTGTGTGTGGTTTCTGCTGTACACCGTGTACTCATAAATAGGTAGAAACTTCTATTTATGCCGAATTCATAACTTAGAATGAGCATGTTATTGGTATCCGATGCTCATGCTATACCTTCAACACGAGACTTGTAAAACAGAGTCAAAGATAAAGCTAAGGGATTTCAGAGCAGAAAAACACTAGGCAGATTCCCACGCGTTTTAGGGACTGTCTTGATAGTGCAGCTGTCTGCAAGACCCATTGTTGCCAAGTCTTTAAACTATACAGAGTGTGCTTTAGCACCGCCGGAAGGAGCATTTCTTTCATCCCTCCTGCTACTGACTGTTCAGTTCATCATTCTGTCTTCTTGGAAGTGCGCCCATTGGATTGCATGAGGTACTAATTTGCATCCGAAAAGCACACTGAGTCAGTAGACTGGTTATCACATTATTTTTTATCTTCTATATCCATTCTATACAGAATGTAATCCCTTTTGCTCCTTTTTTCCCCAGCATTGGCAAATCCAATAGTTCTGGCTATACACTGCTAAACCGCATTGGTGCATGTAACGCATTCAAACATCATTTAGCAAATGTCTGTATTTACATGATTTAGCAAATTATAGTCAGATGTTGACTTTGACTGCCCCCTTCATCAACAAGCTTTGGCAAACAGGAGCGTAGGAGAAATTGTATTTTGGGACTCTTTATCTTTAGGTTCATTTAGGACTCCCACGACTGACTCATACCTAGGCATGTGATCAAACACTGACAGTGGAACCATTCCTCATAGTCATTGGGGTCATCAGAAAATTGGTGGAAAAAGAACCTAGTGCTTAATCACTAATTTTCAGGAGTTAGACTACCCGAACACCTAAAAAAACCAACGTTTTTTCCCCTCATTATTAGTGTGAATTGGCTAGGAAATTGCGGCTCAAAACACGGTTACTTCCTTTGCCTTTCATATGGACCTACGAGTCAAAAACAAGCTTTGGCAATGCAGATAGGTCTGGCTTGTAAATGAAAGGTGACTCTTCAGTCACTGATGGCTTTAGGCATTCAAGAAGTGATGACATACTTTATCACACATACTTACACTCTTGCGTCAATAATCCACCCACTGATTCATTCTATCATTTGCCCACTTACACATCCACAATAAAAAACACACACACAAACAACATACGCAAGACAAACTACAAGAACCAAAGTAGAAAATAAGAAAACATACTCCTGCCTGAATATGTTGGCGTATGCTTGCAATGTATGCAATTAAACATAACAGCTGGTAGTTATCTTGAAATGGTATTGTACAAAGTGTATCAGTGTTATGAATTTTCAGCTCGGCAGACACATTCAGAACAAATATGTTGGCAATCTTGGAATGGTGTATCACAGATTCACTATGGATATACAATTCCACGATGATCGCCTGGTTTACAAGCAGAGGTCATGAAGGATGAAGTGCACTGCAAAGGAAATGAGAAGCAAGCATGTGGTGGTATGCGCAAAAAAAGGAACTAAAAGAGAGCAAACGAAATGAAATGGGATCTATAAAAGTGACACTGGAGACACTGACTCGCTAACTCTGGCACTAACCCTGGCATTAAAGCACCCTCATTTTCATATTGACATTAACTTATGTTCAGACAAATGTAGTCACTCACAAGGGAAGAAAGCCAATGGCTGAAGTGGGATGAACCAGTGTGCCCTGCTGTATGTTGTTAAGGATGGAACCCGAGCTCAAAGTGAACCTCATACAGACCTGTGCTATAAGAGGGTAGACAAGAAGCCTCTCTATGTTTATATCTATAGCGATCTACATCCATATATATTTCGAGTGTGTGAATACATATATTTTTTTCACTGAAAAAAACAAAGGTTAAAGTAATGTTATAGTTAGGTGAGAATTTCAGTGATAATGTAACGTTTTAAACTCCCAAATAAACACTGAAATTTACCAGGCTTTTTTTCCAGTCCAAAATGTTTATGTTGTCACTGAGAAATTCACCTAACTAGAACGTTACTTTAACCTTTTATATATGTAATCATCCAGTACATTTATCGTCATATGACCACCACAGACGTGTTTCAACCAAACTGGTCTTGCTTGCGGTATTCTGAGTCCATAGTCACTTTTCACCTTATATACACACTCAGTGTATCCATTATGGGATGAGTAGTCAAATAATTGTTTCTTTTTAACAAGTTGTATGTTTTGTGTGATTACTAAGGTTTTTTCAATTGCATTTTCTCACTATTAGGTCCCTGTAACCTCTGCTTTTTTTGTGATTTTTTACTGTGTTTTTATTTTATATTCTAACTGAAACCTGTAAACTTGTCACAGTCACTACAGATCAGATTGTGCTCCATTAGATCAAGGACGCATTCACCTCCATTAAGGAGGATTTTTTCCCCCCAACATGGAATACGTGAGGAAACACATTTGATTTGCCTTTGACAAGCCCAAGTTATGAACGTTTGTGCGTACTGAAGTGGAGCTTCAGCTGGCGCACCTGCTATGTTTATATTTGTAAGTGCTTCCAGCACCTGAACCTAAATTTTTCCCCAGAAGAGTAGCCAGTTTTGCCAAAAGCATCTACCCAACTGAAGCACTTCAATCTGGTTAATTAGCAAATGATACTTTGTTGGGTAAATGTTGCATGCATAGTCTGCATTAAAGCTGCATAAAGGGCCACAGGGTAAAGTTCCCAGTGACCTTGTGTGCATCTAATATCAGCAATGTAATTGTTCCTCGAGCATCTTCATCCAGAAATCTGTGATAGAGTGAATCCTCGTCAGGAGAAGTTGACGAGACTACGAAGAGGTGAATACCCACCAAACGGGAAGTTCCCCTTAACTAAATGAAGTAAGTGCTTTGTGGAGATATGCATGTATTATTTGCATCAATAACGTGTCACCAAAATTGGCTGTAAACGCGCTCTGGGGTCTTTTGTTAAGCTGTACAAAGTGGGAAAAGGCGAGAAGACCTTTTCATACTACTGAAGAAAATGGGGAGGGAAGCTGCGCACCCTCCCTCCCCCGGGCGATTTCGGCTCTTGGGAACCCATTCCCCAGGGCCTGGTGAAATTCAATAGGGGAGGGGGGCCAAGCAGCCCCTCTCTCTGGGCCGGCTTTAACACCGGGTGTTCCCTACCCCCAGGGCCCAGCCACATCTCCCTGGGTGCCCAGGCTCCACCCAGGACACCCAGTGACCTGCAGGAAATGCAGCTTCCTGCGTGCAAGAGCAATCCGTTCATCTCTTTCCCATCCCGCATTTCTGGGGCAGCGAAAGATATGAAAACTCTGCTTCCAGCTAATGGGAACACTGACAGCTTCCACTTGTTGGAAGCATAGTGTTTGCTTTTGCCTGAATGAGCGGTCATAGCTTATGCCATATAAAGGCAAACCGCTATCTCCCGAGGGTGGGCACCTTGGGAGTTAGCAGGAGCTGGCCCTGCTCCAGGGACAGAGAATCACACTGTTTTTGGCATATTATAATTATATTAGTAACAAGCACTTCGCATTTGACAATTAAGACTATAGGTCAGTGCATTTTGTCACGTGGAAATGATCTATTTTTTTTTTAATGAAGTCAAGCAAGGTATTTTATACATGTTTTGCATTGAAGGGGTGGTATGGACAGAGATCTGCAACACTACATTTAGATTTATTAATCATATTGGAAATAAGCACATAGCGCTTTATAATAACGGACCAGCGCATTTGCTGCCATGTCAATGTATCAATGTGTTATTATTGTGTTACTTGAGGATGAAATACACCTAAACGGGTATTTAATTATTTCAGTAAGGATACACATAGGACAATATTTTATGCGAGTCAGCCAGCTTAGTAGTCAAGATCACTCAGCCTTTCATCCTTTGGGGAGAGTGGGGGGGGGGCGATAAAATGAGTACCATTGAGTTGAGTAACAATAAAACATCTGTTATTCAGTGACAAGATGCCCTTCAGTGAACATGTGCTTTACAAATACACGTTATGTCCATATTATGTTACTAGCGGTTCTTATTTTATGTGACTAGGCTTGATTGGTGTAAATTACAGGCCATTAAACCATGGGTTTTTACACATAATCCAGCTCTTATTTTTCTGCAGTAGGCTCTCATTCACATATGTAGTCTGTCAACTTTTACCAAGTTTAACAATTTGTCACGCTTCGAATGTCTCTCTTCAGTGAGTGCAGCCCGCAGAGGGGTAGCTATATTTATAACTAAAGTTCTGTAAGCACAGATGCATTGCTACCAAATTAATGTAGAAGGTCTAATGGCCTGGATATATTGTACAATTGGTTTAGAATTAAGGACCATAGTAAGCGTACACGGCCCTATAAAAGATAACCCGACCCGTTAACAGATCTTTTTTCCAATTACTCTTGTCACAACATGGCAAAATAATTATTGTGCAGATTTTAATTTTCTGCAGTATCCAACCCCAGATTCTGCATCACCCAATCGAAGGCAGAATAAAACTAAAAACTCATGATACGTTTATTCATGTTGCAAAAAGAATCTCATCTTGAAAATCTTAACATACCAGGATGAACACACACCAGATGGTGCTTAGATGTCTATGGCTTGGAGTCCGAATGGTCTGCCTGCTGAGTCCGAAGTACGTTGCTCCGCCACACTTCTTCCACCGCATTCCCATAGGCTGCTATTTACTGAACTACAGTTCAGACTGGGTGGCTGTTTATTAGATAAGATTTACAAGCTCTGATTCTATTTGTAGCTTGTATCTAAGCATCATGCAGTTTCTTCCTTATGTTGCTCAAACTGTGCCTCGTAGAATTGCTTCCTTGCTGCTTGTAGAACCTTGCTTCATTGGGTCTTGTTGCGTTAGATGTCTCGAACTTCACATGACCCTTAGTGATTCCTAAATATGAGAAGCATTATCTAAGATGTTTATTTACTTTTGGTCCTGATGAAGATGAGCGGATAATTGGAGGATGTCCACCGAAATTATTTTTTTTTGTCCACGGTGGCTTGGCAGAAGGAATGCTTAAGACACCTTCTCCAGTTTGTTGAAGACCCTCTTTTTGCTACTAGGCTTGGTTTTTAATGAATGGACTATTTGGGTGATATTGTTTGTGGTTTTCTTATTGATTATTTCATCAATATGTTCATTGTAATGATATGTTTTGATTATCAATTAAAGATAATCTGTTTTTCAATGTATCTTCTGAATTTATCAAATTATAACTTCTGGATTTTAATACAAAAGTCTAAGCAACGTTTTGTACAGCCTAAAAACGCTCCCACTTCGGCCACATACAGTTCTCACTGTTTTATTGTATACATTTTGACCAGGCATTCTGAAATAATTCGAATTAATTTAGATGTCCTTTTTTGTTATATTAATGATCCGGCAATGAGCACAGAAACATGTATTAATTTACAAACCTCACCTGATATTCCCAATGAGGATAAATACACAAGTAAAACCATGTTGGGATCTTGTGGGAATTTAATATTCTATTTGTTTTCACAGTACTCAATTTTTTTAACACTCTTCACATGGAATTTTACTGGGTGTGTGTGTCTCTGTGTGTGTGTGTGTGTGTGTGTCTCCTCCGGCTTAGGCCAGTCTACAATATCATTGAAGTGAAACTTCCCTTCCACCTGGAAAAGAACAGAGCGTCACACCAACTCCTTAGACTTCAGTTTGTTTATTCAAAACACTATGAATTTCGGCTACTGCTGTTGCCTTTGTCAAGTAGGCGAACAAGCTCCCATTGCGAACACATAAAGGGCAAGGTTCATTAACAAAGAAGTTGTCATTTCAATTTAATTTTTAAACAATATCTATATTATATTTACTTCTTTCTTTTAACTTTTTGACTTTTTAACTTTCACCAAAAAGATGATTTAATGGAATGCCTACTTTGCACAATTATAGTTATGCAGCATACATATAGAAGACATAATATTGGTCGTATTTAGATAGCTTTGTTACCCGGCCCATTTAATTCATCATGCCACAATGAGTCCAGTTACCCAGTGGCCAGAAATTTTCATCTGAAGCACAAAGGGGAAAATACTCTTTTGAAATATTCTGGCATAGAAAGAGTTGAACAAAACTTAAGGGGAGCAGATCACAAGAAACAACTGCAACTCATTTGATGTTGCTACATTATTGAACTCATTACAAAAGTCCCATACGGTCACAACAGCGACGAGGAGTTAGCAGTACACATTGGTATCTGAGACTCCCTACATGTTCAAGAAAGTGCAACACAAGCTCTCTTTTTCAGTGAAACCACACATCTGCCCAACTAGATGCTGTACAGTTATCAAAAAGCGGGTGAAGCCAAAGTCTATCTCTCAGTAGTACTCTAAATGCTTGTTTTCTGTTGATCACACAAGATATTGTGACAGCTGCGCTGTCAAACTACACCTAATAAAGTGAAGAGCTTAGGGGGTTACTTTTTTTTTAAGCCCACTGTTGAATCATTCTTTTCCGACCTCTACTCAAGACTGAATGCATTAACATAAGTTACACAAATAACTGTCCTAAGACAGAGTACCCATGTCAAGGAGAGTCGCTGGATCCACTTATACAATGCTTTATTAGCAGGGACCTTGAAGTTCAATGTCAGCATGCTTTAAGTGGTGCAGAACTTCACAGCCACAGTAGTTTGATCTCTTCCAAGGTATGTGAATGCTTTCTCTTGTTTACAGAAAATTGTCTGGCTTCCAGTTGCTACCATCTATTCTTAAGACTGAGCCAGGGTTGCTGCAATAGATTATCCATGTAGGATGTCCACCTGACGCGAGGTCACTATGGACACTTTTCAATCCTGGATTTTGCGTGATTGTCTAATGGAATCTGGGTGTTGTAGTCTTACTTAGAATCCACTGAGCTAATTAGACTAGCATCAAAAACGAATAATTTGTAGATGAAAAGTTCAGGACTGGAGACAGTGTCCAGAATAACCTAGAGTGAGATGGTCAGTCTATAATCATGTGATAGTCTGAAAATGAAAAATGTAGGGTTAAACAGCTTCCAAAGTCAAATGACTTGTAGCATAATAACTGCATGGAAAAATGGGAAGCATACCATGGTCGACTTTTGAGAACATGTTTAGAATGCCAAAACCTTCACCAGGGGGTCAGGGACACAGACAACACCGTAGAGGCAGCAGAGGCACAGAAAATGGGTTGGTACAACTTAGAAGACATACACTACAAGGGCAGTGACACAAGACTTAAACTAGCAACATTAAGACAGACACTCTGCACATCACGACCACAGATATGGAATAGACAGTGACAAGAGAGATTACAGTGACAATAGGACAAGAGCACAAAGTTCAGCAAATATTTTGTCAGTAACAAAGACATGGTGCCGACGATGCAGGCTGAAAAACAAAAACAGCAAATCAACATATTTGGTGTTATATAAACACAAATGCAAAGTCTATTCCTTTAACACAAAGGCATAGAGCTATGGTTCTTAATCTTGGGTCTGAAACACCAATTAAAGGGATCCTTGACAGTTGAGAAATTAAATATTAGAAACGTTTTAAAATTGAAAAATGTACGACTCTGTACAAATGTGAAGGAACATGAATTTGGAGGCTAAAATTTAAGTTGGTATCCTTAGCTTCATTAGAGGGTGCAGCACAAGTAAAGCAAGCAAAATCCTGCTTGTATGGGTGATCTCAACTGAAGCATTGGTATGCGTCATCAAAAAGGACAACATGCATTATGAGCAAAAAAACAAAGTGATATGTGGCAGGTATTGTCCCAAAACTGGGTGATGATAACTGGAGAAAAACTTGGCAAGACCATGACATTGCATGTTTACAGGAGACATGGTGCACGGAGTCAATCTTCGTAAATGGATATCAATCCTTTCAAACACTGGCTAGACCTTCCTTTTCAGGGAGGGCTAAGGGGGGTGTCTTTATTCCAAATAATCTACCAGTAAAAGTAAAAAAAGTTTGTTTCACCAAACTCACACTTCCATTTGCTGACATTCGAGTTAATAAAGGAAGGCACTTGGCTCCCAATTCATTTTCATAATAATGAGTTTGGGCCACATATGCATTCTGTGGTAGGTGAGCTAAATAAGGCAATAAGTGATTTCAAGAATGAGGCAGTCAACATTATTTGGCTGGGTGATTTTAACATACACCCATGTAAATATAATTAAGTCCCTGTCTGTGGCTTTGAGGACTTTAGAGGGGGGGAGGGGGGGGGGGGGGGGGGTGACGACAATATACCACTTCACCCATAGTGAATATGGACACTTCCTAAATAGGATTCTATTTTCCTTTAATATGTTAATAATTAATGGCCCAAACCTACCAATAGGAAATCCAGGCCGATCTTTCCAGCGAATTGGGTACGAGTCAACGATTGATTCTATAGTAGTTACTAATCCCCTCAGCATAAGGGCCACTCTGTTAGAAAATCAATTCACGATTTTTAGTGGCCATGCCATTCTATCTTTACAGTTAAGTGTATCCACAATCGACCGACATCCCATCAGAAAGTTGGAACACCAATCGTGGCAAGAAAAGATGGCTTTCAACTTAAGTGGGCTCACATTGATAAAATTAAGATGGTCCCAGAAATTGTTTCAACCATTCAGGGTAATATATCTATATGCCTGAAACCCGACGTTGACCCAGGGGTAGTGGTGCCCTCTTTTTGTGTTCTCTTAGAAAAGGTCAAATTGGCTCTCACACGCATCAAATTGTTAAATACTGGGAAAGGCAAGGGCTGGTTTGACTACCCGTGTACTAAAGCGAGGAAGGCTTTAATGTCTGCCCTGAAAATCAAATCTAGAACGATCTACATGGCATTTATGGACCAGTCGGCAGCATTTGACTGTGGTTCATGGCAAGCTATGGAACATAATGGAGGAGATAGGGGTTGATTTAGCCATAATTAATTTCATTAGACATTTATATTCAAACGCTGCGTCATCGGTTCGTTACACCAAAAATGGGGACTGTACCCGCCTATTCAAAATCGGTAGAGGGGTTGCGTCCTTGCCACATTCCTCTTCTCTATTTATACACACGGATTGGAGGATGCCCTCTTGATGACCACACGGGACGTTCCGGTTTTCGATTCACACCTGCTACCCATATTGGCCTATGCGGTGTTGATCGCAAGAACAGGGATAGCTCTCCAACGCCTGGTAACTGCGTATGCATCCTTTATGGATTCAATAATTCAATAGATCTGAAAATTAATCAGACTAAGTCCTTTGCAATTATATCTGGGGATAGAAAAAGACGAAAC
The DNA here is from genome assembly GCF_964263255.1 of Lissotriton vulgaris. Classification (NCBI taxonomy): domain Eukaryota; kingdom Metazoa; phylum Chordata; class Amphibia; order Caudata; family Salamandridae; genus Lissotriton; species Lissotriton vulgaris. The sequence goes on along the minus strand of NC_141699.1, from coordinate 600,106,310 downwards.
CCCGTACCTCCATGCGGACCCCGGAAGGATTGAGGTGGTTAATACCTTCCCTTACCTGGGAGTTCTCTTTGACAAAAATCTACTGTGGTCAAATTTGGTTGAAGGAAGGATGCTGGGAATGGAGAGAAGCCTTTCGGCCTTAAAATCCTTTTCCCAAAAACTGGGCGCCAGACCATTACGTCTGATAAAGAACATCTATCAGGCTAAGACAAAAGCCGCAGCAACGTATGGGGCGGGTGTTTGGGGCATGGTATCCATAGACTCACTCCAAATGATTGAAAACAACTTTTTAAAGTCTCTAGTGGGCCTGCCTCCCTCTTCCTCCAACTATATTTTACATATAGAACTGGATTTGGCCTATATCTCAGACTCAATTCGGCTAGCCCCGATCCTGTGGCACTCAATCTGACAGAGGGACACGGTGACCCTGACACAGAGTATAATAAGAAACTTGCTAAAATTGGAAAACCACAGAAGGGTCAGGTGGCTTAACTACGTTGAGTCAGTGTTGAATGATACTGGGCTCCCTGACTTATTCAGGGATCCACTAGCTTGCAGAAAGGTCTCAAAACAAAAGGTAATGAACATGTTTTTATTGATTGCAGAATGCAACTGGATGGAAACAAATCGGGACAAACAGGCAGTTCGTATCTATCGCCTGAGCCCGCCTTTGATAGAGGGACGGCACTTCTACTTAGCAAACGTCGCTAGTGCATAACACACATTCATATTATTAAGATTTTGCATGAACATGATACCATTGATGTTAGGCTACCCAGAAAAAACATATAACCATTCAGATTTGCTTGTGTGATAACCTCTCCATACAAACTGAGCTACACTTAGTTTTGCGGGCTCTAAGAGAAAGGAAGGAATGACTACCTTGTCCCGATTTTAAATAACAAAAATTTAAAAACAATGTCGGGTGGCACATTATTTTTTCAAATCGTTGTCTGACCCTCTGGTTTGCTTTTTGGTTGCCAAGTTTTTATGGGCATGCATGAAAAAGAGGAAGTAGGGTTGTAAATAGTACTGGGTTTATTATGCGGTAAATTTGCACAATACACTTTGGGTCTATTAAAACAGGAGTTTTTTTATTATATGTGAAAGGAAACTGCTGCTATTAACTCGTGTGAAAGATGAATTGGCATTTTATATTGTTTTATTCTTTTATTTGTGCTTTTATGATCTTACCTATTGGATCGAATAAAGAAAGAATTGATTGATATGCTAGTCTAGCATATTAGCTTTGCCTTTTAGAAATAAAAACAGATTTTGAAAAGTTCCAACCTTCCCATTAAAACTGATTTTTATATATTTTTGGTGTGCTTATTAAATCACATTTTTAATAATTTAGCATTTTTTTATATTTATTTCTGTATTTTGCACACAGTTTAGAGGTTCAAAGCATAGAAATTGCTTAGGTTGAGGTCCCTGGTTTTCAGTAGTGACTCAGTAAGGACCCACATTAGTCAAAAGGTTAAGAAATGAGCACTAAGAATGAGACTGAAACAAATAGACAAAGTCTGTGACACTAAGACTGGCAGGGAGGATCGGCAGTGCAGAAGTGGTCCAGCCACAGAAATACAGCCAAATGTTGTGGGTAGCTCTAGAAATGTGCTACTGAGTGAGAGACACAAGGATTCAACTAATGCCCCACACACAGTAAGAATGGTGATGGACAAAGTGTCAAAGAGAGAGCACCCGATGAGGAAAGAGAATGACCACGGAAGCAAGAATGGAGGCAGGTGAGCATTGAAATTAAGACAACATGAACAAATGGAACACGATTGTACCAAAGACACAAGAGCAGCAAATATTATTGGTGTGCGAGAATGCAAGGCTTCGATCAAGTTCCTATAGTGATTAACAATCAACTAAAACCTCCCCATATTCAGAACAGCAATAAGACTCGAATGCCCTGAAATCTGAACAGACACTTGTTTGTAAAGCCTGCCTGTGAAAGTAAACCTCAAACTCCTTTTGTATGAGTGGGTGTACTGCTTACTTATAAAATAGTCCCTCATAACTTGAAATGAAAGTACTCCATGATGGAGGTGGACCAGTACACCAAACATCTAATAGAATGAGGCGACACTGCCATCCTCGCGTGCACACAGCTTGTATACTTTATCAAATTAGTACCAATATGTATACGTCAGTTGTGCTCTCAGGGCAGATCAATTAAGAGGGGGCAGTGAGTGAATACGACATGATGCAGCTGACTGGAAAGAACGCGGACTGGTAAACTGAACAAGCCCTCTAATACGAGAACGTATTAAATGTATAATTCCACAAATGTGGCACGAGAACATCAACTGTAAGCCAAAAGTTAACAGCATTGGTAAAACGGTCACATTGAACGCAAAAGAGACTAATAATAAAAAAAATGAACTAACACCACGATACTGGCGCGCCTTTGAAAGGTGGATAGTCGTAAAGGGGCAGTGCTAAAGTAAGGAATTGTTAGGAGTTGCATGTGAGGGCGCGAGCTGTGCCAGGCGCTGACAGGAAGTGCCCCCACCTTCTCCCAGTGCCTGGCTGCACCTCTGCCCGGTCCCTCCACCGAAGCACCCACCGGTGGTCGGAGGGCCGCGTTACACTCCTTTGGGGGAGGAAAGAGTGAGCAAATATTGGCGGCACATGGGGGCGCTGACACGGGGCACATTGTTCCCCCGCTGGCCCGTCACTTCCCCATTTGCGCTGGGACTACTACAATGCCTCCATCCCGCACCTCAGCCGAAGATACCCCTCTCCCATCCCGGGCACACTCACATATCTTGCCCCTGAGGCTCTGCAAAATGCGGGGGGTCTCCCAGCTGCCCCCGTCTTCCTCCGCCATGACCAGACTTCAGATTCTAGCTTGCCGACACACACCAACTTCAGGCCATTGGAAACCCAGCCGCGCGCCACCCCGCCCCATGCCTGGCGTCACCGCCCTCCTGCACCGTGCCCGTGCACCAGGTTCCGCCCCCAGCGCCCGACCACGCCCCCCAGGCGCGTCACCGCGCTGCCATAGGTGGGAAAGGGCAGGGCATTCAGTGACAAAATATCCCTGACCTGCGCTGTGTTTATACCTAACACTTCCGCCTGACCTGTTTGTGGTGGCTTAGGTTAGTGCAAGCACAGCTGGATGGGACAGTTTAATGCTAGCCTGCCTGTATGTCTTGTCCTTGGTAGCCGCAGAATAACTCAGGCAGGAGCAGCAGAGGTTAGAGCCTCGTGAGCCCAGTTTATCTGCAAGAATGATGACTTAACTTGGATAGTTGGTTCTAATTGCATGATAGACCATAATCATTATGTTTTTACTGGCAACCCATTTCACTACAAGCGGCCCACTTTCAAACTTTGTGGACGGTTAGTGCTATATAAAGTTGCAGTGTTCAGCGCAGCTCCGTAAATTGGCTGTCTGTTTTTGCAAAGCAGCGTTATTGTACTATAAGGCCATAATTGCCCCAGCACACTTTCTATTTCACATAATAACATTGGGTAATACAGGAAGCCAAAAAATGCAGCATTACTATTAAAATAGAACAAGCATTGGAAATGCAATAGGGCTCGCATTAGGAAAGTTTGAGCTATTGGTCTTATAAATGAATTTTTTTTATTTATGTTTTTTTTTAAATAGCTAAATTAATAGCTTTGTCATTTACAATGCCAATAGTTATAACTTTCGCAAATGTGACACCTATAGCATTTGTAATGCAACATGTTTTGTATTTACGTGACTTAGATGTATTGATATTACAAATAACAATGGCTTTTAATTTTTAAAAATAATTAATACTTAAATAATTTATTTAATTTGTAATGGCAATAGCTTAAACTTTTGTAAATAACTTTTGTGAAGATTATGTTCAGTGTTTTTTATTGTGACGAAAATTCAAGAACAGAAGTGAAATATTAACATCTTTTTGTGATTTGTAATAAAGCGTGAAAGCTTGAAAACAGCTTGAAACATTGAAAGAACATATTTTAACCAGTGATGCTGTGGTTGCGCTGAGTGATGCTGTGGTTGCGCTGAGTGATGCTGTGGTTGCGCTGTGTGATGCTGTGGTTTCGCTGAGTAGTGTGTGCATCGGTGGAGCTTAGCGGGTGCATCAGTGGAGCTGTTTGGGGGGTGCATTGGTGGAGCTTAGTTGGAGCATCGGCGGAGCTGTGTGGTGGGTGCATCGGTGGAGCTGTGGTGGGTGCCTCGGCGGAGCTGTGGTGGGTGCCTCGGCGGAGCTGTGTGGTGGGTGCATCCGCGGAGCTGTGTGGTGGGTGCATCGGCGGAGCTGTGTGGTGGGTGCATCGGCTGAGCTGTGTGGTGGGTGCATCGGCGGAGCTGTGTGGTGGGTGCATCGGCGGAGCTGTGTGGTGGGTGCATCGGTGGAACTGTGTGGTGGGTGCATCGGTGGAGCTGTGTGCTGGGTGCCTCGGTGGAGCTGTGTGCCTCGGTGGAGCTGTGTGGTGGGTGCCTCGGTGGAGCTGTGTGGTGGGTGCATCGGTGGAGCTGGGTGGTGGGTGCATTGGTGGAGCTGTGTCGGTGGAGCTGTGTGGTGGCTGCATCGGTGGAGCTGTGTGGTGGGTGCATTGGTGGAGCTGTGTGGTGGGTGCATCGGTGGAGCTGGGTGGTGGGTGCATCGGTGGAGCTGTGTCGGTGGAGCTGTGTGGTGGCTGCATCGGTGGAGCTGTGTGGTGGGTGCATCGGTGGAGCTGGGTGGTGGGTGCATCGGTGAAGCTGTGTGTTGGGTGCATCGGTGGAGCTGTGTGGTGGGTGCATCTGTGGAGCTGTGTGGTGGGGGCATCTGTGGAGCTCTGTGGTGGGGGCATCTGTGGAGCTCTGTGGTGGGTGCATCGGTGGAGCTGTGTTGGTGGAGCTGTATGGTGGTTGCATCAGTGGAGCTGTGTGGTGGGTGCATCGGTGGAGCTGTGTGGTGGGTGCCTCGGCAGAGCTGTGTGGTGGGTGCCTCGGCGGAGCTGTGTGGTGGGTGCATCAGCGGAGCTGTGTGGTGGGTGCATCGGCGGAGCTGTGTGGTGGGTGCATCGGTGGAGCTGTGTGGTGGGTGCATCGGTGGAGCTGTGTGGTGGGTGCATCTGTGGAGCTGTGTGGTGGGTGCCTCGGTGGAGCTGTGTGGTGGGTGCCTCGGTGGAGCTGTGTGGTGGGTGCCTCGGTGTAGCTGTGTGCTGGGTGCATCGGTGGAGCTGTGTGGTGGGTGCCTTGGTGGAGCTGTATGGTGGGTGCCTCGGTGGAGCTGTGTGGAGGGTGCATCGGTGGAGCTGTGTGGTGGGTGCATCGGTGGAGTTGTGTCGGTGGAGCTGTGTGGGTGGAGCTGTGTGGTGGGTGCATCGGTGGAGCTGTGTGGTGGGTGCATCGGTGGAGCTGTGTGGTGGGTGCATCGGTGGAGCTGTGTGGTGGGTGCATCGGTGGAGCTGTGTGGTGAGTGCATTGGTGGAGCTGTGTGGTGGGGGCATCTGTGGAGCTCTGTGGTGGGGGCATCGGTGGAGCTGTGTCGGTGGAGCTGTATGGTGGTTGCATCAGTGGAGCTGTGTGGTGGGTGCATCGGTGGAGCTGTGTGGTGGTTGGATCAGTGGAGCTGTGTGGTGGGTGCATCATTGGAGCTGTGTCAGTGGAGCCGTGTGATGGGTGCCTCGGTGGAGCTGTGTGATGGGTGCCTCGGTGGAGCTGTGTGATGGGTGCCTCGGTGGAGCTGTGTGGTGGGTGCCTCGGTGGAGCTGTGTGGTGGGTGCCTCGGTGGAGCTGTGTGGTGGGTGCCTCGGTGGAGCTGTGTGGTAGTTGCATCAGGGGAGCTGTGTGGTGGGTGCATCGGTGGAGCTGTGTCGGTGGAGCTGTGTGGTGGTTGCATCAGTGGAGCTGTGTCGGTGGAGCTGTGTGGTGGGTGCATCGGTGGAGCTGGGTGGTGGGTGCATCAGTGGAGTTGTGTGGTGGGTACATCGGTGGAGCTGTGTGGTGGGTGCATCGGTGGAGCTGGGTGGTGGGTGCATCTGTGGAGCTGTGTGGTGGGTGCATCTGTGGAGCTGTGTGGTGGGTGCATCTGTGGAGCTGTGTGGTGGGTGCATCTGTGGAGCTGTGTGGTGGGTGCATCTGTGGAGCTGTGTGGTGGGTGCATCTGTGGAGCTGTGTGGTGGGTGCCTCGGTGGAGCTGTGTGGTGGGTGCCTCAGTGGAGCTGTGTGGTGGGTGCTTCAGTGGAGCTGTGTGGTGGGTGCCTCGGTGGAGCTGTGTGGTAGGTGCCTCGGTGGAGCTGTGTGGTGGGTGCATAGGTGGAGCTGTGTGGTGGGTGCCTCGGTGGAGCTGTGTGGTAGGTGCCTCGGTGGAGCTGTGTGGTGGGTGCCTCGGTGGAGCTGTGTGGTGGGTGCATCGGTGGAGCTGTGTGGTGGGGGCATCTGTGAAGCTCTGTGGTGAGTGCATCGGTGGAGCTGTGTGGTGGTTGCATCAGTGGAGCTGTGTGGTGGGTGCATTTGTTGAGCTGTGTGGTGGGTGCCTCGGTGGAGCTGTGTGGTGGGTGCATAGGTGGAGCATGTGTGGTGGGTGCATTGGTGGAGCTGTGTGGTGGGTGCATCGGTGGAGCTGTGTGGTGGGTGCATCGGTGCAGCTGTGTGGTAGGTGCCTCGGTGGAGCTGTGTGGTAGGTGCCTCGGTGGAGCTGTGTGGTGGGTGCCTCGGTGGAGCTGTGTCTTGGGTGCATCAGTTGAGCTGTGTGGTGGGGGTATTCTGTGGAGCTCTGTGGTGGGTGCATCGGTGGAGCTGTGTCGGTGGAGCTGTGTGGTGGTTGCATCAGTGGAGCTGTGTGGTGGTTGCATCAGTGGAGCTGTGTGGTGGTTGCATCAGTGGAGCTGTGTGGTGGTTGCATCAGTGGAGCTGTGTGGTGGGTGCATCAGTGGAGCTGTGTGGTGGGTGCATCAGTGGAGCTGTGTCAGTGGAGCTGTGTGGTGGGTGCATCAGTGGAGCTGTGTCGGTAGAGCTGTGTGGTGGGTGCATCGGTGGAGCTGGGTGGTGGGTGCATCAGTGGAGCTGTGTGGTGGGTGGAGCTGGGTGGTGGGTGCATCTGTGGAGCTGCGTGGTGGGTGCATCTGTGGAGCTGCGTGGTGGGTGCATCTGTGGAGCTGCGTGGTGGGTGCATCGGTGGAGCTGGGTGGTGGGTGCATCTGTGGAGCTGGGTGCATCTGTGGAGCTGTGTGGTGGGTGCATCTGTGGAGCTGTGTGGTGGGTGCCTCGGTGGAGCTGTGTGGTGGGTGCCTCGGTGGAGCTGTGTGGTGGGTGCATCGGTGGAGCTGTGTGGTGGATGCATCTGTGGAGCTGTGTGGTGGGTGCATCTGTGGAGCTGTGTGGTGGGTGCATCTGTGGAGCTGTGTGGTGGGTGCCTCGGTGGAGCTGTGTGGTGGGTGCTTCGGTGGAGCTGTGTGGCGGGTGCATCGGTGGAGCTGTGTGGTGGGTGGCTCTGTGGAGCTGTGTGGTGGGTGCCTCGGTGGAGCTGTGTGGTGGGTGCATCGGTGGAGCTGTGTGGTGGGTGCCTCGGTGGAGCTGTGTGGTGGGTGCCTCGGTGGAGCTGTGTGGTGGGTGCCTTGGTGGAGCTGTGTGGTGGGTGCCTCGGTGGAGCTGTGTGGTGGGTGCCTCGGTGGAGCTGTGTGGTGGGTGCCTCGGTGGAGCTGTGTGGTGGGTGCATCGGTGGAACTGTGTGGTGGGTGCATCGGTGGAACTGTGTGGTGGGTGCATCGGTGGAGCTGTGTAGGTGGAGCTGTGTGGTGGGTGCCTTGGTAGAGCTGTATGGTGGGTGCCTTGGTGGAGCTGTGTGGTGGGTGCATCGGTGGAGCTGTGTGGTGGGTGCCTCTGTGGAGCTGTGTGGTGGGTGCATTGGTGGAGCTGTGTGTTGGGTGCATCGGTGGAGCTGTGTGGTGGGTGCCTCGGTGGAGCTGTGTGGTGGGTGCATCGGTGGAGCTGTGTGGTTGGTGCCTCGGTGGAGCTGTGTGGTGGGTGCATCGGTGGAGCTGTGTGGTGGGTGCATCGGTGGAGCTGTGTGGTGGGTGCCTCGATGGAGCTGTGTGGTGGGTGGCTCTGTGGAGCTGTGTGGTGGGTGGCTCTGTGGCGCTGTGTGGTGGGTGGCTCTGTGGAGCTGTGTGGTGGGTGCCTCGGTGGAGCTGTGTGGTGGGTGCATAGGTGGAGCTGTGTGGTGGGTGCATCGGTGGAGCTGTGTGGTGGGTCCCTCGGTGGAGCTGTGTCTTGGGTGCATCAGTGGAGCTGTGTGGTGGGGTCATCTGTGGAGCTCTGTGGTGGGAGCATCGGTGGAGCTGTGTCGGTGGAGCTGTGTGGTGGTTGCATCAGTGGAGCTGTGTGGTGGGTGCATCGGTGGAGCTGTGTCGGTGGAGCTGTGTGGTGGGTGCATCGGTGGAGGTGGGTGCATCAGTGGAGCTGTGTGGTGGGTGCATCTGTGGAGCTGTGTGGTGGGTGCATCTGTGGAGCTGTGTGGTGGGTGCATCGGTGGAGCTGTGTGGTGGGTGCATCTGTGGAGCTGGTTGGTGGGTGCATCTGTGGAGCTGGGTGGTGGGTGCATCTGTGGAGCTGTGTGGTAGGTGCCTCGGTGGAGCTGTGTGGTGGGTGCATCGGTGGAGCTGTGTGGTGGGTGCATCGGTGGAGCTGTGTGGTGGGGGCATCGGTGGAGCTGTGTGGTGGGGGCATCGGTAGAGCTCTGTGGTGAGTGCATCGGTGGAGCTGTGTCGGTGGAGCTGTGTGGTGGTTGCATCAGTGGAGCTGTGTGGTGGGTGCATCTGTTGAGCTGTGTTGTGGGTGCCTCGGTGGAGCTGTGTGGTGGGTGCATAGGTGGAGCATGTGTGGTGGGTGCATAGGTGGAGCATGTGTGGTGGGTGCATTGGTGGAGCTGTGTGGTGGGTGCATCGGTGGAGCTGTGTGGTAGGTGCCTCGGTGGAGCTGTGTGGTAGGTGCCTCGATGGAGCTGTGTGGTGGGTGCCTCGGTGGAGCTGTGTCTTGGGTGCATCAGTGGAGCTGTGTGGTGGGGTCATCTGTGGAGCTCTGTGGTGGGTGCATCAGTGGAGCTGTGTGGTTGTTGCATCAGTGGAGCTGTGTGGTGGGTGCATCAGTGGAGCTGTGTGGTGGGTGCATCAGTGGAGCTGTGTCGGTAGAGCTGTGTGTTGGGTGCATCGGTGGAGCTGGGTGGTGGGTGCATCAGTGGAGCTGTGTGGTGGGTGGAGCTGTGTGGTGGGTGCATCTGTGGAGCTGCGTGGTGGGTGCATCTGTGGAGCTGTGTGGTGGTTGCATCAGTGGAGCTGTGTGGTGGGTGCATCGGTGGAGCTGTGTGGAGGGTGCATCGGTGGAGCTGTGTGGTGGGTGCATCAGTGGAGCTGTGTGGTGGGTGCATCAGTGGAGCTGTGTGGTGGGTGCATCAGTGGAGCTGTGTGGTGGTTGCATCAGTGGAGCTGTGTGGTGGGTGGATCAGTGGAGCTGTGTGGTGGGTGCATCAGTGGAGCTGTGTGGTGGGTGCATCAGTGGAGCTGTGTGGTGGGTGCATCAGTGGAGCTGTGTCGGTGGAGCTGTGTGGTGGGTGCATCAGTGGAGCTGTGTCGGTAGAGCTGTGTGTTGGGTGCATCGGTGGAGCTGGGTGGTGGGTGCATCAGTGGAGCTGTGTGGTGGGTAGAGCTGGGTGGTGGGTGCATCTGTGGAGCTGCGTGGTGGGTGCATCGGTGGAGCTGTGTGGTGGGTGCATCGGTGGAGCTGGGTGGTGGGTGCATCTGTGGAGCTGGGTGCATCTGTGGAGCTGTGTGGTGGGTGCATCTGTGGAGCTGTGTGGTGGGTGCATCTGTGGAGCTGTGTGGTGGGTGCCTCGGTGGAGCTGTGTGGTGGGTGCCTCGGTGGAGCTGTGTGGTGGGTGCATCTGTGGAGCTGTGTGGTGGGTGCATCTGTGGAGCTGTGTGGTGGGTGCATCTGTGGAGCTGTGTGGTGGGTGCATCTGTGGAGCTGTGTGGTGGGTGCATCTGTGGAGCTGTGTGGTGGGTGCATCTGTGGAGCTGTGTGGTGGGTGCCTCGGTGGAGCTGTGTGGTGGGTGCTTCGGTGGTGCTGTGTGGTGGGTGCATTGGTGGAGCTGTGTGGTGGGTGGCTCTGTGGAGCTGTGTGGTGGGTGCCTCGGTGGAGCTGTGTGGTGGGTGCATAGGTGGAGCTGTGTGGTGGGTGCATCGGTGGAGCTGTGTGGTGGGTGCATCGGTGGAGCTGTGTGGTGGGTGCATCGGTGGAGCTGTGTGGTGGGTGCCTTGGTGGAGCTGTGTGGTGGGTGCCTCGGTGGAGCTGTGTGGTGGGTGCCTCGGTGGAGCTGTGTGGTGGGTGCCTCGGTGGAGCTGTGTGGTGGGTGCCTCGGTGGAGCTGTGTGGTGGGTGCATCGGTGGAACTGTGTGGTGGGCGCATCGGTGGAGCTGTGTAGGTGGAGCTGTGTGGTGGGTGCCTTGGTGGAGCTGTATGGTGGGTGCCTTGGTGGAGCTGTGTGGTGGGTGCATCGGTGGAGCTGTGTGGTGGGTGCCTCTGTGGAGCTGTGTGGTGGGTGCATTGGTGGAGCTGTGTCAGTGGAGCTGTGTGGTGGGTGCATCGGTGGAGCTGTGTGGTGGGTGCCTCGGTGGAGCTGTGTGGTGGGTGCATCAGTGGAGCTGTGTGGTTGGTGCATCGGTGGAGCTGTGTGGTTGGTGCCTCGGTGGAGCTGTGTGGTGGGTGCACCGGTGGAGCTGTGTGGTGGGTACCTCGGTGGAGCTGTGTGGTGGGTGCCTCGGTGGAGCTGTGTGGTGGGTGGCTCTGTGGAGCTGTGTGGTGGGTGCCTCGGTGGAGCTGTGTGGTGGGTGCATAGGTGGAGCTGTGTGGTGGGTGCATCGGTGGAGCTGTGTGGTGGGTGCATCGGTGGAGCTGTGTGGTGGGTGCCTCGGTGGAGCTGTGTGGTGGGTGCCTCAGTGGAGCTGTGTCTTGGGTGCATCAGTGGAGCTGTGTGGTGGGGTCATCTGTGGAGCTCTGTGGTGGGTGCATCGGTGGAGCTGTGTCGGTGGAGCTGTGTGGTGGTTGCATCAGTGGAGCTGTGTCGGTGGAGCTGTGTGGTGGTTGCATCAGTGGAGCTGTGAGGTGGGTGCATCGGTGGAGCTGTGTGGTGGGTGCATCGGTGGAGCTGTGTCGGTGGAGCTGTGTAGGTGGAGCTGTGTGGTGGGTGGCACTTTTTATAAATCATTAGTAAAAGAGATCAATGAAATTCAACTAAAACCCATATATAGCAGAAGAGGAGAAAGCTCTAGTAACGGGATTCAGGATGAATGTATATCTTTGAAGCAAATCGCCAGCATGTGAAAGGTGTAAAATAGCAATCAGCATAAAACGAAAATGCCAGCAAAAGACTTTATAAAATTCTGTGTGGCCCTGATAAAATAATTAGAGCGTTAATAGCAATCAGCATAAAACGAAAATGCCAGCAAAAGACTTTATAAAATTCTGTGTGGCCCTGATAAAATAATTAGAGCGTTTATTATATCATGACCAACAATGGTTATTGTTTCAAGAGCAGCATGCGAGATGATTAGGCTGCAATATAAACAAGCCCTCAGCATTGCTGTGGTGGGAAGGGGGGCTGGGAGAGGCAAGAAGGGAAGAATAGGGGCCGGGAGCAGCAGCCTTTGATGTGCTGACCGGCCGGCCGTGCATGACTAATTAGGGGAGGAGAAATGCCGGCTGAGGGAAGCTTGAGATGCCCGAAGAGGCTGGTGGCTTTGATGTGCACGCGCTCTCGGGCACTCAAAGAAATCGCCGAGTTGGTTTAACTCTGTTTAAGCTGCAATATAGCTCGCCAGCTATGCGCAAGCGCACAGCAGGCGAGCCCTAAAAAAGCATGATTTCCTTTCAGAAACTGCTTTCGGTAAGTGTTAATGAAAATCTAACTGCAGCCAGTTATCTTCACTAGACAGAGAGTAGTTGAAACTACAGAGCTCCGGCTACGGGCAAGGCAGCACTATTAATGCATGCAGGGGTCGACTTTTGAGGGAGATCAAATAAGACAGATGGTAGATGCACCTGGCGCTAAACTGGTTGGTGCTGCTGTGGAAAGTGTTGTATGCTCTAACGTGTCATGCTTGTCATGCGTTGTTGTGTGAAGCGGACACAAGCGGGACACGTTGTGTTACGCTTGTGTCTATTTCATAAGATGCAGGCTTGTGAGTTTAAGCAGTGGTTGGGCTTGCGTGGCAGAACATCTTTCAAACCCTGTGGAGGGTTGTATAAATGGGGGGTTTTGGTAGTTTGTACCATATCATTACTTGGCTTGTACCTGTGAGCTTGCTAGCTCCTGAATAAACTTTATGCTGTTACCATACCTTCATTTGTGTCACCGAATTTCATCTTTACTCTGGCAAATAGATGGGCAAAAAGTTACTTGTGTGGAGCAACACGTTTTGTGTAGTAATCATTTCCTGATTTTTTGAGGATCTGCCATTGGTTGACGCTGCAACCTCATTGGTTCTTATTTCTCCAGGGAAGTTCATTGTTGTTTTACTGTGCAGCTGTCAGATTGGTTTGTGTGCATCCAGAAATTTAGAAGTTTTCCTAATTGGTATTTGGTTTCCTGTATGTGATTGATAGATACACCCAGCTTCCGGTGGATTCGTTCGTTAGGCATCCTGGTGTGTGGACTCAGTTTCATTGCCTCTGGGGTTGGATTTGCAGGCCGGTTGTACACGAAAGCTTTGCAGTTTTGGCAGCGGGTTGTTCCTCATCTGGAGTGTGTTTCCAAATTGTGACATGCACACCATTTGTGTCAGATGAGTGTGTAGGGGTTTAGTCTCCTGCCATTGAGGTGGCTGTGTTGCCAACAGTGACGCGTACATCATATGGAGAGCATCTGAGCATGTCTCTTTACGGTGATACACACATCTTTGCTAGAGTGACATCAGTCACTTCTTTTCTTATTTTTTTGGTATTGGCCATGACTTTTGTGCTATTTGTGTATTGTTTTATGCACATAGGCTAGTTTGCTAGTCTTGTAGGCAATAGCAAGTCATATTAAGGGTGTGTACCATCATGTCTTGCATTGCTCCACCTGCCTCATTTCTCACAGCTCCTGGCGAGTCTCCCATAGACTGGGAAATGTGGCAGACTGTGTTTTTAGCATATGTGGAAGTTTTGAAGGGGAAGGAGTTCGAACCAGAGAGGATGTTAGCTCTACTTAAACATTGTTTGGGAGGGATAGGGTTAAAAGATTTTAAGAATCTGGACATGTGTGTGTGCAACACCTGTGTAAAATGTCATTTGAGGGGTGCTACAGGGTGTCCTGTGGACACTCCTGGCACCCTTCAAATCGCTATCTTATTTGCGATTAGCAAATTGCTAATCGCAAATAAGGAATACTCCCCATTCATTCCTATGGGCCTTTTGGCCCATAGGAATGAATGGGGAGTTATTCCTTATTTGCGATTAGCAATTAGCTAATCGCAAATAAGGAATTGTAAGGAATCGCATTTTTGTTGCATATTCCTACATGAATCCCGTTTTGCGAGTCCTTAATAGCGATTCGCTATTAATCGCTATTAGGGCCTCGCAAAACGGGAGCATGATGAATCAGGCGGATTGTGTATGAGCAGGTATTAAGGGACCTACGGCCAGATTCATCAAGCTTAATTGCCCTTGCAAAGGGCCAGATTCTGAGAATCTGGCCCTTTGTGAGTGCAATTTTTGCATTTGGGATTCATCATCCCAAATGCAAAATTCGCTATTAAAGAATTCGCACATTTGCGAGGAATTGCATTTGAGATTCCTTGAATGCAATTCATGAACCATTTTAAAATTGCGAAATCGCAATTTTGGGCCGCTATTTACCGCGAGGTCAAACCTCGTGGTAAATAGCGAAAACTTAGAAAAATGCATTTAAATGCATTTTTCGAAGTTGCATGTTACAAACACACATGTCCTTTGGACATGTGTGCGCGCAACACCAATGTAGATTACATTTCAGGGGTGCTACAGGGTGTCCTATGGACACCCCTGGCACCCTTGAAATCGCATCCTTATTTGCGATTAGCAAATTGCTAATCGCAAATAAGGAATGACTCCCCATTCATTCCTATGGGCCTTTAGGCCCAAAGGAATGAATGGGGAGTTATTCCTTATTTGCGATTAGCAATTTGCTAATCGCAAATAAGGAGGCTGTAGGAATCGCAATTTATTTAGCGATTTCTACATGAATCCCGATTTGCAAGTCCTTAATAGCGATTCCTTAATAATCGCTATTAAGGACTCGCAAATCGGGACATTGATGAATATACCTGCTAATCCTAATGAGAACTAATAATAAGAATATTCAGGAAAGGCTATTAACCACTTCGGATATGCCACTTAATGCGGCCATCGAAATTGCTAAGGCAATTGAGTATTCGGAAAAGTTTGTACAGGAAATAAGGGGAACTAAGAAGAGTGAGTTCCATATTGTATCTAATGATGGAGATAAGTCAAAGAAAATTTCTGTGCCAAAAAATGTGATTTTGCAAAAACCAAAGGTGAAAACCAAATGGCAAAGACCTGATGGTAAAAGCTGGGGTATTATTGTGTTACAGATGTGGTAGTAATTTGGGTAATTCTAAAATGTGTCCTGCAATCGAGAAGATGTGTTCCAAGTGCAAGAAGAGTGAGCATTTTTGTAGAGTGTGCAGAGCAGTACCCAGGAGAGTGAATGTTGTGCAAAGTTATGATGATTGTGATTCCCTTTATGACTAATACGAACAGGACATCAATGCTGTATTGAATATAAGTGGAGGCAAATGTGTAACTAAATTCCCCTCATGTGACATTGCAGTAGATGGTGTGGGTATATGGGTGTTAGTGGACTTGGGTGCTTGGTATACCATCATTGCCCATGATTTGGTCAAAATGAAATGGCCTAGCAAAAATATTTTACAACCTGATGTTTCTCCGGGTGCTTACAGAGGCCATAAAATTGATTTAGTAGGTTATTTTTGGGCCAACATAGAGTTTGGTAGGTGCCGTACTTATGGGAAAATGTATGTGGCTAAAAGTGGGCGTCTTTGTTGGGTTGGCCACATCAGGAAAAAATGGGTGTCAGATGAGACCCGAGAGCTGATCCTCCTGAGTACACCATTGGTCCTCCACCAATGTCACTTGTGAAAATTCTGCTGGTGCGAATGGTGTTTCTGATTTTGTGTAGGGGCTGAAGCAACAATTTCCTGGTGTTTTCAGAGACAAATCGGGGGAGTATCAGGGTTTTAAGAACCGTATCAAGTTACATGACAATGTTACTCCTTTGCGCCAGAGGGTAAGAATTATATAATTGTCATACAGTGGCAAACTTAAAGAAATGTTGCAAGACTTATGTGAGAAGAATATTATTGAACCTGTGGAATCTTCAGCACAGGTTTCTCCAGTGGTGTTTTGGCAAAATCTTCAGGGGAATTGAGGCTTGAGGAATTGTTGATTTGCGCAGCCTTAACAATGCCATCTGGGTCGATGCTCATCCTCTTTCTAATCTTTATGAGATGGTGACCACTTTGCCAGGTGCACAGGTATTCTTGTGTTTAGATCTGGCCAGTGCCTACCATCAGGTGTCTTTAGATGAGGAATCCAAAAACCTCACAGCATTTATTAATCCAGAGAGGTTATTTAGGTTCTGTTGTGTGCCGTTTGGGTTGGCTAGTGTGGCTTCTGTTTCTAGAGGCTAATGAAGGAGAAACTGGAAGGCTATGGAGAAGTGTGGCTCACTGGTTAGAGCAGGCAGACCCTGAAGCAGAGGTCAGACCCGGGACCAGGGTTCAATTCCCGACGCGGCAGGGTCTTGAGCTCAAATGTCCATGGACTCGATAATTCTCGCTTCGGTGCCTGACCTAATCATGGGTTCACACTCTGCAACTCTGGGCATTAAGCTTGCTTAATCTCCACTACGGCCCCCCCCCGCGCGGGATGCCTGGCTTTCACCTTGGGGATGCCCTGTAGGGGCTATCTCACAGGGAAAAACCAGGACGGGTTCCCAAGGCAAGCGCGGAGATACCCCTTCGGGGGTCGATTCTGGTGCTATATAAGAATATAATAATAATAATAATAATTAAATGGTACTGTCACTTTCCAAGATGATGTATTGGTGTTTGGTAAAAATGCTGAAGAGCATGAACGCAATTTGAAGAGGGTGATGACGGCCTTTTCATCAAAGGGGCTTACGCTACATTCAGAAAAATAGTAATTCAAAAAATGTGCAGTGGAGTACCTTGAATATTACATCAGCAGTACAGGCATGAAACCCAAGAGCAACCATTCGGAAAACTTTAACAAAGCTCCAGTTCCAAATTGCAGAGAGCAGTTAGTGGCTTTTCTTGGAGTTACTGAATTTTATGCCAAGTCTATCTCCAACTATGCATCCAAAGTGAATCAGTTCAAGTGTTTGCTAGAAAAGAATGCTAAGTTTGAATAGACCGATAACATATCTGCGGCGTTTGAGGTGTTGAAGGGGTTGATTGTGAATGCATCATGTCTCAAACTTTTCATAGTTGGGAAGCAATGTGTTGTAATGGTTGATGCTTGTAACTGTGGTTTGGGTGGTGTGCTAATGCAGAGGGCCAATGGAAAGGAGTGGATTGTGGCATATGAATCTAGGGTTTTGCGAGATGCTGAAAAAACTCTTCAGTGATTAAGAGAGAATGGAAAGGGAAGACCACTCGGTCCCCCCGAACGTATGGATGGGTGCCCCGATCCCCCCGGGGAACCGTTGTGGGCGGGGGCGTGTTTCGGCTGGTATGCCCAAAGCGGCGTGGCCGGAGCACGCCCTTCCCGCCCAGAAGGGGTTGTCCTAGACACCTGCCCGGAAGTCCGCGCACGGATGGGCGTACCCGAGGAGGGCCCCCGCCCTCCCGCAGATGGATAAATAGAGCGGGAATCCAACAAGGCTTCCTCTTGTTCCAGTGCTCTGAAGGCTGCACCACTCATCGCTCGTGAGCCCTCGAAGGAACAAGCGGCAATTTTGAGAACTTGTAATCTTTGTTGTTTTTCTTTCAGTGCCAGGCATGTTGAAGCTCTAGTACCTTACGGATCAAGTTGGACGAAGTAACCAAGATATGTCTGGCAAGAAAGCGGGAAAGAGCTCCGAGATGGAGAAGATGCTACGCACCCTCGTGAACCGAGTAGCGGTGATGGACCGGAAAATGGGTAAAGTGGATGCGATCGGTCGGGGCTTAGCAGATGTTAAGAAGCAGATAGCAGCGCAGAACAAGTTATAGGGCCGGCCTTGCCGGACGTCACCCCAGAGGGTAAGGGGAAGAGGAATAAGTGGAGGGCGGGTTCCAGGGAGGGCCCAGCCCCAGAGGTGCCCCCAGCGAGCCCGGGCGCAAGCAACCCAGTCGCACCGGTGGAGAGCCCGGTACCAGGTCCGGACGTGGGTTTACCAATCCCCGTAGTGATAACGCCAGTTGAGGATGATCAGATGCCCCCAGAACTGGCCCTCCAGTTAGCGGCAGTGTTACCCTGGCTAAAGAAGAAAGCAGGGGGGGCAGTGGCTGCGGGGGATCCGGCAGAGGAAGCCAGAATAATAATTGAGCAGTTACGGCAGTCAAGGGAAGCCGGGACGGCGAATGTTCCTTATATTCCCCCACAGGTAGCAACGGGGGTCACAACGGATGGCCGAGCGAAGACAGCGGACACGGCGCTTGAACCCGGTAAGAACCCATTGCCATTGGTTGGGGAGAGTTCAGTGCCTTCAAGGCGGGAAAGGTTGTCTCAGCACATCCCGGCGGCCACGAAGGAAATGATATGGGGGGACAAATATATTAACATGTTTTCACTGTTAACCGACCATCGTGAGATAGAATACGCAAAGACCCAGAAAGATTTATGGAACCCCAGCGTATGGCGGGCGAAGATGGCGGAATTTAGGGTCGATGAGACCATGGCGAACTGGGTCAAGGCCTTTTCTATCTTTACAGAAGTAATGGGGGAACGTAAACCCGAAGTGTTGCCCGAGTTATCATGTTACCAGAACAGGATCATGAATTTTTATACAATGTACGGGGGGAATGAATGGAAGGGTTATGACATTAACTTTCGAAAAGCTAAAGAGTTTGACGAGGCTTTAACATGGGATTGTCTCGACACAGTGTCATGGCATAAACAGCTCTTGCCTGGATCGGCGGGTACGTCGTCGCCAGGCTGGAGCGGGTCTGGGACAGTTCAACAGAGACCGGCACAGCCCTTTCGTGCGAGCGCCGGTGGGGAATCACAACCCAAGACTGGCGGGAATGAGGGCAAGCGGGGGGTTTCTTGGGGTTTCAACAGAGGGAACTGTAACAGGCCTCAGGGAACATGTAGGTTCCGGCATGCTTGTTCGGGCTGTGGGAACTCCTCACACCCAGAAATTAGCTGTAGGTCCAAGTCCGGTAGTTCGGGAGGAAAGGGGGGATCCAAGCAGGATTGATGTGGTGCATGGGAAACAATCATCTTCACCCATCGACATCTTAGCTTTGACTCCCTGGCTGAACAAATACCCTGATCATGTATCCGCCGGGACTTTGAGGAATGGCTTTCTGTATGGCTTCAACATCCCGGCGGGGAGTTTTCGGGGGAGCCTCTTCTGTAAGAATCAACTATCTGTGCAACATAACCCGGCGGTGGCCGCCAAGAAAATTACCAAAGAGGTCAGCTTGGGAAGGGTAGCAGGGCCTTTTGTCTGCCCGCCAGTGGCGGATTTTGTGTGTTCACCTCTAGGAGTGGTTCCGAAGAAGGACCCGGGGGAGTATAGACTCATTCACAATCTGTCGGCCCCGAAGGGGGCCTCGGTGAATGAAGCTATTGACCCTGAGGTATGTTCAGTTCGATACGCATCGTTCGACGATGCCGTCGAGCTACTGAATCGCCTGGGCCCCGGTGCTTTGATGGCGAAATCAGACATCGAATCAGCATTCAGGTTGCTCCCGGTACACCCTCGGGACCAGCGCTTGCTGGGATTCACGTTCCAAGGGAAGTATTACATGGATAAATGCATGCCCATGGGTTGCTCAATTTCATGCGCCTATTTTGAAATGTTCAGCTCCTTTTTGGAATGGACGTTCATCGAGGCCACTGGGCATAAACAGGTGATGCACTATTTAGACGACTTCCTTTTCTTGGGTCCGGCAGACACTACGGAATGTGCACAAACACTGCAGGACTTCTGCACTCTCATGTGGGAGTTTGGGGTACCATTGGCACCAGGTAAGACAGTGGGGCCATCTACCTCACTGGAGTTTCTGGGAATTGAGCTCGATTCCGTGGAGGGATGCTTCCGTCTGCCAATGGAGAAGGTGGTCAAGTTCAGGGCTTCCTTAATACAATGCCTGGGTAAGGAGAAGGTGACCCTGCACCAGTTACAACAAACAGTGGGCCAGCTTAACTTTGCCTTAAAAGTGATACCGATGGCTCGCCCCTTCTCACGTTCCATTGCACAAGCTATGGTAGGCCTCAAGGAGGGACACCACCGCACGAGGCTGTCGGCAGAGGTTCGCCAGGGCATGCGCATTTGGTTGGCATTCCTGGCGGACTTCAACGGTCGGGTGGCGTGGAACAAACCCCCAGCATCGTCTGACGAACTGGGCTTGTGGACCGACTCAGCTGGGAGTGTGGGATTTGGCGCTATCTTTGGTAACCGATGGTCGGCGCAAGTGTGGCCAACATGGTGGCACTCCAGTGGCCTAACAGGTAACATTGGGTTCTTGGAGCTGTTTCCCATTTGGGTGGCTCTGTTGGCATGGCCGGAAGACTTTAGGGACCGCTCAGTAGTGTTTTGGTCAGACAACATGACGGTGGTCGAGTGCATTAATCACCAGGCAGCACGCTGCAAGTGGATCTTGAGACTGTTGAAAGAAATTGTATTGCGATGCATGAGATTGAATGTACAATTCAGGGCAAAACATGTGCCGGGTGTACTGAATAATGCAGCTGATGCACTCTCTCGTTCACACATAAGGCTTTCAGGGGGTTATCTACCCACAGCGGATCTAGCGGCGACACCGTTCCCCAAAGCACTGTGGCAGATCGGTGCCCCGGATTACAGGACCTCGTGGCAGCCAGCTTAGCGCCCAGGATGAGGAAAGCCTATGAGGGAGCGTTTCGTTCATACTGCGCCTTTTTAGGGCTGGTAGGGAGGCATAGCTGGGGGCAGGAGGAATCCTTCCTAGGGTTCTTAGTGGCGCTTCATAAGGAAGGCCGATCAGCCGCAACTGCCAACAGACATAGGGCAGCCATATCATTCATGGCACAGCTCCGCGGCATACGGGACCCGACGGGTTCCTGCCTAGTCAGAAAGGCGCTCCGCGGTTGGCAGCGCCTGGAGGGTCGCAGACAAGATACAAGGCACCCGATTGGTTTAGAAAGATTGTCTTTGCTACTAGCAAAACTTGATGGGACATGCTCCTCCCCTTCTGAGGTAGTTCTGTTCCGAGCGGCTTTCGCATCGGCATTCCATGGGGCCATGCGGGTGAGTGAACTCGTAGCAAGAAACAAGAAGGATGTGGAGGGAGGTTTATGCAGGGATCATGTCCAAATACGGGGTGATTCTATCTTAATCTCGATAGCCAGGTCCAAGACGGACCAAGAAGCTTTGGGGAGTAGTGTTGTTTTGCAGCGCGCCCGAGGGAGCCCCAGTTGTCCCATAAGGTATTTGGAGGACTACCTGGCACAGAGGCCGGCAACATGGGGGGGGGGAGCCTGCTTAGACACAAGGACGGCACCCCGTTGACGAAATTTCAGTTTCCGAGGGTGCTGGCAATTACGATTGCTGCGGCGGGCTTGAACCCGTGCGATTTTGGGACCCACTCATTCAGATTAGGGGCCGCTACTGAGGCTACGGCTCGGGGTCTGGGTGCGGAAGAAGTGAAACAGCTAGGCCGCTGGTCCTCGAACTGTTTCAAGAGGTATGTGCGACTGCACATGTTGTAAAAGACTGATGAAATGCACTCACGCTTGTTGTCTTTTGTTTGGATTACAGTTTCGCAAGCTTGTGACGCGGGCGGAATTGGGGATCGACCCAACACCAGAGGACCAACGGTCAAGGATCACCGACTGGAGATCGAGTGGTATGGGTCGTGGGCCACTCATACGTGAGGCGCGCCGGGGACGTATTCATGGCAGGTGACGCGACTCACGCATCTGGGGAATACGGGTTCAGAGTAACCTTCCATGGGAAGGGAGGCCTCTGTTTTGACCAATTTCAAACGTTTGTGGAGGGACTCTTAGGGCGGAAAAGGTCACCGCCATCTGTAATCATAGTGCACCTGGGGGGCAATGACTTGGTAAGACTGGGAAGACGGGTGTTAGTTGAACACATATTGTCGGCAGTCAGCTGGTTGGCTAGGAGGCTCCCGGGGTGCACGATTGCCTGGTCCCACATGATCCCCAGGAGAGTCTGGCGGGGGGGGTTTCTCTGTAACGGCGTTGAACCACTCGGTAAAGAGGGTCAACAACAAAATTGGGAAATTGATTCGCTCCGCGCATTTGCAAAGCATTCCCCATGGGTGTACTCAGGGCGATCACTATTACTTGAATGATGGGGTTCACCTGTCCAGGGCTGGGAATGATTTACTCATAGGAGACTTCATAGCATGGCTAGTGGGATTAAGGAGACATGACCTTTAGGAGGTGTGGGGGGCCGGATAGTCGGTCAACTATCCGGCCTGTGGCGGTAAGGTCATGATCGGTGAGCAGTGATTTCAAGGTCCCTAGGGGGGGCGCCACCCAGTACGGATGGGAGCGCCCAGGGGGAGGTGGCCATTGGCCCCTCCCACGGGAGGCGGCACCCACTACGAATGGGTCGCCTAGGGGGAGACGGCCATTGGCCCCTCCCACGGGGAGGCGGCACCCACTACGAATGGGTCGCCTAGGGGGAGACGGCCATAGGCCCCTCCCGGGGGGAAGACAGCTATATTCCCTCCTACGAATTTCCCGGGGGCCGGATATCCGCTCCGGCGGAAGAGAGTGTGGGGAAGGGGGGGGGGTCCACGCTGTCCTTCTTACGGATACCTCGAACGAGAACTCGGACGACCTTTAAGATGGCGTCGAGTGAAAGGGGTCCCCCACGACAAGGGGAGTTACAGTTGGCAACGAGGGTAAAGTCCTCTGCGCATGCGCCACTCACACCGTGAGGGCGGGAATTTAGTAGTAGGGATCTGACACCGGTTAAGACCTTGCCGTTGGCCCTTAATGCTAGGATGTACAATTTTATTTTAGATTGTTATGCATTTTCAGGATGTTAGACTCGGCTAGGAAACCTTTGTATTAGAGGTCTGTTAAGGTTAGCCAAAGAACTTGTCTTCATCAAAATGTAATGGAAATAAAATTGTACATAATTCATGAAACGTTTTATTTAAAGTTTTAAATTTTGTTTCATATTTTAATAAATACGGCCGGGGGGGGTAACTCCCCCCCGCCTTCCAAAAAGTCAAACTTGTGTCTGTCTCCTCCCATGGGGAATTGGTGTTGGGAGGGGGTGGCGGGCATCCCGGCCCATATTGTTGGCCTGCGTATGGGGAGCGGAACTTTTTTAGGACTTTTTTGTGGGGGACTAAATTCATCATCAAGATGGATCACAAGCCCCTTGTGCACATGATGGTGCCGGTTTAGGGGGGGGGGCTTACAATGTCTGAGATATTAGCCAGGTTAGCTTCTCATCTGCAGAGTTTTTGGTATCAGTTGGATTATGTGCCAGGCAAGTTTAATATGCACACTGATAGCATGTCTAATTTACCATTACCTGGAAGTGAGCTTATGGAGGTAGATAGGGACAAATGTGAAGTAGCATTTACTATGCAGGATGTCAATTTGGTGGGTTTGGGTCTGTCAATTGTCCAGGAAGCTAAATGGGAAGAGGTGATGGGGAAGAATGGTGAAATGAACCGTTTTATAGTGTATTTCAGGATGGGTTGCCTGAGGAAAGGAAAGTGCCTGGTGAATTTATGGATTATTTCAAGGTACAGGAGTAATTCACTGTGAAGGATGGCATTGTGGTTGGAGGGGACAAGTTCCTTCTTTCCTTTAATTTGAGGAAAACTATAGTTGATATGGCACATGATGGTCATCTTGGTATATCAGGCACAAGGAAGTGTGTTAAAATTAATTTTTGGTGGCCAAAGATAGATGCCTGGGTGGAACACTTGATGAGAATGTGTGGGAAGTGTGTGTCTATTGACAAGTTTGCCAAGGCTTTGTCTACCGATCTGCAACCCGTGGATTTTCCCATGGCAACTTGGTGGAAGTTGGGTCTCAAAATTATTGGCCTGTTTGCAGTATTACCAAAAGAAGATGCTTTTGGTATTCTTTTGGTTGCTTACCATTCTAAATGGCCAGAGATTAAAATGTTGAGAGATGTCACTGCAGAGGTTGTGGTGGAATTTCTGGGTGACGTTTTTTGCAGGGAGGGAATTCCCCAAGAAATAGTAGCCGACAATGAGCCCCAATTTGTCAGTAAGTATACAGAAAGTTATTTGGAGAAGTGTGGGGTGGAGCATTGGATAATTGCTGTGTTTCATCCCAAAGCAAATGGCTATGTTAAGAGAGTCAACCACATGGTCAAGGAGGCTACCCGGCTATCTGTGAAAGGTGGATTGATTGGAGAAATGATTTGCAATCTATGATGTTAGCTTATCAGACTTCACCTAATTCTGTGATCTCAGTGAGCCCCCTTGAGTTGTTGAGGGGTCGTAAACCCAGCACCAGATTAGTATTGTGGTGGTTGAAAACAAAGTAAAAATGCAGGATAACATAGCCAAAGTGGATTTTAAAGGAATTGGAAGTAGAGCGGGGGATTACAAAGCGTAAATGATAGAGGATTTAAGAAGAAGGAAAGGAGCAGGAAGCAGGCAAGTGGTGATGGTTGGCAACATGTCTGTCTAAACCAAGCATTTGCAATGCAATAGGTCTCGCATTAGGAAAGTTTGAGCTATTGCTATTGTAAATTACACATTTTTTATTTATGTGTTGGATTTCAAATTAGCGAAATTAATAGCTTTGTCATTTACAATGCCAATAGTTTTAAATTTTGCAAATGTGAAACCTATAGCATTTGTAATGCAATATGTGTTGTATTTACGTGACTTAGATGTATTGATATTACAAATAACAATGGTTTTTACATTTTTTAATAATTAATACTTAAATAAAAGTTATTGTAATTTATAATGGCAATAGCTTAAACTTTTGTAAATAATTTTTGTGAAGATTTTGTTAATTGTATTTTATTGTGACGAAAATCCAAGCACAGAAGTGAAATAACATATTTTTGTGACATTTGTAATAAAGCTTGAAACATTGAGAGAACATATTTGAACCAGTTGTTGTTGATTGGTTGCACAGATTGATGCTGTAGTGGTGGTGAGTGATGATATGGCGGCGACGAGTGATGCTGTGGCGTTCAGTGATGCTGTGGTAGCGCCTAGTAATGTTGTATTTCCCCTGAGTGATGCTGTGGTGAAGCGATAGATAGATAGAGTGAGGTCGATAGATAGATAGAGTGAGGGCGATAGATAGATAGAGTGAGGGCGATAGGTAGATAGAGTAAGGCAATAATAGATAGAGTGAGGGCGATAGAGTGAGGGCGATAGATAGATAGAGTGAGTGAGGGCAATAGATAGAGTGAGTGAGGGCGATAGATAGAGTGAGTGAGGGCGATAGATAGATAGAGTGAGTATGGGCGATAGATAGAGTGAGTATGGGCGATAGATAGAGGGAGGGTGATAGAGGGAGGGCGATAGATAGATAGAGGGAGGGCGATAGGTAGATAGAGTGAGGGCAATAATAGATAGAGTGAGGGCGATAGAGTGAGGGCGATAGATAGAGTGAGTGAGGGCAATAGATAGATAGAGTGAGTGAGGGCGATAGATAGATAGAGTGAGTGAGGGCGATAGATAGAGTGAGTATGGGCGATAGATAGAGTGAGTATGGGCGATAGATAGAGGGAGGGTGATAGAGGGAGGGCGATAGATAGATAGAGGGAGGGCGATAGATAGAGGGAGGGCGATAGATAGAGGGAGGGCGATAGATAAATAGAGGGAGGGCGATAGATAGATAGAGGGAGGGCGATAGATAGATAGAGGGAGGGCGATAGATAGATCGAGGAAGGGCGATAGATAGATCGAGGGAGAGCGATAGATAGATCGAGGGAGGGCGATAGATAGATCGAGGGAGGGCGATAGATAGAGGGAGGGCGATAGGTAGAGTGAGGGCCTATAGATCGATAGATAGAGTGAGTGAGGGCAAAAGATAGATAGATAGAGTGAGAGGGATCGATAGATAGATAGATAGATAGATAGATAGATAGATAGATAGATAGAGTGAGAGCGATCGATAGATAGAGTGAGAGCGATAGATAGATAGATAGATAGATAGATAGATAGATAGATAGATAGATAGATAGATAGATAGATAGAGTGATGGCGATAGATAGACAGAGAGTAAGGGCGATAGATAGATAGACAGTGTATTTATGTTGCATTGAGCAGTGTAAGTATGAGGTGTGTAATTATATGGCACTGAGCGGTATTATGTGGAGTGTATTTACGTTGCATTGAGAAGCATGGAATTATATGGCGTGTAATTATGTGGCACTGAGAGGTATTGTGTGGAGTGTATGTTGTATTCAGTAGAGTGTAATTTTGTGGCGTGTAATTATGTGGCACTGAGTGGTATTGTTTGGAGTGTATGTTGCATTGAGTGCAGTGTAATTATGTAGCATATAATTAAGTGGCACTGAGTGGTATTGTGTGTATTTTTATTTTTGTTTTTAAAACATAAATAAAAGGCATTGCCATTTACAATGCCAATAGCCTAAACTCGCATAAATGCAACACCTATTGCATTGCACATGCTTGTTTGTAGCTGCATTTGAAACGCACTTCAGTGTTTCCTTGGGGATGTTTACTTCGTCACTTTTCAAACATCACTAAAGATGTAGGCCGGAGACATTGCAAATGACAATGCCTTTTATTTTTGTTTTTGTTTTTAAAACATAAATAAAAAGGCATTGTCATTTACATAAATGCGCTTTTTCATCCCGCACGTTAAGTGTCACAGGCGAGTCCCAAGTTCGGTACCGGCATCATGAAACCCATCCTACTGCAAGGCCACGAGAGGTCGATCACCCAGATCAAATACAACCGAGAAGGCGACCTCCTCTTCACTGTTGCAAAAGATCCGATAGCGAATGTCTGGTATTCTGTGAATGGAGAGCTATTTGGCACCTACAATGGGCATACTGGAGCAGTCTGGTGTGTGGACTGTGACTGGGAAACCAGGCATGTCCTCACTGGCTCCGCTGATAACTCCTGCAGACTCTTCGACTGTGAAACAGGGAAGCAGCTGGCACTGGTAAATACCAATTCTGCAGTTTGAACCTGTGGGCTCGACTTTGGGGGAAACATCATAATGTTCTCCACAGATAAGCAGATGGGCTACCAGTGCTTTATCAACTTCTTTGACCTTCGGGATCTCAGTCAAATAGAGGACAATGAGCCATACATGAAGATCCCCTGCAATGATTCCAAGATCACCAGAGTTGTGTGGGGCCCTCTTGGGGAGTGTGTCATCGCTGGGCATGAGAATAGGGAACTGAACCAGTTCAGTGCTAAGTCTGGCGAGATTGTTGGTATCATTAAGGAGCATCACAAACAGATCAATGACATCCAGACCTCCCGCGACCAGACCATGTTTGTCACAGCCTCCAAGGACAACACAGCAAAGCTTTTTTATGCCACGACTTTAGAACACTTAAAGACCTTCCGCACAGAGCGTCCAGTCAACTCTGCTGCCCTGTCACCAATCTATGACCATGTGATTTTGGGTGGTGGTCAAGAAGCCATGGATGTAACCACAACTTCCACCAGGTTTGGGAAGTTTGAGGCAAGATTCTTCCATTTGTTGTTTGAAGAGGAGTTTGGTAGAGTCAAGGGACATTTCGGGCCAATTAACAGTGGCAGTAAAGACGGCTATGTTCGGATCCATAATTTTGACTCTCAGTACTTGGAGTTTGAGTTTGAAGTATGATGGCTCAATTTATGTATTTTTTATTTCTCTTTTCCAAACCTGACTTCTCACTGCGATATTATTACCCTATTTACCCTCCAAATTGTGAAATGAGCATTCTCTGTAATATACTTGGGAGCAGGCGACTGCCAGTGAAGCTGTTGTTTGCACTGGAAACAAAACTGTACAGTAAACCCGATTTTTAGCTGTCCCACCAATGGAGAGAACTTTTATGAACCTAAAAATGTAATGTTTTTTCAGCTGCCTTAATTTTCTTGTGGGGTGTCAGGCAACAGTTGTATCCACTGATCATGGGAGGTAATGTGGAATTAACTAATCCCACTTAAATAAATAAAGTAAGAATTGGTTATCTGTTAGTGACCACATGTTGTTGTAAAGGAACGATGAGTTGTAATCCAAAAATCTACCAACAGGTTAATTGAATTGAAAGCCGACTGGAATCATTCCCAATTGATGTGTGTTTTGTTTGAACTCGACTGTGCTCACTGGCTGTAGCTGCCCCAAACTGACTATTGGTGTTGGCAAAGTCCAAATTCTTCACCTCAGTCACTGATATCTGGTCGGAGAGTTGAATTACATTTTAACATCGGATAAATGTGGCTGCAATAAAGACCATTAATATTTGTAATTCATAAATATCTAAAATAGAAATCCATATTTTCTGTCTTCTGTTTCCAGGAACCAAGGCCTCAATGTCTTTGTATAGCAGAAAAAATATTTTGTGCATCATTAGAGTTCTCTTTACGATTTGTTTACTTGAGAAAAGTAATAATTTTACTACCTTTTTACTGCTGTAAATGATCTAGTTCCGATTGCTTTTAGAACATTTTTCAATTAAGAGCAGTTGGAAATGAGAAAAAAACTAGCGTAAATGCAACACCTATTGCATTGCACATGCTTGTTTGTAGCTGCATTTGAAACGCACTTAAGTGTTTCCTTGGGGATGTTTACTTTGTTACTTTTCAAACATCACTAAAGATGTAGGCCGGAGATGCGCGTTAGCCTTCACAACGCTTAACATGGCCAAGAGACTATGGCTGTGAGCTTTTCAATTTTTTGGTAAAAATCAGCAGTGTATTAAAAAACTTATGTAAATACCTGCATGTCTAACATGCCTTTGCTTACTGCAGTGTACTGTTACACACTTAATAATCAGCTTTATATTACTTTGTGAACACACTTAAAGGTTTTCTGTAGCTGCATTTGAAACACGGTACAGTATTTGCCGGGAATGGTTACTTATCTCCCAAATTTCTGCACCTTTCAAACGTCATTAAAGGCTTAGGACAGGGTTCACCCTAGCCTTCACAATGCTTATCATTGCCAAAAACATATTATGTTATTTTTTGGTTAAAATAGAGTTTTATGAAGATCTTTCTCCATATTGAGCCAAGTGGGGTGTTTTTGTTCCCTAGGCATCAAACATGTAGGTATAAGAAACATTAACTCAATCGGCAACACAAGTCTTTTGTTGCAAGGGCATTAAACATATGTGCACAAGGGAAATTCAACGCTGCTCATGTGTAGTTAACATCAGAGTGGCTCTCGGAAGGGGATGTAAAGATCGTAAAACTCTTTCATCTCCACTCACACCTGGGGCCTCCACAATGGGGAGGTTTCCAGTATGGCATAAAATAACCTTCAAGCTCAGTACAGATACCCCATAAATCATAGGCTTATCTACAGGAAAGGCATAACTGGGAAACTTGAGGAGAGGGAAGGAGTGAGGATCTGGGAGAAGATGACCAGTTTTATTGGGATTAAAAATTACGTAAAAAGGCTGCCCTGTATTTGACGATTTAACTGCTGCCATTCACAAATGGCCCTTGCAGACAGTGTTTGTCCACGAGAGGCCACTAGAGACCGGAGCTCTTGGTACACAAGCGGCCATCACAGCAGCGTATTGTGCACACAACGCTTTCTATCCAGCTGGATGCAGAGCTTGCAGTAGCCTTCGCGGCTCAGGTGTTTCTGGGAGGCCTAAGAGCCTGTGAATGTGCTTGCGAGGCCTCCCGCCTGTTTCTGCTCACAGAAGTTCCCTCAGACGCTTTAAAATTCCCGCAAGTTTGAGCTGCGCAAGGAGAGTCGAGTAAGCACGGCCCAGCCAGGACTTTATTTAACCTAAATGTAAAATATAAATAAATAAAGTGAGCGCGGTGTCCCTAGCGGGTGCCGCGTTCATTAAAGTAATAATAAACGTAAAGCACATAGCGCTGCAGCCGCTATGGTCCCCATCAGTGTCCATTTTAAAAAGAGTGCTCGCCCACCAGATAAAGCCCACCATGTAATGCCGCAAGTTGCTGAGGCATGTTAATAGTGCAAAAAGAAAGAGATTCGGATGTATTTTTTGTTTTCCTTTTCAGGCACCAGAGTGTGTTAGGTGGGATGCGGACAAAATAATGCCGCTTTTGGTCAGTATCACGGTATCGATGAGACTGTACTTTATTTTGGTAGACACTTGCAGACTGTAAGCTGATGTAAAAAGAAAGAGATTCAGATGTATTTTTTGTTTTTCTTTTCAGGCACAAGAGTGTGTTAGGTGGGATGCGGACAAAATAATGCCGCTTTTGGTCAGTATCACGGTATCGATGAGACTGTACTTTATTTTGGTAGACACTTGCAGACTGTAAGCTGATTTCATCGTTTTACAGCACAGGGGTTACCGTAAATGGTTGTGCCAAAAAATGTCCATGTTTATTTTAATGCTAAACGAACATTGCATATTCTTTTAAGTGTATTTTTATGAGCCTTAGTTCTGCGGACATGCTTCATTGGCTCTGACCAGCGAGCTTTACTCACTTTTGTCCCGATTATAATCGTTATCCTATATTATGAGTCATTAAAATTGCTCAGCCTGTGTCTGTATTCACCGAAAAGACAACAAGCAGCAATATTGAGAGGTGGTGGGGGCACGGTTAAGGGGTAGGGAGAGACGGCTGACCAGGCTACGATGGACTGGTGGGAGGAGAAATGCGAGTGAATAATTAGGGGAGGAGAAATACCAGAGGCCGGCTGAGCGCACGCTGGGGGAGCCTTTGAAGTCATGGGGAGGGAAGCCTGTGGGAGGCTAATGCAGGGGGGATTAGAAATGCGAGTCACGGCCTGCGGCCGTGAAAAGTGAAGTGAATAATTAGGGGAGGGAGACTGATGCCTTTCATGTGGGGAAATGCTCGTGCTTGTTAGGTCACGTGATTCACGTGAACTGTTAGAAATCCGCCTGTTAGGTAATTTTGTGGTTTACCAGTAATAGGTCTCTCTACGAGACCTAAAAAGGGACTATGGTAGGAAAGGATTTGCTAGTTGGCCAGATCGCCTAGGTGTCATTGATGTTTTGAGGAGTGCTGTACGAGTGGATGGGGCAGTGTCTGGAATCTCAACAGGGTGTCACTATTTGAGGGTGGAGTTTTCTGTTGTGACAATTCAGGAGGTTGTGTTTTTTTGGGATGTGTCTGCAAAGGAGTGTTTGAAGAATACAGGAATGGGCATGTCCACTGGTTTAGGTAGAACAGATGTGGTCATGGTTGCCCCTAGAAGTACTAGGTCACAACGAACACCTTTGAAGTTCAAGGATTTTGTCTTAACATAAAAAACAAGCATTTACAATGCAATGGTCTCAGCATCATTAAAGGTAGATCTATTGGCATTGCTCATGACATTTCTTTTTTTTTTTAAATCATAAATAAATGGCATTGTCATTTACATTGCCAATAGCTTAATCGGTAAATAAATGGCATTGTCATTTACAATGCCAATAGCTTAATCGCTCGCAAATGCATGACCTATTGCATTTACAGCCACACAGAGCCACACACACAAAGCCACCCACACACACATACGGAGCCACCCACACAGAGCCACTCACACAGAGTCATTCACTTAGAGCACCCTACACAGAGCCACTCTCACACAGACAGAGCCACCCACACATAGAGCCACCTACAAAAAAGATATCCACACAGAGCCACAGAGACACACAGACACACAGATACACACATAGAGCCACAGAGAGACACACACACACAGCCACACACACAGAGCCCCCCCACACACAGAGCCCCCCCCACACACACAGAGCCCCCCACACACACCCAGAGCCCCACACACACCCAGAGCCCCACACACACACACACCCAGAGCCCCACACACACACACCCAGAGACCCACACACACACACACCCAGAGCCACATACACACACACCCAGAGGAAGCACAACGAGGGGGCAGGGAAGCAAGCACAGCGAGGGGGAAGGGAAGCAAGCACAGCCAGGGGGCAGGGGAGCAAGCACAGCCAGGGGGCAGGGGAGCAAGCACAGCCAGGGGGCAGGGGAGCAAGCATAGCCAGGGGAGCAAGCACAGCCAGGGGGCAGGGGAGCAATCACAGCCAGGGGGCAGGGAAGCAAGCACAGCAAGGGGGCAGGGAAGCAAGTACAGCGAAGGTGCAGGGAAGCAAGCACAGTGAGGGTGCAGGGAAGCAAGCACAGCGAGGGTGCATGGAAGCAAGCACAGCGAGGGTGCAGGGAAGCGAGCACAGCGAGGGTGCAGGGAAGCAAGCACAGCGAGGGTGCAGGGAAGCAAGCACAGCGAGGGGGCAGGGAAGCAAGCACAGCGAGGGAACAGGGGAACCAGGGTGTAGGGGTGGAAGCACAGCCAGGGAGCAGGGGAGCAAGCACAGCCAGGGAGCAGGGGAGCAAGCACAGCCAGGGAGCAGGGGAGCAAGCATAGCCAGGGAGCAGGGGAGCAAGCACAGCCAGGGAGCAGGGGAGCAAGCACAGCCAGGGGGCAGGGAAGCAAGCACAGCCAGGGGACAGGGAAGCAAGCACAGCCAGGGGAGCAAGCAAAACAAGGGGGGGCAAGCACAACCAGGGGGGCAGGGAAGCAAGCACAGCCAGGGGGCAGGGAAGCAAGCACAGCCAAGGGGGCAGGGAAGCAAGCAGAGCCAGGGGGGCAGGGAAGCAAGCACAGCCAGGGGAGCAGGGAAGCAAGCACAGCCAGGGGGGCAGGGAAGCAAGCACAGCCAGGGGGCAGGGAAGCAAGCACAGTGAGGGGGAAGGGAAGCAAGCACAGCCAGGGGGCAGGGGAGCAAGCACAGCCAGGGGGCAGGGGAGCAAGCACAGCCAGGGGGCAGGGGAGCAAGCATAGCCAGGGGAGCAAGCACAGCCAGGGGGCAGGGGAGCAATCACAGCCAGGGGGCAGGGAAGCAAGCACAGCAAGGGGGCAGGGAAGCAAAGCGCCGGGATACTCCTTGGAGTGGCCGTGCGCTATAGAAGTATACAAATAACATAACATAACATAACATAACAAGTACATCGAAGGTGCAGGGAAGCAAGCACAGTGAGGGTGCAGGGAAGCAAGCACAGCGAGGGTGCATGGAAGCAAGCACAGCGAGGGTGCAGGGAAGCGAGCACAGCGAGGGTGCAGGGAAGCAAGCACAGCGAGGGTGCAGGGAAGCAAGCACAGCGAGGGTGCAGGGAAGCAAGCACAGCGAGGGGGCAGGGAAGCAAGCACAGCGAGGGGACAGGGGAACCAGGGTGTAGGGGTGGAAGCACAGCCAGGGAGCAGGGGAGCAAGCACAGCCAGGGAGCAGGGGAGCAAGCACAGCCAGGGAGCAGGGGAGCAAGCACAGCCAGGGAGCAGGGGAGCAAGCACAGCCAGGGGGCAGGGAAGCAAGCACAGCCAGGGGACAGGGAAGCAAGCACAGCCAGGGGAGCAAGCAAAACCAGGGGGGCAAGCACAACCAGGGGGGCAGGGAAGCAAGCACAGCCAGGGGGCAGGGAAGCAAGCACAGCCAAGGGGGCAGGGAAGCAAGCAGAGCCAGGGGAGCAGGGAAGCAAGCACAGCCAGGGGAGCAAGCACAGCCAGGGTGGCAGGGAAGCAAGCACAGCCAGGGTGGCAGGGAAGCAAGCACAGCCAGGGGGGCAGGGAAGCAAGCACAGCCAGGGGGCAGGGAAGCAAGCACAGTGAGGGGGCAGGGGGCAGGGGAGCAAGCACAGCCAGGGAGCAGGGGCGCAAGCACAGCCAGGGAGCAGGGGCACAAGCACAGCCAGGGAGCAGGGGCACAAGCACAGCCAGGGAGCAGGGGCGCAAGCACAGCCAGGGGGCAGGGAAGCAAGCACAGCCAGGGGACAGGGAAGCAAGCACAGCCAGGGGACAGGGAAGCAAGCACAGCCAGGGGACAGGGAAGCAAGCACAGCCAGGGGAGCAAGCACAGCCAGGGGGGCATGGAAGCAAGCACAGCTAGGGGGGCAGGGAAGCAAGCACAGCCAGGGGGGCAGGGAAGCAAGCACAGCCAGGGGGGCAGGGAAGCAAGCACAACCATGGGGGCAGGGAAGCAAGCACAGCCAGGGGAGCAAGCACAGCCAGGGGGGCAGGGAAGCAAGCACAGCCAGGGGCAGGGAAGCAAGCACAGCCAGGGGGCAGGGAGGCAAGCACAGCCAGGGGGCAGGGAGGCAAGCACAGCCAGGGGGCAGGGAAGCAAGCACAGCCAGGGAATATATGCTCTCTTTTCCTGGGATGCATAATGACATGATGCAATGACATGCACGCACACACACATATTTGGTAACCCTATATATGTGGTTATATGTAAATATACATAGCTATTATTGATAAAGATAATATCAATTATGAAATGACACATGCACATAGTTATATATTTAAGAAAGAAACGCAGGAAAGAAAGAAAGAAAGAAAGAAAGAAAGAAAGATGGAGCTTGGGAGGGAGAGAAGGAGTATGGAATATGAAAGAGTCTTTCAGAAACTGAAAAAATGCTTAATTGCATATGACACTTTTTCAACCCAAGCCTCGAGAAAGTAATTCATTCCAGTGTTTATTGTAAACATGCCTTATGTGGTGTTGATAAAAAGCATTCTTTGCTTGATTCAATATTTCGTCCACTTGTGCCCGCTATAGATATCAGTGACCGTACCATAGAAGTTGCCAAAACGACCTAACGGCGAAAAGCTCTGTAATTTTTTTAACCAGTTATTAAATATGCTCTCTAAAACGGTATCTCCTTCGATAAATAACACACGCAGATACCGTTCTAAGTGGCACATTGCATTCACATGACATCTGCACGGGTGGAAGCCTCGGAGCTACCATTAATTCTGTATTTTTCTTCCATCCATGTCGCAAATGTGAAGTGCTCGGTGCATTGCTTTAACAGCCGAGTGAGTTAATCACACTAATTATATTTAAAAAAATCTCGGCTGTGGGGTGTTCCTGGTGTTTGACAAAAGCAGACTTTGAGCCCCTCCATCCGGCCCTCTCCTTAGCCCCCTGCGCAGCCTTGCCCGGGTGCAACAGTTGTGTGCGTATGCGCTACACGTCAAAAGAATTCGGGGTTGCTTCCCCCCGGCACTTCACGGGGTGTGGGCAGTGCGGGACAGTCTGCAGCTTTGTACTACTGTCTAGTTTAGTCAGAGGCGCAACTAGAGCCACATTTCGGGGGGGGGGCTAGGAAAAAATTTCGGGGGGGGCTGAACTTTAATCAGTAGGCAGAGTGGAGCGCAGAGTCGAGCTGCAGGGGCTCTTACAAGGGCTGAAACAATAACAATGCCTAATTAACATTCAAATGGTCTTTAAACGACCTGTAAAACGTTCGGGTGCGGCTGTGTGTGTGCCCGGGATCTGTCTCATCCCGGGCTGCCACACACGACGGGGGGGGGCTGAAGCCCCGGTGAGTTCAATGGGTGTTGCGCGCCTGAGTTTAGTACTCTGGAGAACATGAACTGATGGGTAGAAACCTACCTCTTGGGAGGAC
Source organism: Lissotriton vulgaris (assembly GCF_964263255.1). Lineage (NCBI taxonomy): Eukaryota > Metazoa > Chordata > Amphibia > Caudata > Salamandridae > Lissotriton > Lissotriton vulgaris. Next base: position 600,071,527 of record NC_141699.1, on the reverse strand, counting down.
TTGGCCGATCTGGACCTTTAAGCGGCCCGAGCCTGTCTGTACCTCAGGGAAGCTGTGTACCCCTAGGCAGCGTTGGCCCCGATAAACGTCTATGGTCTTGGGACACTTTTAAACTCCTAGACAGTTTTGACACCGGAGGTCCGTGACTCGTGGCAGCTTTTCCATTGTCCTTGAAGCCACAGGCATGCCAGGTCCCCAGAACAGCTTTGAGCCCCTTTTCTGCTCCCCCCCTTCAGCAGTTTGAGACCCCCTGTGCTGCTCATCCTCCACTCCTATGCTGTTGGCCCCCTGGGCAGCTTTGCCCTTCTCTGTTATTTGGACACCGCACACCTTCACCCACCAAGGCAGCAATGCCCCCTCCCTGGAACCCATGGGCCACTTTGAACCCTGTGCAGTTTTATACCACAGGGTAACTGTGGACCCCTGGGCAGGGTGGCACTGCTGCGCAGAACTTTATGCTTCCAACCCTCTCCTGTGAGTGAGTGCGCCCCCTGGAGGATACTGACAGGAAAGAAAGACTCTCGCACATAACCTCTGACCTACGAATATTCCCAAATCCACCAGGGTGCCTTGGTGCCCTCCTCAATCACCCTGGTCCATCCACGTCACAGTGTCTGCACGGAGGTATATAATATGGCAGTTTGCACTCAAAGCTGAGAAGGTGAACAAACACACGTGAGAACAATAACTCCGGCCACTGTCCGATTACAGAAAGAGGGGGAGGGGTCCATAAAACATCCATACCCATCAACCATGTGTTAGATAAAGAGATCAAAAATATATGTAAAAGGACTTCATATATATCCATACCCGAGATCAAAGATGTGCCAGACACCAATGGAATGCTGCTGCCCCCTACTAACAGGGTATGTATAGGGGCCCAAACAATAGATGCTTCCAAGCTAGGGCTCTGCGAGGAATAAAACAGAGAGCAAATATGGGAGCACTCTCCACATTGTGCCTAAAGACACATACACTTTTAACAAAACACAGTAGAAAACCACCCGTGTCCAAATGGGGAAATAAAGAGATCCTACCAGTAATAAAGATCCTCGCAGATCCCGGAAGGAGATTACCACAGTTTCTTCTTCCTAGCAACCTCCAAGGGGCGATAACAAGATATTCCCAGCATTGACAAATGGGGCGACCTTTATCACACGTTTCTAAGGCCAACTGTCGATGGGAGAGGATTTTAATGGATCTTGGATGTATATACGAACAAATATAAGGTACATAACAGCCTGGATCCTTAACATCGGTCCTAATTCCAGGCATGCAACCTTGTAATGAAAAAATGGAGTGCGGAAGGGAGGGCAAAAGCAAGGGCCATTATACTAAAGCACGGGGAGCATGGGTAGGCACTTGACACAATAGTGGCAGGCCAAGTAGCGTGTTCTGGGGACTACAATAAGGCCGGCATAGCTCAGGCCGAACCAAGAATAGAGACGTCGGTACAGATCTCGGAACAGATCTCAATGAACAGCTAGATATTCACGGAAGCGGAAAGATAGCAGGGAGGCATAATTAAACATAATAAAGGAATGAAGAAGGGAAATAAAACAAATCCTTCAGCATAGTCCCTAGCATTAAATCAAATGCAGGCGCTTGGAGCTCAATGAAGGTGGAGAAGCGTAGTGACAAAAGCGGCTGCTGCCCTAGATAGACAGTGTATCGGCACGGGCAGTCCAAGCAATTAACACATTTAGATGAGCTCCTGAATAGATGGAACTACCAAAATGCTTGTGCATCACTCTGACACCGCAACTAGTACCCAGAACTTACCGGGATTGTCAATGAAATAATTTAGCCAGAACACCGGCCAGAAATGTCAAAAACACCAAACGTCCCGCGAATGAGGCATCATAGTCGTCGATTTTTCAGGCCAATTTTTAAAGGCCAGAACGTATGTCTCAGCATGTCCCCCGGCGTGTACAGAAGCAGGAGGTCGAAAGCGGACTGCTAGGAAGTGGAAATCCGCAGTAAACCGGATAGGCTAACATGGCCATTTTAACGTGGGGCGCCTCACCAGGAGGCTAGGATAAACAACAAGGGTCATTAACAGATGGCGGTGGCTGCCAGGTCAGATTGAAGATGCCGCAGCCATGCACGCCAGAGGGATAGCCCAAGGTTTAAAGGGCGTGTCGGAGGCGTGGAGCACCGGTGTCAGTGCTGTTCTCGCATTTGATTCAGACAGATGGCTCTTTTAAAAGTCGGAATTGGGCAACTGTATCTCAAATCCCAAATAGGCGCAATCAAACATTTAGCATTCTTCACGCACACAAGTAACGAGGCACGAAGAACGGCACAAACAGGGGGCAGAGGCTTACCTCATGTCCTGGTAGATGCTGCTCGAGCAGCAAAATGGCGGCCGCAAGCTTCCAAACATTTTCAGATTATGGGGCGTGTTCGGCGTTCTAAAAAGGGGCGTGACTAAAACGTGGAAAGAACAGCACGAACACGCCCCGAATCCGAAAGAGACGGAGCTTCTTTCGAGGGACGCCTCTCTCCTCCAATGGCTGGCCTCCGTTTAGGAAGCCAGCCAATGGAGGAGAGACAGAGCAGAGAGGCGGGTTAAACTACCCTACTGAACATCATTAAATCTCCGAGTTCCGGCTGGCAAGCCAGCCTTCGGTCCTCGACCTAAAAATGTAAAAGGGGAATGTGTGTTGTATGCACGTGCACGTCATTCTTGTCTTGCTTGTGCGTTGTTGTTGTGTGAAGTAGACAGGAGCAGGACACTTTGCGTTTTACGCTCCTTTCTATTTCATAAGATGCAGGCTCATGAGTTTAAGCAGTGGTTTGGCTCACATGGCGGAACATCTTTCAAACCCTGGGGAGGATTGTATAAATGGGAGGCGGTGGCAGTTTTTACAATACCATGGCAGGACTTGTACCTGTGAACTTGCTAGTTTCTGAATACATTTTATACTGTCATCATACCTTCATGTGTATCACTGACCTTCATCTTTACAGAAAGGACTCTGCAGAGTTCAGTTGTGTGCCCAGTAGTTTTCAGGCTACAATAAAATGGCCAGTGAAGATTGAGATAACTGTTGTGATTAATGTTCCTATTAGAGAGAGATCTACATTTTAGTAGCAGTTTTGACTCATGATAAACTAGCATAGACAGGTTATTTAAATGCCTGCTGCAGAATATGTACCGTGCAGATGGAACTGTATTGCAAGTGGACAGCGCAGTGGGTTATTGCTTTTATATCAAGGACCCTTCTGATACTTGCAATTCGTTAGTTGTAATAACCTAATAACACAGTGATCTATAAACTGTCATCAAAGAGCTCAGCATCATGTAAACTCCATATAAAGATTAGAATGTTATGTTTTCCCCCAGGCTTTCATTATCCTAATGTTGCTAAAAGGGGTTTGTTTGGGTAGAAATGTATTCCTATTAGCAAAGCCAACCCCAACCACTGTTGTTGGTAATAAATCCTGTGTTTGGGCTTCTCCAGTCAAACACTCTCAATACATGTTCTGCTAGTATGGATGACGTGATTCACACATCTTGTAATCCTCTTTGTCTTATGTACCATTTCCTAGGCTGATTTACACATGTATGATTCATTGCCTCTGCTTAATGTGTTCGTGAAGTAAAGTGCTCTGACAGCCTAAACTGGTATGAGTAGCCCTATAAAACAAATGATATGGATGTGAGAGAGGGGCTGTGGAGAGATGTAGGGCACCGTTGGAGCGTGATAGTGATGGAATCTGTGGACAAGGTGGTCATTGTAGCACTAGGCACCACCATTGCTAATGCCGGCCCTGAGAGTGTAAGTCAGTGATGTCTGTCATTATGCTGCTTGAGATTGATATCATACTAATGTGGTAGTACTGTATAGACAGAGGTCAGGAGTTTGAATTTTAACTTCTAAATTGTGATAAAAGGTGTTTATGTAGCCAAGTTACAATGGCCTTGTAATTGTGCACTGTCTGTACAGAGAAACCAATGAATGTTATAAATTGTCCATGCTACTTCAAGCAGCTCAGCTGTAGAGGTGAAAGGAAGTGTAAAATCATGTGCGGTGATGTGGGGAGGATGCGCAATGGACTTCACTGCTTAGTTTTGCTCATGAGAAAGTGTCACTCTAAGTGTCTCACATTTGGTAGTTGAATGTCACTCATAAGTACACTGAAAACATGAAAATGTCACACAAACTCAATCTCAACATATGGCATGTATGTTTATGTTATTTTCCTAGTGTTTGTATCAACTGGGACATTAATATTCTTATCACGCCGGTAACACTCCAGCCAAGTGCCAACCGTATGGTGCAGAGCCAAAATATTGATGTAAAAATATCGATTTGCACAAATATCAAGGTGAAAATATTGTGCGTTAGAAATATTGACAGAAAAATATTGTGGTCAAGAATATCGAATTTTAGGTAAGTAATATCGATAGAAAAAATATCGAAGTGTTAAATATCGTTTATAAAAATATAGTTAAAAATATCAATTTTTTAATTAATTTTATGTATTTTAGTATATATTTTATATGTGTGTTCTGTAAGTTTTTTGTATGAGAATTGTTTGTATTTTTATTATATGTGTTAACATTTTAGTAGTTAAATTTTTTTTAATTGAATTTTGTGTTTTTCGTTTTGTAGTGGGATGTGGCTTTATAGGGAAATTGGATGGGAAGTAATTTAATTATATATATTTTATTTATTATTTATAGTAGTTAATCATTTTTTTAAATTTAATTTTGCGTTTTTAGTTCCGTAGCGGGTTGTGGGTTTATAGGGGAATAGGGTGGGAAGTAATTTGATTATATTAAATGTATTGAATAATTTATATTTAATCATATTTGTATAATTGTGATGTTATAGAGTTAAAAGTATAAATTAATCTATTAATAATTGATTGATAATTGGTTGTTCATTTATTTAAAATAATGTAATTATTAATTCATTATGGTAATTGTTTGATTAATTTTAGGTGTGTGTTGTGGTGTTTATAGGTGTAAATGGCGGAAAGGTTGGGAAGTAATTTATTTTTTATTGATACATTCATTATTCATTATTTGTTTATTAATGTAAATTAACTAGTAAATATTAATTGTAATTGTGTAATTAATTTTAGGTGTGTGTTGGATATTATGTGTAATTAATTAATGTTTATGATCTTTTTTAATAATAATATTTTTAAATTCAATATTAATTATGTTAATTATGAAAATATACTTTTTTTTAAATGTTGATGTCTTTTTTTATTGGTGTGGTATCCAACACTTTGTTTACTGTTGCACTCACTGGAGTGGGATTAGTAATTTTTACCCATCCGCTATCCAACACTTTCCCTGCTGTTGCACTCACTGGAGTGGGAATAGTAATTTTTACCCCTCCGCTGTTCAGCACTTTCCCTGCTGTTGCACTCACTGGAGTTGCATTAGTAATTTTTACCCCTCCACTATCCAACACTTTCCCTGCGGTTGCACTCACTGGAGTGGGAATAGTAATTTTTACCTCTCCGCTATCGAACACTTTCCCTGCTATTGCACTCACTGGAGTGGGAATAGTACATTTTACCCCTCCATGATCCAACACTTTCCCTGCTGTTGAACTCACTGGAGTGGGAATAGTAATGTCTACCCCTCCGCTATCCAATTTTTCTCTGCTGTTGCACTCACCAGAGTGGGAATAGTGATTTTTATCCCTTCGCTATCCAACACTTTCCCTACTGTTGTATTTATTATGTTGTGAAATTTATGATTTGTTTTTCTTTTAATAGTTTAATATTTTAATTAATTATAGAATGTTTATTTTATTTCAAATTATTGATATAAGTATGTTTTATTTTTATATAATTGAAAATGTAAAATTAAATAAAGATGATAGTTAATAAAATATATTTAAGTAAATATATGTTGATGTATACATGTTTATGTCTGTGTGCACCCCCAGCCACCATTTTGTGTTCACAAGCCAGTGAGGCCAGCCCCCCTGCCTCCCCCCCCCCCCCAACAACAGGGATTTTCTACATCAGAGGGTGCTTCTGTGAGTTGTTTAAACTGTATTTACTGAAGCCTGTGCACTTCGTTTTTTGGCCAGCAGGGGGAGTAAAGCTTTATTCAAAAAGTATTGTTAGATTTCGAGTTAGTGAAGCATTTACCTGCAGAAGTCTGAAGTGTGGATTGAGCCTGTCTGTCTCCTAGGAGATTCTGAACAGGAGAAGCAGCTGCCCAGACCCCACCCCCAGGCCAGCAGACCATTGGCTATTCAGCTACCAGGCAAGTCTGAGCCCTCCTCTTTGACCTGCCCAAGCCCCTTAAGACCATGCTGGGTGCACCCCAAATCATTCTCCTCCATCTTGTGATTTGGAGCCAACCTGTGCCCCAGATTGCAGTGAGCAGAGTCCAGGAAGTGGTAAGGAGACAGACTAGTGCTGTCTCTTCCCAAGAAAAAAAGTTGTTTAAAAAACGATTTTCACCTTCCTTGTTTACTGTCTATGCCTGTGGTTGTTACAGTTAAAAAATGTAGTTTTAGCCTGCCTGTAATTGCATATTTTATCACCTGTGTTGTGTATTAAATTTGTGGTTTTTCCTGCCCATGATTGCCTCCATTTAGTGTGTTGAATTGTGGGATTTGCAGTTCAACCTCTGTAGTTTGTCCCTCTCATTCCTTGGTGACAAGTCTTTTTCCCTCCAAATTTCTCCTTTGCTCTGTGCTTAGACCTGTGTGCTAAAACATTGCACCCCCAGCCACCATTTTGTGTTCACAAGACAGTGAGGCCAGCCCCCCCTGCCTCCCCCCCAGCAACAGGGATTTTCTACATCAGAGGGTGCTTCTGTGAGCTGTTTAAACTGTATTTACTGGGGCCTGTGCACTTCGGGTTTTTTTGGCCAGCAGGGGGAGTAAAGCTTTATTCAAACAGTATTGTTAGATTTTGAGTTAGTGAAGCCTTTACCTGCAGAAGTCCAAAGTGTGGATGGAGCCTGTCTGTCTCCTAGGAGATTCTGAACAGGAGAAGCAGCTTCCAACTCCCTGGCCAGCAAACCTTGTCTGAGGTTGCTGGGACCTTATATGGTCTGCTAGTGGTTGGCACATGTGTACACTGATTGGTGGTTGTATCTGCTGTTTCTATTGGGTTAGGGTTAATGTCCTCATTGGTTGGGTATTTGAGGGTTCTGATTGGTTTCTGGGTCTGTGATTCAATCATTGTAGGGTTGGGACTAGAGATAGGGTTAGATCTTTAATTGGAAGTAGCTATTTAGGGCCTCTGGTGGGATTGGTTGTTGGACCAGTTGTGGGACTAAGAGTAGGGCTAGGCTTTCTATTGGAAGTAGGGACTAGGGCTACCTGTACCATTGGCTGCTTGGACTTGGGTTGGGACTAGTGGTAGGGCTAAGTCCTTTATTGGACGTAGAGATCAGGGTTTTTGAACTGATTGGGTGCTTGGATTAGGGCTATGATTGGCTGTAAGGTCCTGGTCTCCTATTGGTTCTAGATGTTAGGGCTAGTGTTGTGATTGGATAGTGTTAGGGCTAGGGTCCCCATTGGCTGAAGGGGTCACCTGATTACTAGGGCTACAAAAAAGACGAGGCTTAGGGCATCTCAGCCCGGGCGTCGAGGCTAAGAGCAGAGAGTACAACGGCAGTTGCCTCTTTGAGCCTGTTAAGAGCAGAGAGGACAAGGGCAGTTGCCTGTTTGAGCCTGTTAAGAGCAGAGAGGACAAGGGCAGTTGCCTGTTTGAGCCTGTTAAGAGCAGAGAGGACAAGGGCAGTTGCTTGTTTGAGCCTGTTCAAGACTGGTCGGGACTAGGGCCAGAAATGCTGCCCTTTTTCTCATTTAACAATACCCAACCCACACCATACACATCCACAAACAGAGCAACACACTCACACCAAATATATACCAAGCACAACACTGTGCACAGATTAATGTACCAGCATGCACCACCAACCAAACCAAAACCACATCTACACACCGTACTATCCCAACTACCACACATATCCACCATCACCCACAAACAGTACACAACTCTATCCTATACCACTAACCAATACACTCATCACTAACACAACGCCAATCAACACCATACATAAATACATCCCACTCAGACACACTCTCCCCGCTGTAATTACACCTAACAGACCCCCTTTTATCACTAACAAACATATAATGATCCTTCCATCAGTTGTCCAACAAACACCCTCCTCTTCCTTCTACCATAATAAGACTAACACACAACACACACACTGCACACCACCACACTTAGTAACTCTTGAAACAAACCAGTCTAAGATAAACACTCTCACCTCTACTTCATTCCCTCCTACACACAACATACACTCTACTCATAAACACATCACCACCCCCTCTACGTCACAACCTCCTCTTTCAAACAATACTACACAACCAAATCCAGTGCATGAAACATATACATCAGCACCCCTTTTCACTACACCTCAAAAGCAAAATATATCACACACACCAGCACAACAAGATCTTCAAAGCGCAACACCTCATAATACTTACCATCACAAAATACATACATATACCCACCTTTCAAAGCACACAAAGGAACAAACTCCAGTGCCAAGCTTTCACTCTTCCACCAAGCCCAACACAAATACAGCATTACAGCACCTCTTTTCTAAACGCCTCTCATCCATTGGACAATTTAGAACATTACGACATGACCCACATGCTGCACCACCTCCTCTGACTCATACACCTTCCGCCTTAAACACACGCAAAAAATATAAGCAACATGACACACCTCACAACTTTGCTTCCCTAAGTCTACCTCACAACAATATTGCACCACAAAAGCAACACAGCACTCCAACTCACTCTCAAACACCATCTCCAACACATACACATGCAGACCCATCAAACTGTCTTCTTAGCATGCTGGATGAGGAACACGATAAAGAACAGCTACACGATTGCTATCCTAATACAGCTAATACCAGCACTAAAAACACACCCACACAATACTGATCACTCTTCTACAAAACAAAGTCCCACTATCACCAAAGGCCACTCTCTACACTGTCTACTAATAAATGCTCGATCCCTCTCTAAAAACAAGCATCACATCTACGACCCTCTCACCGATGCAAAACCAGACATACTATTCATAACCGAATCATGGCTGGGAGAGCATATGGCTCCAGTCCTGCATGAAGCTATTCCTCTAGGCTATCCAATAATCACCCAAAATCGTATAGCCAAAAAAGGAGGTGGTCTAGCTGTTGTATTCAGGCAAACAATACATATCACTAAAGTTGACAACATCTCCATAAAGAATTGTGAGGCTCTTCTAGCAAGATGCAATCCTACACCGTCTTCCACCTGTAACTTCCTGCTCCTTTACAGACATCCACCTTGCAAGGCAACATTCCCAGACGCACTTCTAGACACAGTTTCAAACCTGATAACAATTCACTCCAACCTATGCGTTCTGGGTGACCTTAACATTTGGTTTGATAAAACCAATATGACCCATCCAAAAACAATAATCACCGGCCTAGACGCATTGAACCTGCATCAGATTGTCCCCAATCCGACACACACCGATGGACATATCCTAGATGTCATTTTTGCTAATGCTGAACTAGTTACCATTCAAACTATAACTCCAGTCACATGGTCAGACCACCACTTGCTTGCTTGCCAACATAAAACAACACTAAGCGACTCACCTAAAACTACCTTATATGCATCCACCTATCGGCCGTGGAACAAACTCAATTTGGAACACTTGGAAACACAACTAATATCCAGTATAAATCTGGAAACCATAAATTCTGTTCAGAATCTATATGAGTGGCTACAGGAAGCTTTTGACATCTACATACCACTCAAAACCACACAACAGATCAAAAGAAAAAAGCGCCTTGGAGAAACATAGAAATAAAAGACATAAAACAACAAATTAGCAACAAAACGCTGCAACGTACCTGGCTCAAAACAAACGCCAAACAAGGCAAATTTCACTTACAAAAAATTAACAGATTATATAAGTCGGCTATCAAAAAAGCTAAGAAAAGGTACTATTCAGACAGAAATCAAAATGCTAAATGTGCAAATAAAGAATTCTATAAAATACTCAATGAATTTCGAAAACCAAATTGCCTAGAAGGAACTCATCCTGTTACTTAAGATTTCACAGACAAACTGGAAAATCATTACACGGACAAAGCAGACACGTTGGACTCGTACTTAAAACAGAAACAAAGCACCAGCACTAACCCTTGTAGAAAACAACTATCCAAGAATGCTCTAATCAAGCCTCTCCGTTCCTTCCAACACATCTCACACGATGAATTTATGGATCTGGTCAAAGCAAGCCGGCCTGCCGGCAGCCCTTCTGACCCCAGTCCGTCACAAACTTTCAAGACAATTCTTTTAACAACCTCTGCTGCCATTCCAGTAAGAAGAATCATCAACGATTCCTTAACTACTGAATTATTTCCAGAAGAACTCAAAAGGTTATATATACGCCCTTTACTGAAGAAAACAAACTTGAACCCGCTGAACCCTGACAACTACAGACCCATTACAAATCGGCCTTTCCTGAGAAAACTGATAGAAAGAGCAGCTTTCGCCCAGATGTCACAATTCATTGAAGAGAATGATATACTTTCAGATTTCCAAACAGGATTCAGTCCGGGAAGAGGCACTGAATCTGCCCTCCTTGCCATCTGGGATGACCTAAAGAATACAGTTGACCACAACGGGGTTGCTGCGCTACTCCTCTTGGACCTCTCAGCTGCCTTTGACACGGTTGACCATGACACTCTGAAACAAAGACTTTATGAAGCCGGCATAGAGGGAACTGCTCTAGACCTGGATCGTGTCCTACCTTCGGAACAGAACTAATGTCATCCACACTCCACCTTTCTCGTCCAAACCGTACTCCACAAAAGCAGGGGTCCCTCAAGGTTCTATCATCTCGCCCATGCTTTTCAACATCTACACGAAGTCTTTACCAGTACTGATCAATAAATTTCACCTCACGTGCTACAACTATGCAAATGACACGCAAATACTCCTTCAACTGGAATGCCCCAAAGACATTGGAAAATCACCAATTTTCAGCTGTCTCAGAGCCGTGGATCAGTGGATGACTTGGAGCCATCTCAAATTGATTGCTTCAAAAACTGAAATACTCACGTGTGGAGATTGGAAAAATTACAACCCACTTGCCGCATGGCCTGATGAACTGGGATCACTGCCTAAAGTATCGAAGGTAGTAAGAAATCTCGGAATGACCATGGACTCCAAGCTGTCGATGAATGTCCAAGTGGATAAACTAGCAAGATGAAGCTTTGCTACTATAAAAGCGCTGCAACAAATTTTCCCTCATTTGGGATCTCCACACAAGGTCCAACCTACCATCTCCCTTGTTCTATCCAAACTCGATTACGCCAATAGACTCTACCACGGATCACCTTTAACGACCATGAAAAGACTACAACGGATTCAGAACTCGGCTGCCAGACTACTCTTGCATATCAAACCACGAGACCACATCTCCCCTGCCTTGAAAGCTCTGCATTGGTTACCGGTTGCCAGAAGATTCACGTTCAAGCTGCTTTGTATTACCCACAAAGCAATACATGGATTAGGACCACTCTTCATCAGGAATAAAATCACCTAGGGACATTTTAAGGATTTTGGGGGCCCCTTTTCAGGACAGCTTTGAATTTATGATCCAATTTTAGCCCCTGTTTCCAATGCTGTTTTTGCTTCCTCAGCTGCGTTAGCAATCCAGTTTGCATCATAGGCATTAGCATATAAATTCTCGATGTAAATGGACGCACGCAGCTGACAGCGGTAGGATTTAGTGTTTCCTGCTCTGCTACTAGGTTTTTAATACCTTTAACACGTTTTAAATTGTTGGCTGAATTACTCTGTGCTTTTTAACAATTTCACCTACCAACTCACACTTGCACTTTACTTTATTCTGCTTGCCTACACCGATGCGCATCTCGCTTTTCCTCTAGTCCTGGTCTGTCGCGGCTGATACACCGATTGAGCAGAGGGCTGGCCTACTATCAGGCTCCTCACTTCTTCCCACGCAGTTTCCGCTTCTTCAGCTGCATCAGCGATACAGTTTGCATCATAGGCATTCGCCTATATATTCCCGATGCAAGCGGACGTACGCAGCGGGCACACCACTGGCACACCAATGGTAAGCCCGTCTGTGCCCGTCAGTGTCCCGAGGCGTACGCACTGGCCATGCTGCCCAGTTCCCCTCCGGTGAGTTTCTTCCACTATATTTCAAAAGGGAAAACTGTTTAGCCATAGGCAGCAACCATTATGTCAGTGTACAATGGCTGATCCGAGCTTGGAGTTAGACTTTCGATGCAATAAGTGCAACTGGTCTCTCCTCCAGCCCAGGAAACTCACACCCAAGATCCTCCCATGCAACAATAAGTGTAAAAACAATAGGAAAACAGAGAACTTAAAGGCCACCCTTGTAAATTGTCGCTCTATGCAAAAGCATGAACCACACATTTATGACCTACTTTTAGATGAACAGCCTGATATTTTATTTCTCACTGAAACCTGGATATCTGAAGCCTCCAACCTACAATGACCTCGGCCTTCTCTACGCGTTATAAAATCCTTAGGAGGGACTGACCGAGTGGGAAGGGGGCGGTGTCACCATATTTTACAATCAAAAACTAGACCGCTCTCCCAACCCAATAGAAAACATTGAGGGTGCCGAGTCCTTAGGCTTCCGCTGTACCTTATCCCCCATCATAGCATATCTGTTTTTTTGATTTACAGACCTCCCGGTGCAATTGGAAATTTTATTACTACGCTTAATACAGCCACCATCTCCCTGGCCTTAAAATGCAACAACTGCCTTATTCTGGGAGATTTCAATGTACATATGGACAATGGAAAAGACCCTCAAACAATTTCCTTGTTGGAGTCGCTGCAGGTTTGCAACATGTTTCCATCTATTTCTTCGGCCACCCATGAGAAGGGCCATACCCTAGACCAAATCTTTCACAACTTTGACATAACAGTAAGCCTACCTCTTCCCATTACCTGGTCTGACCACATCCTATTGAAATTCATCATTCCCAACTCTGCCACAGCCCCCCGGGCTAACGCAGGGCAGAGGGTCCCTAATTACAGAACGTTCCATAAAATATCCATCCCGATGTTACCAGGCGCCCTTGGTCATTCCTCACTGGAGCTGTCTTGCTGCCTCAACTCGGGTGCCCTCTCAATTGATTCATGGCTCTGAAACAACATTGGTGCAGCAGTACCGGTTGTTTCCCACTCCTCAAAGAGGCCGGCCCCACTTGCTCCATGGTTTAACGATTCCCTCAAAACTAGCAAAAGAAATTCTAGAAAAATGAAACGGAAATGGCATAAATCCTTTCTACCTGAGGACAGGAAGGTGTATAAAGACATCTTAAAAGTTCATTACATTGTCGTGAAGGCAGCCAAGAAAACTTTCTTTCAAACCAAGATAGAAAATGCACAAAATAAGAGTAAGGAAATCTTTGCCATAGTTAAATCCTTTACCACCTGAAAGCCAGCATAAATGAAGGGCCATTCACAGAAGAATCGTCTAAGCAAATAGCTCAATTCTTCCACGAAAAGATCTTGATGATCCAACAAGCCTTCACTAACATCTCAGAGGAAGAAGTGACCTACCTTAGTTCTAATAGCAAATTTCACCTCTTAGATCCTCCATCTTTACCAGCTTTCCCTGAGTTTCAGTTTGGAGAGTCACTGACCCTTCTCCAAAGCATTAAGGGGCCTATTACGATGGAGGATTTTCCGCATCCTCCGGGCCGGCGGAAGCCACCGCCGGCCCGGAGGATGCGGAAAATCCTCTGCGGACCCACCAAAGACCCACCACCACATTAGGATGGCTGGTGGTTCCTGGTTTCCGTCCGCAGCTTTTCCGCCGCAGTTGGCTTACAAACGCGGTGGAAAAACTCTAATATGGTGACGGTGTCTCTCAGACACCGTCAGCCAGATTAGGATGGGCTGTGAAACGTGCTTTTCCGCAGCGGCTTTTCCACTGTGGAAAAGCATGTGTAACTTCACTGCGGGGGCCTGTTGTGGGCCCCCTGGGTAAAGGGGGGATGGGGGTGCACATGGGGGGTACCTATGGTATCCCGCTGCATTTGTATGCAGAAATCGTCAGGCACCGCATAGTGCCTGCCGCTTTCTGCATACAAATGCAATGTATGCATTTTTACCAGTGCGGCGGATGCAGCTTGAAGCCGCATCTGCCGCAATGGTAAAAATAGAGGATGTGACCGCCAGGGTGGCGGTCACATCCTAATTGCACAGGAGGGAACTCCGCAGGCCATGCGGAGGTTCCCTCCTACTCTATGGTGGCGGACGGACTCGGGTCCGTCCGCCATCATAATCGGCCCCTAAGTCTGGCTCTCCTACGACCCATGTCCAGCGAATATCCTGAACCTATTAGCTCCCACTATAACCCCCACGGTAAACCAGCTCTTTAATGCTTCCCTCTCCTCAGGCAACATGCCGAAATTATGGAAGAATGCTAAGATTCTTCCACTAATAAAAAAGGCTAACACCAAACCGATTGACCCTGCTAACTACAGGCCAATCTCCCTTCTTCCGGCCCTCTCTAAAGTATTATGTAAACAAGGCCCTCCAAAAACACATTGAAAATGGAAAGCTCCTTCACGAGTCCCAATACGGTCTTAGGGCTAACTACAGTACGGAGTCTGCTCTGCTGGCAGTGACTGAATTTCTCAAGGGTAAGCTGGCTTTGGGAGGCAAGGCAGTTCTGATACTGCTTGATCTGTTGGCAGCCTTCGATACAGTCGCACATGAGAGGCTCCTGGAGAGACTTGCTAACATCGTCCTGGGGGACCGCCTTAACATGGATGTCATCCTTCTTGGCAAATAGATCTCATGACATCTGGCTCCCCCTTTCTCATCTCCGGTTCCGGCCATGAATGTAGGTGTCCCTCAGGGCTCCATTCTCAGTCCTACCCTTTTTAATATATATCTATCCATCTTGCATCTCTGGTTGAGGAAGAGGGCACCAAAAGTGTTTCCTATGCTGATGACACTCAGCTGATTTGTATATGTGACAAAGGAACCGACTTTGACGGGCAATGATTAGGTCTCGCCTCACAAAGTTTTTAACTGGCTGAAGATCAATCAGCTGAAATGCAATCCTGACAGAACTTAAGTTGTTTTCTTTGGTGATCCAGAAACGCCTGACTGGAGCTCTTGGTGGCCAAAAGATCTGCCATCACCGCCCACGGAAAAGGAGAAAGTAAAAAACGTAGGAATTGTCATAGACATGACACTCTCCATGCGCCTTCAAATCAAAAATCTAACTGTCGCTTGCTTTGGCATACTCCAGATGCAAAAAAATTCCTGCTGCTGTTACAGACTCCGTACTTTAGTTAGCCCTAAAACCGTATTGGGACTCATGAAGGATCTTCCTATCTTCAATGTGTTTTTGGAGGGCCTTGTGAACATAATACTTTAAAGAGGGCCGGAAGAAGGGAGATTGGCCTGTAGTTAGCAGGGTCAATCGGTTTGGTGTTAGCCTTTTTTATCAGTGGAAGAATCTTAGCATTCTTCCATAATTTCGGCATGATGTCTGAGGAGAGGGAAGCATTAAAGAGCTGGTTTACCGTGGGGGTTATAGTGGGAGCTAATAGGTTCAGGATATTCGCTGGACATGGATCGTAGGAGAGCCAGACTTAATGCTTTGGAGAAGGGTCAGTGACTCTCCAAGCTGAAACTCAGGGAAAGCTGGTAAAGATGGAGGATCCAAGAGGTGAAATTTGCTATTAGAACTAAGGTAGGTCAGTTCTTCCTCTGAGATGTTAGTGAAGGCTTGTTGAATCACCGAGATCTTTTCGTGGAAGAATTGAGCTATTTGCTTAGACGATTCTTCTGTGAATGGCCCTTCATTTATGCCGGCTTTCGGGTGGTAAAGGATTTAACTATGCCAAAGATTTCCTTACTCTTATTTTGTGCATTTTCTATCTTGGTTTAAAAGAAGGTTTTCTTGGCTGCCTTCACGGCAATGTAATGAACTTTTAAGATGTCTTTATACACCTTCCTGTCCTCAGTTAGAAAGGATTTATGCCATTTCCATTTCATTTTTCTAGAAAATCTTTTGCTAGTTCTGAGGGAATCGTTAAACCAACAAGCTGGTGGGGCCGACCTCTTTGAGGAGTGGGAAACAACTGGTACTGCTGCACCAATGTTGTTTGAGAGCCATGAATCAATTGAGAGGGCACTGGAGTTGAGGCAGCAAGACAGCTCCAGTGAGGAACGACCAAGGACGCCTGCTAACATCGGGATGGATATTTTATGGAACGTTCTGTAATTAGGGACCCTCTGCCCTGCGTTAGCCCGAGGGGCTGTGGCAGAGTTGGGAATGATGAATTTCAATAGGATGTGGTCAGACCAGGTAATGGGAAGAGGTAGGCTTACTGTTATGTCAAAGTTGTGAAAGATTTGGTCTAGGGTATGGCCCTTCTCATGGGTAGCTGAAGAAATAGATGGAAACATGTTGCATGCCTGCAGCGTCTCCAACAAGGAAATTGTTTGAGGGTCTTTTCCATTCTCCATATGTATATTGAAATCTCCCAGAATAAGGCAGTTGTTGCATTTTAAGGCCAGGGAGATGGTGGCTGTATTAAGCGTAGTAATAAAATTTCCAATTGCACCGGGAGGTCTGTAAATCAAAAAACCAGCTATGCTATGATGGGGGATAAGGTACAGTGGAAGCCTAAGGACTCTGCGCCCTCATTGTTTTCTATCGGGTTGGGAGAGCAGTCTAGTTTTTTATTGTAAATTATGGTGACACCGCCCCCTTCCTACTCGGTCAGTCCCTCCTAAGGATTTTATAACGCGTAGAGATGGCCGAGGTCATTGTAGGGTTGGAGGCCTCAGATAGCCAGGTCTCAGTGAGAAATAAAATATCAGGCTGTTCATCTAAAAGTAGGTCATAAATGTGTGGGTCCTGCTTTTGCATAGAGTGACAATTTAAAAGGGTGGCCTTTAAGTTCTCTGTTTTCTTATTGTTTTTACACCTATTGTTGAGTGGGAGGATCTTGGGTGCGAGTTTCCTGGGCTGGAGGAGAGACCAGTTGCACTTATTGCATTGAAAGTATACCTCCAAGCTCGGATCAGCCATTGTACACTGACATAATGGTAGCTGCCTATGGCTAAACAGTTTTCCCTATTGTAATATAGTGCAAGAAACTCAATGGAGGGGAATTGGGCAGCATGGCCAGCGCCGTACGCCTCGGGGACGCTGATGGGCACAGATGGGCTTCCCTTTGGTGTGCCAGTGGTATGCCCGCTGCGTACGTCTGTTTGCATTGGGAATATATAGGTTAATGCCTATGATGCAAACTGTATCCCTAACGCAGCTGAGGAAGCGGAAACTGCGTGGGCGGAAGTGAGGAGCCTGATAGTAGCTCAGCCCTCTGCACAATTGGTGTATCAGCCGTGACAGATCAGGACTAGAGGAAAAGCGAGATGCGCATCGGAGCAGCTAAGGAGGTGTAGGCAAGCAGAATAAAGTAAAGTGCAAGTGTGCGTTGGTAGGTGAAATTGTTAAAAAGCACAGAGTAGAAGGGGGCGTGGCCAAGATGGCGGAGTGAGGAGACGCTTTCTCCCGGAGCTCCCGACCCAGCCCGGGCCCTGAGCCTTTTGTATAGCTTGTTCTCCCCCCCATCGGTGTGAAACCGAGTGGGGAAGGTGCGGGAACGGTTCGGGCTGTACCAGAGCCGTACTCTGACCTCGGAGTGACTGAGATCCGGCCTGGGACACTGAGCAACGCAGAGACCAGGCGCGAAGAGAAATGGCATCCTGGCTGCGACTGTCCTGAGCTCCTTCCCCGAAGCACGTAGAAGTCGGCGGTGGTACGGCGGAGGGCAGCGGGTGCCACGCCTGGGTGCTGTGACAGGACCTGCGACCTGGAGAGGGGACGGGCTGCTCGCGGAGACGACGCGCCCCTAGCTGCTGATCCCTATCGAAATTGAGACGCGGCTGCGGCCTAGCTGATCGGAGGCCCTCGAGCCGGAAGGGCGGGGTCACTGGACGCATAAGCGGCGAAGGTGTTGCAGTGACGAGACGGGAACTGTGACCCTAAAGCTGCTGTGGAGGAGTCCGCTTCTGGCCGGCTGGTGACTGACCCTGAGCCGGGCGGGGAGACGCCCATAGCTGGAACCCTCACCGGAGGGGGGACGATGGCTTACAGGGGCACTCGGAGGCGCCATTTTGGCTTTCGGAGATGGTGAAGAGTCGGACGGCGAAGTGTTGAGCCCTTGAAAACTACGTCGGGGATAATCGGCTCACCGCAGCTAACTTGGCAGTAACCGAGGAACGAGCCATACCAGAGGACCCGATTTGCGCGGCTTCGGTCGACTCTTTGCCCCTGGTTGTGGCGAGGCCGGAAGCGACGGCGCCCAGCCGTTGTAGTCGCCCCCTGGACACGGAGGGTCCCAGAGAAGCATCCTGCGACACGAGGCGGAGTCTTTCTAGCCAGACAAGGCGAGTGGAGTCGCTACCCTGGTGCCCCGGTGCCCAGCTGACGAGGTGCCAGTTCTTGGCAGGGCGGCCTTGAGGACAAGATGGCGAGTTAGAAGGGCAATAAACGAAATGACCGTACGCTCCCCGAGATGCTTGGAAGGTCTCAGACCAGGGGTGACAGGAGCCAACCGTCCCCGAACGCAGCGAGTGGCTCCAATGCAACAGGCGGCAGCGAACCCCCAGTCACTCGGTCCTTTCTGGAGTCGTTTTTTGGGACGCTGAGAGACGACTTTCAGGCGCTGAAGCAGGAGGTGACCGGGGAAGTCCGCGAGATCCGGAGAGAAGTCGACAGCCTTGGCGAGAGAGTGGTCACGGTGGAAAGTTCCGCTCAGAGGCAGGACGAGGAGATCACGCAACTACAACAGGAGGTGCTGCGTTTGAGGGACCAACAGATGGACCTCCAGGCCCACAACGAAGACTTGGAGAACCGTTCTAGGCGGAATAACATCAGGGTCCGGGGTGTACCATCCATGGAAGAGGGGACAGATGTGGCGGAATATCTGAGGGAGCTCTTCAGGGACATCTTGGGCGAAGCAGCGGACTTTCCGGTACGAATTGACAGAGGTCATCGAGTGGGGCCTCATAGACGTGCCTCAGGCCCACCACCGGACATCCTTGCGTTTCTCCCTGACTTTCCACTGAAAGAAAGAATCATGGCGGAGGCCAGGAAAAATACCCTAGCTGACGTTTTGAGGACACCCTGTGGCCTTGTATCAAGATCTGTCCATCATCACCCTCCAGAAAAGGAAGGCGTTTACAATTGCAACAGACTTCTTGAAACAACATGAAATGCCGTACTCCTGGGGTCACCCTTTCAGGCTTATTTTCCATTGGAACGGTGTGCTACATCAATTGAGGTCCCTACAGGACACGTGCAAGGTGTTGGGGATCACTGCGGAAGAGGAGGCCTCCGCCACACCTCGCAGGAGACGCACCTTCGGGGACGGCTGGCACAGAGTCTCGAGACGCAGAACATCAGCGGCATCCCAACTTTCGAGTTCGCCTACCATCAGGGCTGAAATTGCGAGTGCCATCCAGGAAGCCTCCAGAGACATAGTGGTGCACGACGGAGTCGCACTGACAGCGTAAGACTGCTCCGGGGGGAGAACGACTTTGCATTTCTGTTTTTGCCGGCTTAGAGCCATGAGGGGCTGGGGGGAGGGCAGAGGGGGAAGGGTGTGGCTGGACGTCCACTACGATAAGTTACCACGGACTTGTCCGGATAGGACATGGCTGGGACAATTCTTTGGAAGAAGTTGGGGGTTCTGGGGGTTTGGGGGAGGGAAGGGGGGGGAGTTGGGGGACCGAACGGGGGGCGGGAGGAAGGTGAGTCGGGGAGTTGGGGGAAGAGGGGGTCAGGAGTTGGGTAGGGGAGGGGAGAGTACAGTCCGTTCAGTGTTCTTGATCTTTTCACGATGGCCCGATGGGGAGTCACGGGCAGTTGAGGCCCATAGGCCCCCCCCGATACACAGGATCCACTGCATGTTACATTCTGTCTTGATTCTGGATGGCAACTCTTAAGGTAGTAACCCTTAATGTTAAGGGACTTAATAACCCTGTCAACAGAAGAGCGATTCTGTCCCTGCTAGAGAACACACAAGCGGACATTTGTCTTTTACAGGAGACTCATTTGCTTGCACGAGATTGCCATAGGTTAAGATCCCGCAAATTTCCCACACAGCTTTTTTCTTCGTCTAGCACTAAGACGGCGGGGGTGGCGATCTTAGTGTCGAGCTCCTTTAGAGGGGAGGTCCTCCACAAGTTTGCGGAACAAAAAGGGAGACTATTAGCGCACAGATTCAAATTGGGGGCTTTGACATTTACCATCGGTTCGATTTACTGCTCGAATGAGCGTCAGGATAGCTTCTTTCAGTCGGCATTGGTGGACATAACAGCATCCCCGGACAGGCACATTATTTTGGGTGGGGATATAAATATGGTGGCAGACTCCAATATAGATAGGTCGGCACAGCGCTCACCACAGACAGGGGAAATGCCACAAGAAGTTAAATCCCAACTAGTGGACCTGGATCTTCATGACCTTTGGCGCCACCTGCATCCCACAGACCGAGATTACTCCTTTTACTCTCACGCACACAAAACCTACGCGAGGCTGGATCACCTCATAGTTACCGGTCCGGTACGTGACTTAGCTACGACATCGGAGGTGGGGGTCTTATCTCTATCGGATCACGCGCCGGTCTCAGGGAGCTTCTCTCTGCCGGTCGACCGGGCCCCCCGGGGGGTCTGGCGCCTCAGGGACGCTCTGTTACACAAGAAGTCTGTTGTGCAAAAGGTTACGGAGGTGATCAGGGACTTCCAGACGCATAATGATAACGCAGATACCTCGGCGGCGACGCAATGGGCCGCTCTTAAAGCAGTGGTCAGAGGGGAATTTATTGCGATCTCCTCGGCGGAAAACAGGGACCAGAGGCAGAAGCGGGACGATCTCACCCAAAAAGTAAGGGAATTGGAGGAAGTGCACCGCTGTACGGGGGCCCCCAGGATTTGGAAACAGCTGAAGGCAGCGAGAAAGCTCCTGTCATCCCTGGACATGGATAGGGCAGAATACGCTGCACTTCGACTGAAACACGCTTATTACACGGGGGGACAGGTGTGGTCGCCTACTGGCGAATAAACTCAGGGTGGTCAATGAACGTCATCGGGTAAAGGAAATTGCGACTGAGAATGGCGGACTAGTCACGGGGGACGACCAGATAGCCGAGGCCTTCCGCCGATTCTATGTGGACTTATACGCCGGGGAGGATCTGCGGGATCAAGAGTCGGAGGACTACCTGGACTCGGTCACACTCCCGTCCCTAGAACCATCACAAACGGAGTATCTCGAAAGAGAGATACGGGTCGAGGAAGTGGTCGCTGCCATCTCCAGGCTTAAACATGGGAAGGCCCCAGGCCCGGACGGCTACACGGCGCTCTTCTATAGGACGTTCAGTGACACGTTGGCCCCCGTACTAGCCAAATTGTTTAATTCATTCTCTGAGCCGGGGGCAATCCCTCCGTACCTCCTACAGGCCTCGATCTCGGTTATCCCTAAACCAGGGAAAGACCGGACCCAATGCAGCTCGTACCACCCGATTTCCCTTTTGAACGTGGACTTGAAACTGTACACGGGTATTCTGGCGGCGCGATTAGCACCTCACTTGCCGGGCCTTGTGGAGCCGGACCAGGCTGGCTTTGTCCCCGGAAGGCAGACGGTGGACAACACCAAGAGAGTGGTGCACATTCTGGAAAAGGCCTCCCGGATTCCGGGAGAGAGGATGCTCCTTTCGGTGGATGCCGAGAAGGCGTTTGATCGCGTGCACTGGCCCTATCTAGAACGGGTTATGACGAGGATGGGTATAGGTGAGAAATATCGGACCCTGGTTTTTAATTGTTACAGGTTCCCGTCGGCGGTGGTGCGGGTGAATGGCTGTGGCTCTCGGAGGTTTGGCATTGAGCGTGGTACCAGACAAGGCTGCCCCCTGTCCCCGCTCCTTTTCGCTTTATATATGGAGCCACTCGCTCAGAGGCTCCGACAGAATCCGGACGCTACCGGAGTGAAGATGGGGGGATATGTCCACACAGTCAGCCTCTATGCGGACGATGTGATCTTGACCTTGGAGGAACCGAGACGCGCACTGCCCGCATGTATCGGTGAATTGGAGGCTTTCTCACGGGTGGCTGGCTTCAAAATGAACATGGGCAAATCGACAGCACTGGATATTTCCCTGACTCCCACAACACGGCGAGAGTTGCAGGACCTTTTCCCCATGCATTGGTCGGCTCACCAAGTCCAGTATCTGGGCATACTGTTGGCACCTATGCTGCAGGCTATGGTGACAGCCAACTATACGGCCTTGACTGGGAAGATTAAAGAGGAATTGGGGAGATGGGGCAAAGGGTTGATATCGTGGCTAGGGAGAGTGGCAGCGGTTAAAATGACTGTCCTCCCTCAGATACTGTACCTATTCCGGGCCCTGCCGCTACACCTGCCTAAGGGCTGGTTTCAGCAGACACAATCGACCCTATCCCGTTTTATTTGGCAAGGCCGCAAACCACGGATGAGGAGAGTTCTCTCCATGCTGGCACTGGAGTCTGGGGGGCTGGGAATCCCAGACCTACGCAAGTATTTTCAAGCGGCGCAGCTCCGATATCTGGTTGAATGGAGCGATGGGAGTCGGACAAGCATTGGTTATTTCAAGATCAGGCTGTAGCGGGTCGGCCTTTACAAGAGGTGCCCTTTTTGCGCAGGGCTCACCGCCCTCCGAATCTTTACGCGTCTTTTGTAACAAGGGTCCCGATGAGGGTGTGGGACACTGCTAGCACAGCACACGAGCTTACCACATTCCCCTACCCGTTTACTCCTATTGCAGACAACCCAGACTTCACACCAGGGGTTACCCAGGGGGCTTTCGCGCACTGGCGGGCTGCTGGTTGTAGGCCACTTTTCCATGTGTACGGGCCGGACGGAGTTCTCCCTTTTCAAGCGCTTAAGGAGGAGTACGGTTTGGCTGAGACAGATAGAAGGCGCTACTGGCAGGTGCGACACTGGGCTTTGCAACCACAGGTACGTGAGCTGGCAGATAGGAAACTATTGCCGTACGAGAGGTGGCTAGTGACGCGTACTTCGGATGCTAAACTTATCACAGATCTTTATAAATTACTGCAGCCTTCCCCCTCACACTTTCATAATCCAGGTAGGGAACGCTGGAACAGAGAGCTGGGAAAAACGTTGAGCCATAAAGAGTGGGACCAGATCTCATACCGCGCACGACACTCTGCATATCATGTAGGACTTACTGAAACTTTCACTAAAGTGTCTACGTATTGGTACTACACCCCGGAGCGGTTATACGAGATGTACAGGCATATCGATAATACTTGCTGGCGAGGATGTGGGCACCCGGGCACATTGACACACGTCCTGTGGGAGTGCCCAGTATTGAGCCTTTATTGGAAAGAGGTGCTAGATGAGGTTGATACTCGATTTGAAATAGAGTTGCCCCGCTTCCCGGCATATGTCCTGTTGGGCTTGCCCAACGGGCTGATGTATCCATTGAAATCCCGTAGGGGCAGACAAATTGCAATAGCACTGGGCTCCGCCGTTCAGAATATCCTAATCCATTGGCGGACCACCACTGTTCCATCCCTCACGGGCTGGTTGCATAGGCTGTGGCATGTTCTGGGTATGGAAAAACTATCACTGATGATGGCTGGGGAGGTAGAGCAATTTGGGTCGTTGTGGCAGCCCTTCCACGCATTGCTGGCTACCGAATTCAGGGAACTGACCTGTCTGAGGTACTTGAGGCTCTTGAGATTGACACCACCGCTAGATTTCACTGCACAATAATCATGGGTTTTATAATGTTTGGGGGTAGTGGGGTGGGGCTAAGCACAGTAGGTTTGGCTAAAGACAGGACACTGGACGGGGGTGTTGGGAGGGGGTTGGGGAACAAGAGGGGGGTGGGGGGAGTTGGGGGGGGGGCTGTTTCTTTTAAAAAGGGGCGGGCACGGACACTTTCTTCTACCTCAGGGTGTTATTGAATGTAATGTTGATGGACGAGGAGCCCACGCAGCCTCTATTGCTCTTGCGGGACATGTAGCATTTACTTGAAGATGGGCTCCCGGGACTGCAGCACAATGCCATTGCTTGAATGTTATTAAGGACAGAGAGCCCTACCGCTTTGCAGACGCCTCATCATCTGGGGAGAAGAACACCGTGTCCCTGCACATCCTGCCCGCCTCCCGCCGCTCGCTGTCCAAGCTGAGCCGCCGAGTGGAGCGCGGGTCAGGGGACTACAAGCCCCATCAGCCCAAGCGGGCTGCAACGCTCCAAGCCGCGCCAGGAGGCGCTTAAAGCCGAGGTCAGCCCTGACAACAGCGGAATTGCCATTAAGGACAGAGAGCCCTACCGCTTTGCAGACGCCTCATCATCTGGGGAGAAGAACACCGTGTCCCTGCACATCCTGCCCGCCTCCCGCCGCTCGCTGTCCAAGCTGAGCCGCCGAGTGGAGCGCGGGTCAGGGGACTACAAGCCCCATCAGCCCAAGCAGGCTGCAACGCTCCAAGCCGCGCCAGGAGGCGCTTAAAGCCGAGGTCAGCCCCGACAACAGCGGAATTGCCATTAAGGACAGAGAGCCCTACCGCTTTGCAGACGCCTCATCATCTGGGGAGAAGAACACCGTGTCCCTGCACATCCTGCCCGCCTCCCGCCACTCGCTGTCCAAGCTGAGCCGCCGAGTGGAGCGCGGGTCAGGGGACTACAAGCCCCATCAGCCCAAGCGGGCTGCAACGCTCCAAGCCGCGCCAGGAGGCGCTTAAAGCCGAGGTCAGCCCTGACAACAGCGGAATTGCCATTAAGGACAGAGAGCCCTACCGCTTTGCAGACGCCTCATCATCTGGGGAGAAGAACACCGTGTCCCTGCACATCCTGCCCGCCTCCCGCCGCTCGCTGTCCAAGCTGAGCCGCCGAGTGGAGCGCGGGTCAGGGGACTACAAGCCCCATCAGCCCAAGCGGGCTGCAACGCTCCAAGCCGCGCCAGGAGGCGCTTAAAGCCGAGGTCAGTCCCGCCTCGCGGGACGCGAGCGGGACGCCGGGCGAAGCCCGGGCCAAGGGCGGGCCCGTTTCAGCCCGTTCCAGACAGATCCAGGCAGGGCTGGGCCCCCTCCCCTTGGTCTGGTCCGTAATCGCTTGACGACCCTCCCTTCAGTTAAAGGTACTCTTTGGTTCTGTGATTGTGATTCTTTTGGACCGCTGCCTCTGTGCCTGCATATCCACACTATGTCAGTAACAAGGGGATCCAGAAGTAAGACTGCACTTAGAACTGCACAGTTTATAGGCCCTATCGACAAATTTATCTCCACTACTACTGAGGCTATCAATTTAAACATTTCCCTTTTAGAGCGCAGGGTATCCCAGGACCTTGCGTTTGCTAAGAGATCCTCCCTGGGTCTCATAGCTACAGCTTTAACCCCAGCCCCAGCAGTTACATCTATTCCCAGCCTTTCCCAACCTGGAAATGTTATAGCACAATTACATTCCATTCCCAATGCCGTAGATTTATCGGCCACAAACCTGTCATTGGGTCTGGACTCCATTGAGAACCTTGAGATCACCCCGGATTTAGAGCGGATTGTAGTTGACGACCAGTCTCAAGGTATCCGTTCCATGGGGGTGAGAGAAGGCGCCATTCCTAAGCAGTCAATACCTACAAACAAAGGGAATAAGGCCAACCAACATCCTAAAAACAAGAAGAAGAAAGGGACTACTACAGCACCAGCCATGAATATACCTACCTGTACTAACTCTACAACATCTGTTTCGCTTAACTCACATTGTACTTCTAATGGTATTGTCCAGGGGGGTGCACCTTGTCCGTCTGATTTTGATAATATCCAGTTGTTTGAAAGACTCAGGGACTTATTTAAACAACAACTCCAGCCCCTGGAACGGAGTATCATGGCCATTGAGAAACAGCTTGCCATACTTATTGACAAATCTCCCAACCATCCAAGGGCAGGAATAGCTAAATCTGGGGGGGGTTACACCTGCGGTTTCAGCTGTGGTGTCCTGTCCGGGGGTCCCTTCAGCTAAGACTAACATAGATAAACCATCTGTTAATACAGTTATGTTTAATACCAAATCTATAATAAAGGATCCTACAATTTTAACATCGTCTATTTCTAACACCTGCACTAATTGTTCCAAATCGAAGCCGAAAGATAAATCAATACCCCAGACACCGTCATCCAGTCAGCAAATTCTTGCTGTCCAGACCCCACAAGTTACTTCCAATGATGCTAATCGTACCCTTAATGAGCCTTTACAGCAATCTACCAGCAAAAACAAGGCCCCCAAAGCTAATTCCCATGCAGACAAAAAGAGGCCTAGACCCAAACGCCCTTTTCAATTGGCCCCAGAGGTATCTCCATTTACGGCAATTTTAACAGGAGTACCGGAACTTCCAGAGGGAACTGATGAACCCCACTGGTCCCTCCGGAATAAAATTCTGCAGTGGCTTTGCATCCACAGGCCTTTGAAGCCCCCATTCACCTGTAGAATATCTTCGGTACGTAGGGTTTCTTGGGTGGGTAAGATCCCCAAGAGCATTCAAGGGGATTGTGTCATCGTTACATGTGAGGATGCCTCTACTGTGAACCACATATGTTCATGGCCTGATCTAGAGAAGAAGGGGGGAATCGATACCCATCGACTCTCCTTTTTCTACCCCCCTACTTCTAATTACCACTACCCAATTCCACCGCCAAATTGGGCTATGAACCAAGAACACCAATGGGACTATGGCGACCCATGGCAAATTCAACAGTTTAGAGGTAGGGATTGGGTACCTCGTCCTTGGTATCCCAACAATAACCGTTTTGCAGACGGCGGGTGGCAGGGCATCCAAACCACTAACAGATTTGACTGCCTGGAGATGGTTGATTGACTTTATGTCCCATTACCACCGACTCCAACTGTTAACAGGCGGTCGGTATCTGATGTGGTTGTGCGATCTGACCCTGTCAGCCCTAACTCTGCTCCCACAGTGGCCCCTGTGTTTTCTAGTGGTCATATGGTTTTACATAAGATTACAGCATCCGAAAGTTCTTTTACCCAATCACCCCCCTTTTGTCCCCACCCTTTTAACACCCAATCCCCCACTTGTCGGGTAGTAACCGGACCCTCAAAGACACCAGCTCAGGTAACTAAGCCTGGTGACCTTATTTTGATATCATGGAATATCGCTGGTATCGCAGGGAAATTAAATACCCCTTTTTGGTCTAGATTCATAGGAGAAGGGTTCGATATTGTCCTCCTCCAGGAGACCTGGAGCCAGTTAGATATCAATGTAGAAGGTTATTCTTCCTATTGCCTGAATGCCACCAAATCCAATTCTGGCAGGGCAAAGGGGGGTCTTTTGATTCTCCTTTCCAACAGATTGGAAACCTACAAAGTTAGAAGCAGCTCAAATGTGGGAGCTTACAGCCAGGTATTAAGGATTGCATGTGCTAAGGGTAAGGACCTGGTTCTTGTCAACTTTTATAATAACATCTTTGATGCCTCCAGAGGGAATATCCTGTACCCCCTGGAAAAAGAAATTGCCAAGGCTATAGGCATTTCAAATAAGCAGTTAGACATCCTATGGGCTGGAGACTTTAATTTGCAGCCATGCCAGCTATCTAAGGGTAACCCATGCGGTTTTGGAGTGGAGCCGGATAATTCTAATGGGGGTACGGGAAGGAGTGAGGATTCTCCCCACTTCCCGCATTGCCATTACGGCTCCACCTTAAATAATCTGCTACTAAAATTAGATTTATCCTTATTAAATTGTAACAAAAATAAGCAGAATGCCATTTGCCCCACCTTTACAGGGAGGGAAGCTGGGACTTTTATCGATCACATCTTGTTCTCAAGTAATGGGGACTATTTAAGCTTGTACGTGAGAGAGGAAAGTCTTAGCGATCACAACAGTATTTGCGCCACCCTTCCTTCAAGGGGTGTCACACAAAGAACTGGGGAAACCTGCACCACCGATATAGTGTCCCAACGACCTAATGGTCCGAGAATCAAGTGGACGGGGGTCAATTCTGCGGCTAAACAAAGGGAGGTAATAGTCAGCTGTAAAATTGAGATTAGCTATTGCCTTAAAGATGTTGTTAACCACGACCTTCTGATATCTCAATTTATTAATATCAATACCATCATTGAGGGTATCTTCACTAAAAAACCCTCAGCTAATAAAACGATAAAACTGGGATGGTTCGATAAGCCCTGTATTGTAACCTTACGGGAACTAAAACGAGTTTTAGGGCTCAAACCCCGTGATGGCATTAGCATCAAAGAAGCAAGGGTTAATTACAAAATGGCTATCTCTAACAGGAAAAAGGTACTACATGGAGAAGCTTGGGATAAATTGAATGAAGCCGTTGAGACAAAAAATAGTAAACTCTACTGGGAAATAGTCAACAGTCCATTTCTAAATACGGAAGGTGTCCCAGAAATCACTTCTTATGTTGCCTGTGAGGACTGGGTCTCTCATTTCACCAATATTTTTAATCCAGAAAGGGTATCACTGACCCTAACTCTTGTTGATTTGCCAATGTGGTCACCTATTCCTTTGGAAATTACGCTGCAAGAGGGACTAGAAGGCCTTGCCAATAGCAAGGGGGGGAAGGCCCCGGGACCTGATGGGGTGCCCATAGATTTATTAAAAACAGAACCTAATCTGTGGGCCCCCATTTTGGTTAGGACCTTCAACTGTGCAGCAGAAGGTAATTTTCCTCCCTCTTGGGGTCAATCGGTTATTGTCCCCTTATTTAAAAAAGGCAGCAAATCTGAGGCCTCCAACTATCGGCCAATTTCTTTATTGGATGCCTCAGTAAAGGTTATGAGCAGAATTCTGCTCAAAAGACTAGAAACTTGGGCAGAAGATATGAATATTTTAACTAAAGTGCAATACGGCTTCAGGAAGGGGATGGGTACCCTGGAGCAATGCGTGAATTTGGATCTTTTAATCAACAAATACACAGTGGCCAAAAAAGGCAATTTATTTTTATGTTTTGCTGATCTGAGCAGCGCATTTGATTTAGTTGATCATGGCATTCTTTGGCAGGTTTTACTGGAGTTAGGAGCACCGAAAGAAATAGTACATTTCCTGGCTAGGCTTTACCAGAAACTTTCCTGTAAAGTCCGATATGGCAGCCATGGTGAATGTACACCATTCTTTAAGGTATCTAGGGGCATCCGCCAAGGATGCTTACTAGCTCCTCTTTTATTTTCTCTTTTTATTAACTGTGTTGATCGCACCTTGGCCACCATATCAGCAGACGCCCCGCAGATTGGAGGCAATTCTGTCTCAATCTTACTTTATGCGGATGACGCGGTACTTTTATCACGCACTCAGATAGGCTTACAACGTCTCATTGATGGTTTTATGTTGTTTATACAAAACAGGAGACTCTGTGTAAACAAATCCAAGACCTATGTTATGTTGTGCGGTGAGTCAGCCAATAAACTAAAGTCCAATTTCTATCTAGACAGCGATAAAATGTTACAAGTTAAAACATTTTGTTATTTAGGAATCACCTATGCTAATGATGGGTCCTGGAAATCAGAGCTTGAAAATGCTAGGTTGAAAATGACTCGCTGTACCAGCAGTGTTTTTCGATTTTCTTCTAAGCTCGGCTCGAGAAGCATTCGTGACATGATTAACATCTATAATATTCGATGTGTTCCCTCGGCATTGTATGGGGCTGGGGTGTGGGGCCACACAGATGGCACCTCCCTCCAAAAAGAGGAGAACAAGTTCCTAAGAAAAGTGCTATGTGTTCCCCACTCCGCTTCCATTCAATTAATTCATGACGAGGTTGGGGTCGAGTTTATCTCGGACTTAGCAGCCGTTCGTCCACTCTTATTGTGGCGTTCTATTTGGGCTAAGCCTGAAACTCGATTCACTCAAGAAATTATTCTTGACTGTATAGGCCTGGACTTTTCTTTACGTATTCTTTGGCTGAAATACATTAGTTTTTGGTTTAAGACTCTGTTTGATATTGATGTTCTCACCGACCCCGAACTCGCGGTAGATATACCCAAAAAAGAGATCAAACAAACTTTTTTGATGTATAAAAAGAAAGGGCGAGATGAGGTATATGGCAAGTTAACTACCGTAAAGTTCTATAGAGAACTTAACTTAGCATCGGGGTTCCAAGCATATCTCCTACATGTCAGCCGCCCATCTCATCAATATGTTTTAACTCGCGTCAGGTTGGGCATTGTACACCATCTTGTTGCGTTCCCAGTACAGAAACAGAAATCTGAAACCCCCTGCCCTTGTGACAATGTTTCACGCCAGAGTTGCTGCCATTTCTTACTTTTTTGTAAATTTTATCATTTTCTAAGATTAAGGTACTTAAAACCTATATTTATTAAATACAATATACGGTCTTTTAAGAATGCCCTTGTGTTATTGTCAGCTTTAGAAAATGTGGACATATGTTTTTTTGTTGCCATTTATATTTTGAAATGTACAGCTGCCAGGAAAAGTATTGTATTGCCATGATTTCTATATTCCTGTCTGTACTTCTCAAAACGTACAGCTGCCAGGGTGAGCACTTTTTTAGCAGTGTTCAATTTATTTTTAACCCTGTCTGTACATGTTTTCTTTTTCCTGATTTTTTATACTTTTATCATACAGCTGCCAGGATATATTTAGTGCTGCTATATTTCTATACTTTCCTGTCTGTATCAACAAATTTTAAATCAAAAATTTTCATGTCCCATGATTAGGCGGGGGCTTGTTGTTCAACGTACAGCTGCCAGGACAAGCATTTTGTGCCAATTTATTTACTCCTGTCTGTACGATTTTAACTTTTAACTTCTATTCCTTTTTGCCATCTTCATGTTTTTTAATTACGATCCAATGTTTAAACGCTTGTCAGTATGTGTCCTATCCCCACATGAATTATCTTGGATTCCCCTGTATAAATTTTGTATTTTATAACAATTTTTAATGTAATGGATTGATTTCATGTTTTGCTTGTATGATTTGTTTGCAAATCGAATAAAAGCTTTGAAATTGAATTGAATGTTATTCCTTTTGTTCTGTGTACCCTTTCAATAAAATACTTTAAACATAAAAAATCACAGAGTAATTCAGCCAACAATTTAAAAAGTATTAAAGGTATTAAAAACCTAGTAGCAGCGCAGGAAACACTAAATCCTACCGCTGTCAGCTGCCCCCAAAATATGTTCGGCTCAGGGCCCCCAAAATCCTTAAGATGTCCCCTCACCTATGCCCTGAAATCCTCAAGCTCGTGCACTTTAAGGACTGGACGCTATACTCCAAGCAGCTTTAGCCATGGGGCCCTTAATGGTGGACAACCACAGTGTGATGCTGTGCTCAGATTACACACTGATGGAGCTGTGCCAGAGGGCCACGTTTCAGCATGTCAAGTGCAACCTGAAGGAGTTCCACCTTCAGTGTTACTTTCTCTTCCCTGCACGCTTGTGAGTGGTTCTTGAAGGGAAATCTTATTTCTTTACTAAACCAGTGGCAGCCTGGGACTGGGCGAAAAGACACGCCAGTGGCAAAGCGACTTCCCCGCTACCCGCCTCAGATTGGGCAACTGTTTTTTATAAGCGTCAGTGCGCTCGCAACTGCCGTGTGGCCCCCCAGCAGCAACGATCTTTGAGACCTTCTGACTTGGAACAAGTGATCCATCCGTGAGAGGAAACTGGCTTTGTAGGCAGCAGCGTCCATCCATGCCGCTCACCGCGACATGGACTCAGACACCAGTCTCCAGTCATCCTCCACGAGAGACAGTGGCTTGTCGCGGTATTGCTGCCCTCCTTTGGAGCTCGATCACACTCCTGGCATTTACACCACAGATGGAGGATGAAATCTTTTGATCTCAATGCATGCTTGTGCTCTTCCTCTTCTCTTCCCCCATTTCCCTGCACTTTTTCCCTTAGTTCCTTCTCCCTCTTGCACTGCTGAGTGAATAGTGTCCTCTCCACCCCCCCACAAGCTCTCTTACTTGCATTAGTCATCAGTTTGGGTTTCTTTGTAGTGCCTGGCTCATCCAGACCTTCCTCCATGCATAGTGCAAATTTCAGCAACACTCCCCATCCCACATACAGTAATATCATCAGTAAATAAACCACACAACACATTGTTTGTGGTGAAAATTGCTGCAGGTTTATTTGCATAACAAATATGCCAAACATGGTGTGTTATCTTATGGGTGATCCAAGGGCAGGTGAGCCCTTCCGCCGCCTGCCCGCCTGATGAGCCAAATTACACCGTGGCCGTTGACCAATCGGTGCTTACCAATTTTGGGAGGGGCCAACCCTCTCAGCTGTAGACCGCCAGTCCACGCCCTTACTCACGCCCCCCAAAGGGGGTGGAGAGTTCCAGGCAGCCCATGGTTGTTCAGGCCCACAAACGCCATTAGAACTAACAGGGCGCCGTCGCTCTTCCAGGGGACAACGCAAGGACATCCATGGGTATACTTGGCTTTTGCACCCTTGTTGTACTCCTGCAGAGGGTACCCGTCTGTACATTACAGCCTCTGGATTGCCCTGTAACTCCGCCTGCAACACAAAATAACACGTTAGTACACTTCTCCCACCCAAACCCTGCACGTACAACGGGTAAGCGGTAGGGAGGGAAACAGCGTAAAGGGCAGCCACAAAGAGGCCGCCAGATGGGCGGGGAGAAGCAGGTATACTGCATCCCCCGTCCACCCCTTACCGGAAGTGACGAGGTACGCGTACCCTTAGTGGGTCCCTAACAACTGGACTGACTCGTGTGCCCTCATGTGGCCGCCCTCTTAGGGGGTCCCCTTCGTGGACCACGGGCAGCCAACATTAGATGCTCTACCTAGGGTATAATATAGTACATCCTCCACTCTTTCTTTGGCAGTCTCTCCCCTGCTGCAATACATTGGGTACCCCTTGCTCACACCATACTCTGACTGTGGTTACAGCGCCCACTGCACGCCCCCTGCCATCCTCCCTTACTGCCTTCAGTGGTTTTGCCTAAGCAATGCTAGGTTTCTCCATGGTTGCTATACTTGCACAAGGTCCTACCCGGTGGCACTCCTTCTCTCTCGCCTACTGGCCCTCCCTCACTGCACTGTTAGCATGATGCATAGTTATGCCAAGTTTGGACAGGGTGCTGTTTGCGCCCTACCCGTAGTATTTCTACTGCAGTTCTACCTCCTTAGACTGCACACTGACCCTCACATACTGATGCCTACACATTCTCCATCTGAGCTCCGTCAATCCTGCTGTGATTGGCAATGACCTGAAGCCCCAACCTGACACCTCCTGCGCCGCCTCTTAATGTGATCAAATGGAACATCAGGGGGATGTACACCCCCTCCAGGCGATTCTTGATATACTCTTACCTACATCTCTGCAACGCTAACATGGAGCTCCTACAGGAGACACACATGCTGGAGAGGCTAGCATTTCACCACTGACTATTCCACTTACGCTAGGGGGGCTGTTATATTTTGGATTAGAGCAGGGACTCCCTTTGTGGCCATTGCCTCGGCTGTCGACCCCCAGGTCCATTACTTCTTTGTGGAGGGCACACTGTAGGGGCACAGCTTGCTGCTCAGAACGATATACACTTTGAACACGGAGCAACCCGCTTCTTGCTGAGCTTTCCTGAGTCCTAGCACAATGGGGAGGCATTCCCCGATTGCTTGGTTGGGACTTCAACAGTGTTCTGGATACAAAATTGGAAAGATCTTACCCACTTCTACCTCAGTCCCCCAACCAGTCTCACGACAAACACCTGAGTATGTGGCTACAGCACTAGGTCCTGGTGGCCATATGGTGTCAAGGCAAGTGGAGGACAGTGCACTCCTTTTACTACCACCCTCATGACCTGCACGTGCGCCTCAACCTTATTGTCTGCTCCACTGAGCTAACCACCTTAGTGACACACACTGACTACCTGAGGAGGACTCACTCGGAGCACCACCCACGGTGCGTTCAGGTCAGCTGGGATTTCACTTTTCCTTCCTCACCAACATGGCACCTCCGCCTTCAGGGTCTAGAAAATGTGACACTCCATGTGACCCTGAATGCCTCCAGCTTTGAATTTGTTTGAAACAAATACCGGCAATGCATCGTCCTGCCTTCTCGAATGGGACGCGTTTAAAGTCACTATCAGGGGTCACTGCATGAGTGCAGTATCGAGCACAAGAAAAATAATTGGATTAGGATATTGCGGGGGCTGCGCGCTAACTCCTCCTCCTTGAGAAGTTGGGTGTCTCTTTGGCTGGGGGCAAGCATCCGCTCACCAAGGTATGGCGGGAGCATACATCACTAATGTAGCACCTACGCTGGCTTAATTAAGTTGTGCACTCCACTCTGACCCATTCTGGAGCAGAAAAACCTGGCGCTCTAATAGCTTGGTTAATTAAACAAGACAACCCACAGCACCCCATTCTATTCTTTACTGTGCTTTACTAGGGAGCTACTTACGCAGCTTGAGATACATGCAGCACTCACTCAGTACTACGAGCGTCTTTACACGCTGATGGAGGGGATCGCTGACTTAGCCGTCAAGGCGTTTGTATCTATAGAACTTAATGCAGCAATCATCCCCTTTGAGTCTTGCAAAGCCATCCGGTCGCTGGCGTCGCAAAAAAACGGCGGGCCCTGATGGGCTCCCCCAGGAGTTTTATAAAACGTACACCACTCTGTACGATTAAGCGATCTTGTGCTCCTGACTCCCGCATTCGCTTCAGGGAGTGCTGATTGTTTCCATTCATAAACCAGGGTGCCACCCATCGAACCTTGACTCCTACAGGCCCTTGGCGATACTCAATGTGGACAATAAAATGATTGGGAAAAAACAGAATGGCTTTGTGCTGGGCCACACCACGTCTCTGAAACTCCGCCACCTCTTCCGGGTACTGGAGCAGCTGCCAGGCCGCTGGCCACGGTCTGCCTGTCTGGTATTGGATCTGGAGAAAGTCTCACATGAATCCTTTTCATTTCTAAAGTAAATTAATTTTAATAGTGTAAGGTTGGTTCAATCAATCAATCAGGGAATTTTGAAGGGCGCTACTCACCAATGAGTCTCAAGGCACTCAGGCGGCTGGGGGCCGCAGCTCCGGTCAGTCAAAGAGCCAAGTCGTGAGGGTCTTCCTGAAGATGTTCAGAGTGGAGGAGTGTCTGATGTTGATCAGGAGCTAATTTCAGGTCTTAGCTGCAATGTAGGAGAAGGTTCTTTCACCCGTTCTTGTTCTGCGGATGCACGGGGTTTCAGCGAGGTCGATGGATCAGAGGTTTCTCTTGGGTATGTGGAAGGAGATTCTTTTGTTGAGATATTGGGATCCGGTGTTATGGAGGCATTTGTAGGCGTGGGTGAGTATCTTGTAAGTTACTCTCTTCTCGACGGGGAGCCAGTGAAGGTTTTGCAGGTGTTGGGTGATGTGTTCGTGTCGAGGGATGCCGAGGACGAGTCTGGCTGCGGTGTTCTGTATGGTCTGGAGTTTGTGGAGCAGAGACTTGTTGATCCCGGCGGAGAGGGCATTTCCGTAGTCCAATCTGCTGATTATGAGTGTGTGGGTGATGGTCTTTCTTAATTTGGAGGGGATCCATTTGAAGGCCATCCGAAGGAGGCAGAGGGTGATGAAACAGGTGGAGGCGATGGCGTTGATCTGTCCGGACAAGGAGAGGGAGGAGTTGAGTATGATGCCACGATTCTGGGCGTGGTCCGTGGGGGTGGGGGGCTGCCAAGGGTGGTGGGCCACCAGGTGTTGTCCCATGCAGAGGGGGCGGGTCCGAGGACCTCTGTCTTCTCTGAGTTGAGCTTCAGCCAGCTTCTGCTCATCTAGGATTCAACGTCCTTCATTCCTTCCTGGAAGCTGAGTTTGGTGGTGATGGGGTCTTTGGTGAGGGAGAGGATGAGCTGGGTGTTGTTGGTGTAGGATACTATTCTGAGTCCGTGCTGTCTGGCGATGGCGGCAAGTGGGGCCATGTATATGTGTCAGGCTAAGATTAGCAAATGTACTAACCTTCAGAAACAAATCCAGCAGGGGCGATGAACAGTTCTCCTATCCCCCTAGCACTACTTCCCAGGGGACATGAAATCTTCCCTTCACAGTAGCACCCAGGCAAAAGGGGAAAAAGGGGGATAACGAAATCAGAACGCAGCAGTCCTCCACCTGTGGACACTCGGTTCCTTGTAGACCCAGAATAGACCTTCACCGGGAGGAATTCATACAAAGGATGCGGCACGCTGTGTATGACATAAAGGACAGTAATTACTTTCAGGAACCCACACACACAATCACTCTTTAGCAAAAGAATGGTCACTAGTAACAAGCCATGGGCAAGAAGACAGACCAAAGACGTAGGTAGAAACCACCAGGCGGGTGCCAATACTAATTAATAAGGTGTGCGCAGGGACACTTTCTCCTTGACAATGAACACAATCCAAATTACAGATATTCCCAGGAAGAGTAGCAATATGTGTGATATGTCTCACACACTGCTGTAATCCATGTTGGGGAGGCAAGGAAATGCCAAACACGTATATACTCTGAGGTAGCTCTTGTCTGCATAATAAACCTCACTTGGAGTGTCGATGAAAAGGAAAATAAACAAAGTCTCGGATACACATGCAACTCGTATCCATTAAGATTTCAGCAACCAAGATCCAACCCAGCCGGAATCAAAGAAAACAAAAGGCAAAGGAAAGCAATCAGGCAATCTAGCGTACACTCAGGTACAAATATGACCCCCAAAGCGCTCCTCTTACATGTCGAGTCAGGGGGAGTCACTGAGGGGCCTACCGCATTCCTCGTGCGGCATCCTTTTGGGGAATCCCAGAAATGTTGGAGCGCTCAAATGAGTCCCAAAATAGAAGTGCTAGCTCTTCGTAGTCGCATAAACAGGCTCTTCCTGTAAGGAGAACGTCCACGGCGTCTTCCACAACGCCTTGTGCAAAGCCAGAAAGGTTCTGGTAACGGCTCCAGTAAACGAACAGAATGCGTGGTTCGAAGTTGGCAAGCGCCGGATCCCCCTGGAGGAAGGACTTTTATATGCAGTCTCGACCTTCTGGGAAAACATGGTTTTCCCGGGCTTTCATGGTCGATTCGGTGTCTTCGGTGGTGACTGGGGTCCACTGGGATATGGTGGGCTGGCTGGCCGGCCTTGCTGGAGGAGGGAGTGGTTTCGAAGTCAGGCGTCTGTTCATTGAAGTTGTCGTACAGCGACTTGATTTTCAGATGGAAGTAGGAGCCAAGCTTGTTTCAGAGGTCATTGGAGGGGGTGACGTGCTTTCACTGGGGAGTTTGGTGAATTCCCGGATGATGCTGATGAGTTACTTTGAGTTGCTGGAGTTGGCGCAGATCTTGTTCAGGATGAAGGTCCTTAAGGTGGATCTGATTAGTTGGTGGTATCCTGTCATGGTGTTCTTGTAGATGGTGCAGTCTTCCGAGGATTTGCTGTTTCTCCAATTCTTCTCGAGAAGTCTGCAGGTGCATCTGGATTCTTGGAGGTCAGCAGGAAACCAGGTGGCCTTTCTGGGGCGCTGTCTATCGGGATTACGTAGGGGAGTGAGCTTGTCTGCACAGATGGTGATCTATCTGTGAAGTTCTTTGGCTGCCAGGTTGGTGTTGATCGAGGTGGAGGGGGCATTGCGGTTGATGGTGGAGTTGAGCTGTTTCTCGGGGACCTTGCTCCAGCTCTTTTGAGGAGGGTGGGGTGCAGGTTTTGGGGGCGGTGGGTTTGTTGACATGGAAGTGTACGCAGTGGTGGTCCGTTCAG
Source organism: Lissotriton vulgaris (assembly GCF_964263255.1). Taxonomy (NCBI): domain Eukaryota; kingdom Metazoa; phylum Chordata; class Amphibia; order Caudata; family Salamandridae; genus Lissotriton; species Lissotriton vulgaris. The sequence continues at coordinate 600,033,682 of NC_141699.1, read as the reverse complement.
GGGGGTTGTGTGGTGTGGCTGAAGTGGCTGTTGTTACCTCCGGGCTCGAAGGTGTGTCCTGCCTTGTGGGTGGGGGTGGTGACGAGTTGTTTCAGTCCGTGGTTGGCGAGGTTGTCCAGGAGGGTGGGAGAGTTGGTGTCGCTGAGGTTGTCGAGGTGGAAGTTGAGGTCTCCGATGAGTATGTAGTTCATGGAGGGATGGCGTGGGGCGCGATGAGGTTTGCGATGGTAGAGGTGAACGTGGATTGAGGTCCGGGAGGTCGGTAGGCGAGGGTGCCTCGTAGGGTCGGTCTGTGGCTGGTCTGGATCTGAAAATGGAGGTGCTCAGTGGTGGGCGGGCTGTCGCTTGTGCTGATGGTGGTGAGTCAGAGGGAGCTCTTGTGTGCGATGGCAAGTCCTCCTCCCGGGCGGTTGGAGCGGTCCTTCCTCTGGATCTTGTATCCATTAGGGATGTCGGTGGTGGAGGTGGAGTTGGTCTAAGTTTCTGTGAAAAAGGCAACGTCTGGTGAGAGGATGTCTAGGAGGTCCCAGATCTCTACAGCTTGTTTGTGCAAGGAGTGCAAGTTGAGGACGATGCATCTCAGGGCTTCGGGGGTGCTGGCGTCTGGCTTGGGAGCAGCGGCCATGGGGGTGTAGAGGGTGGTGAAGGTTTGGCGGAAGTGTCAGCAGGAGAACTGCCCATGGGTGGAATTCGGCGTAGAGAGCTGGCAGTTGTTGTTCCTTCCACGGTTGAGTGCAAGGAGGTCAGCTGAGTTGTAGTGATGGGTGGTCAGAGAACCAGGGTCCCTGCCGCTGTTGAGTCGTGGAAGGGCACAGAAGGGCACAGACGGTGTTCCCTTTGGCGTTACTTCGGCACGGACTCCATTAAATAGGGAAGGGGAGGGAAGCGTAGCTGGGAGGTGGGAGCGGGAAATAGCAGGGGGGAGGGGCAGCAGGGCAGCAGCGGCAGAAAAAAGGGAGGCAAAAACGCGCAGGGAGGACACAGGAACAAGAAGAGAAACTACAGGTACAATTACAATAATAAAATATAAGGCACAACAACAAGAGACAGAAACCAGAAACAAAAGACAGAAAAAAAGAAACAGGGCATAAAACCCAAGACAGAGAGCAAGGCTCTACCATTGGACCACCAGGGATGAGGTGCAGGCAGGAGCCTGCGGGTAGAGGAGGACCTCGAACACCTACCTTAGCAGGGCAGCGGCAGCGGCACACCAACGGAGCTGCTGGGGGAGAGAGCGGGTCTCTGACCAGGATGGTTTATTCAATCACCTAAACAGTAAATGTCATTTAATGAGTCAAGGCACACAGTTAATATAATCCTACAGTGAATGCACTTTAATAGTGATGTCAAGTTTAACACTACATTAATATTGTTAGGACACACAGAGTACATGTGCTAAGTGCACGTATATATTGCATATTTGTGACGTGTAATGGTGGAGCCAAAATTACGCTGATCCACTCGCGACACGGATTCTGCTCATCATGCAAATAAGTCATCATTCATTGTTCAGAAGGGAGCTTCTCAAATTTTTAAGCTAAAAGTGACTTTACTTCTGCTGCTTGGATAAAACTCCACTTCAATGCAACTTAAATTTGTTGATTTCGTTTCTCCCTCTTCTCTGTTTCCAAATGTTGGCATAAGTGATGTCAGCTGCCCAGTTCACATTGCTCATGCCACTAAGTGCCCCTTTCAACTAGGCCTTGATGTAGAAAAGACTTGTGAGTCCAATATTCAAATGAGGAGACCCAAGCACAGAACGAAGATAGGCTGAGAAAGTGGAGCATCTGACACCAGGGTGCGAGCTGCTACACACCAGGATATGGTTAGGATGCGGGCTAATCGGCAGTTCTCATCGTGCTCCAAACCCGCTCAGATATTTTTCTGAATTAGAGGAAGGAAGAGATTAGATCTGCCAAAAGCGGTTTGCACATGAAGTGAAACTCTCGCAGGCAGGGGTAGGCAGTGAACGATTATTTAAATACCAGCATCACGCAACTGATTTGAAACACAGCATTGTCATAGTAGTTGTTTCTTACTCCTGTCTTACACACGAATGACTCTTAGATTTTCTGAGGTGTTTTATCAAAGCATTTTTTGTGAGTAGCTGTGTCTTATGGCAAGCTTAGGTTTGAGTTATTTATGGCCCTTTATTTACAAAGCATGTTTTTCCCCCCTTAGTAACCATGTAATACTCGTCAAAACTCAAGCCTCAGTGCCTGATTTCAATGTTGATAGTAACCAAAATACGGTGTAGTGTCTACTGATTTAGGCCCTCATGTACAGTGCAATGTTATGGTTGGTAAGGCTCTGATTCTTAACATCAGAGCGTTTCCGACTGCAAAATGGCCTTTTTTAATTCACCAAACCGAAATAGCAATTCGGTAACCTGTTATTCAATCTTTCTGAATCGCTTATTGGGAATAAATACTGATTCAGTAGTTGGGCGGGGTGTGTTAAAGGCGTTCTTTCCAGATACCAGATACCAGATCTTTAAGCTATGTATTAAAGTTTTGCAACCGAAATCTGGTCGCAATACATGTATATTTAACTACCTCCTCAGAGGAGGGGGTAAACCGTTTAAAAATTGGAAGGTGATCTCATGGAACCCCTTCCCTAGTTGTGAATTTCCACAAAAATGTTTTCTATGAGCAGGAAGTGGTCCATGAGACCACTGCCTGCTCATAAAAAAGGTTTGTGTATTTTCCTTTTTTTACGCTTCTAGTTTTCTTTTAAGGAAAATGGGCTGCTTTTAAAATAAAAAGATTGCTTTATTTGAAGGTAATCACAGACATGGTGGTCTGCTGACTCGACTAGGCCACCATGCCTGTCATTGTAGCCCTTTTTAGTGGGTTGTAATTTGCGACCTACCTCATGCCTATTAATGAGGTAGGTCAAATTGTGACTCACTACAGATCAGTATTTTTGAGACCCAACCTATTAATACATAGGTCAGGTCTCAAAATAGATTTGTTAGATGTCGGTGCGCAAATTGCAACACCTTCTAACAAACTCATTTTTTGTACATTCCATTTAAGGAATCGCAGATTGAGAATCATTGTTTGCTGCAATTTACAATTCCTTAAATGGAGCTTTTGCACATGAAGGCCTTGATTTCCTACCTCATACTAATCCTATGCTGGAAAAAATGTAGCTAGTGATATCCTTCTGTGTTTTTCATTTTCTCCAAAATCTTGAGGATGTTCAGTTACCATCAGTGCTTAATTTGAGCAGGAGGTTTCCGGTGCTCAGCACCTGCACTTTCTTATCAGCAAGGGCGCTTTTAGTGCAAACTCGCAAGGGGAGATTAAGTGATTTGCCCAGAATCACAGGATGTTGAGTCGACACCGAGACTCGAAACTGGTTTCTCAGCTCTGAGGTCTGCAGCTCTGGCCGTTACACCAAATTCTCTCCCCACTTGTAGGGTTTCATGCTTAGTCGTTTGTTCTGTTTTAGGCAGCGCTAACAGGAGAAATGGGCTGTGCAAGCTGCCCCCTGAAGAGAGCCCCGGCACATATTTGTTTTACAAATTAACCACTGGGGTCACCTCTGTCCAGGGCACCTCTTCTGACTATCAATTTTTCTGCTGACCTTGCTGCCAAAAGTGGGGCCTGGTCATGGGTACGGGCATCTCCACTATCTGGAGAGGCCCTGGCTAGCCTATCAAAGGCAAGATGCCTGTGAGGTTTACCGCCCTGAATGCTGTTCCTGCTTGGGTGTGAAGCACCTCCACCCCAAGCAGCCTTTGTCCTGGACCCACGAGAGCACAAGGGCTCCCACTTTAGGGAGTCTGAAACATGTGTGTGGCAGGCTAGTGCAGACCAGTGAGCTGGACATGAGGGAGTTGGTCGTTTTTTCAGGGGGCATATCCAAGATGTCCTCTGAGGGCATTTTGTAATACGTTCCACACTGGCATCAGTGTGGGTTAATTATGCTGAGGAGTTTGATACCATTCTCCTTAGCATTCAGTAAAGCCATCCTGGAGCTGTGGAGTTCGTAATCACAACATCCCAACCAATGTACTCGATATGGCCCCACTGCACTTCTAATGTCTGTGAATGGCACAGACACTGTAGGGGCGCATTGCTCATTCAGCTGTGCCCTCACCTGTGGTATAGTGCACCCTGCCTTAGGGCTGTGAGGCCTATTAGGAGGGTGAATTACCTATGCCACAGGCAGTGGCTAATGGGAAGGGATGTGTGCCATGTTGACGCTAAAGTTTTGTCTGCACCAAAGCATACAGTCTGCAATAGCAGTGTGTATGTGTTTGGAAAGGGTCCTCTGAGGGTGGCACAATACATGAAGCAGCCCTTAGAGACCCTTTCTGGTCACAAGGCTCTTGGAACCACTGATGCATTTAACAAGGGACTTGCATGTGAGCCAGTGGTGTGCCAATTGTGAAAACAAAGGTACAGTTTTGGGAAATAACACAGTGCCTGGGAACCTGATTGGCAAGAACCCAGGTCACACTCAATCAAAGTCCATCAGTTACCAGGAAAACAGTGCGGGGTAACCATGCAAAAGGGGCACTTTCTTACATAACACCCCCAAACAAAAGAGGATGAGACTAACCATTCCCAAGTGATGCTCCATTGTCTAAGTGAAAGAACCTGGAAGGTCCATCTGCATTGGCAGTCCCAGGTCGGAGTTCCACTGTAAAGTCCATTCACTATAGGGAGAAAGACCACCTCAAAAGTTTTGGGTTGTCAACTTTCATCTGCATTAGCCATATGAGAGGTCGGTGGTCAGTTTGAATAAGGAAGTGAGTACCAAACAGGTATAGTCTCAACTTCTTCAGGGACCAAACCACAGCAAAGGCCTCCCTCTCAATGGCACTCTATTGCTGTTCCCTGGGGAGTAACTTCCTACTTATAAAAGCAGTAGGCTGGTCTGGGCCATCATCATTGGTCTGGTATGGGACTTCTCCTATCCCTAGCTCAGAGGCATCAGTTTGCACAATGAATTGTTTGGAGTAATCTGGAGTTTTGAGACTTGGCACTGAGCACATTGCCTCTTCCAGGGTGTCAAAATCCTTTTGACAACTAACTCTCCAATTCACATCCTGGGCGTCTTCCTGGAGGTAAGTTCCGGGGGGGGGGGGGTTCACTATGGTCCATATCCCTTCACAAACCTCCTGTAATACCCTCTTAAGCCAAGGAATGCCCTTACTTGGGTCTGGGTGCTTGGAGATTCCAAGTCCAGAATTGTCTGGCTCTTGGGTTGTAAAGGTTGCACTTGGCCTCCACCTACAAGGTGTCCCAAGTATACAACAGTGCCCTGACCTATCTGGCACTTCGATGCCTTGATAGTTTGGCCTGCAGTTTCTAGGCCCTGTAAAACCTTCCCTAGGTGGACCAGGTGATCCTGCCAGGTGGAGCTAAAGACAGCAATATCATCAAGATATGCTTCACTAAAGTTCTCCAACCCAGTAAGGAATTAATTCAGAAGCCTTTGAAAGGTGGAAGGGGCATTCTTTAAACCAAAGGGCATAACAGTAAACTGATGGGAAGGGCACAGGTATTCTTCTAGCAGCATCTGAATGCTAGGGTCCATACGGGTCGGATCTACTCTGAGCAGTGAAGAATTGGAAGTGGCACCAGACAGGGCTGTCCCCTCTATCTTTTTCTCTCCATTCTAGCTATGGAGGCCCTAGCTTACTTAATGTGTAGCAGGGCTCTGGACTGGAGCAGGCATATTTGAAAAGATGTCCATGTGATATTATTATAAGCCTATGATGCTCTCCTGTTCAGAAAATAACCCAATTAGCAGCTTGCTGGGTATAAGGAATGAACTGGAAAGGTTTCAATAAGTCTTGGATTCCCAAATAATCTGGGACAAATCATGCCTTTTCCTAGTATTCCAAGAGATAGAGCTAGCCAAACCCCAAACCACTGACATCAAGACATCTCTCAAATGGAAACTAAATAACTTTAAATACCTGGGAGTCCATATTTATCATGATAATAATAAGCTCATAGCAGGTAATGGTTGCCTATTGAGAACATTATATGTCCACTGGAGGAGGCTGGCCTCAGCGCTAATTTTGAGGTTTCTTGCTTGGCAACACAATTGTGGTGGCTGACGGGATAGATGGGCTCCGGGCCAAACATGGTGAGAGAATCAGATCAAGGTGCTCACCGGAGATCACTTTATCAAGGAGACGCTATTTGGAGGCGTGATTATTCAGGGCATACCCCCAAAGCTCTAAATATTGCTAGATACTGCCGGCAGCTATATTTACAGAAATTAAATGAACACACGTTATATACTCCTGAGATGCCACTGTGGTGTCTCCTGAAGTTTAGAGAGGTGGCCTGGGTAGATGATAAGAGGCAGAGTCGGATTAGTAAGGCCGGCACTCGGGCAACAGTCGAATGATCAGTATCTGAGTTGCAGCTGTGGGACGCTTTTTTGGCCAGCATGGAGGCCAAATTGGGCTGTGTCTGTGCTGTTCAGATGCCACCAGCGGCGCAGTGTGGGCCTGAGTGGCCTTACTAGAGGCAGAAGAGCCTCTTTCTACCTCCCTTTAACTAACTGGGCGAGGTGTCATTCTTAGTCTCACGATGGGCGGCCCATTAATGTTTTCAAATTGAGCAGGGGGGCTGAGCAGAAGTGGCCTCACTTAAATTCAGGTGTGGTTCACCATTGTGAACTAATCAGTGCACAAAGAGTCCTGGCAGCATTTGCATTTTTTTTTATCTCAGTGAAGTTAAAAAAACATGCCTCATTTACAGAACCCCCACCCTCCTTTTTATAACACTTAAAACAATGAAGCAATGTTTTGCGAAAAGGTGAATTCCTCAAATGTGGGCCACTTTTCTTTAGGGTGCCTAGGCCTATTTTTGATCAAAATCCAACCCTGACAAGAGCCCCTGGCTGTAGGCCGGGTTTACATTGGTTGGGGATTTACATCTGGTGAGTAAGGCTCGAACACTTGATTCTAAGAGGGAAGAGTATGATCTGACCCCTGGGAAGTTTATGCCTTACAATGCTTCGATACGGGTGGCTCGACTGATGTGGGGCGAAGAAGACACTGAATCCCTTGGGTCTGAGATACTTGCTAGACTCTTGTGATGTGGGCCATGTAGACATATAGCAATTATGCTGCAGTCTGAGATTGCCCCAGCGTTCTGCCTGGACACATCTGCCCTGAAGATGAGATAGAGGTCAAGTAGGTGTAAAATTCACCGACAGAAAATTGGAAAAGATACTGCAATATAAAAAAAGTGTCTCGAAATCCCAGGTTTACATTAACCCAGTTTAATTCTTTGCACAAGACATTTGGCCCCTCAAGATCAGCTCAGATGCACAGTGACGCCTTTTTTTTGTCTTTGTCCTCATATATGCCACCAGTAGATTGTAGCTCTAAATGGACGTACTTCAGGCCACTAACACAAACCTTCCTTTCCTGCCCTTGTGTTTGTGGATAGCCAGTGAAGATTGCCCAGAGGTAGAGTTGTTTCCAGTCCAACTCCCACTCGCGATGTTACTTGCTACATTGGGAGGACCGGACCACTTAACCTCTGGCATAATCATTGGACTTTAGTTATTATTTCTCGCTCCATGCTTTTAAGGCAGACCAAAGCTTAACAGACTTCGCCCCTCCACATAGTGTATCTAATCTACTCACCGCCATGATGTTTTTGAGACAATCAGCAAATTTTGGAGGGAGTTCTGACTTCCACTCTTTACAAATCTCTCTTCTGGCGATGACCACCACATAAAAAATAAACTGTGATATATAGCTGTTAATGTCATAATTAGATTGAAAACCAAAGAGGACTAATCTGGGGGTACATATGATTAGTAATGAAAGTACCTCTTCCAAGAAACCACATACCTGTCTCCAATAGCTACCTATTTCAGGGCATTCGACAAACATATGTGTATCATCTGCTGATGGAAGCTTACATCTGGAACAAGAATATTGTACCGTTGACATTTTGGAGAGTTTTGCCGGAGTCCAGTAAGCCATATACACTGTAAATAAGTGATTTCTTCTCAGGTTTGAAGGTTTAATAATTTTTTGAGACATTATAAAAGAATCTGTCCAAACTTTCACTATATTATCTGAGATCTGAACTGTGGAGGTATCCCATAATTTAATAATTTCTGCTTCCAGATTGTCTTTACTACCCACTAAGATTTTATACCACTCAGCAGTCTCACCCTTCCATCCCTTCTTCCTACTTATTAGTTCCAACAAAGGGCTCTCTTCTTCTGTATTCCAATTTTGACTCCCCCACCAGGCGGACAGTTGGTAGTACTTGAATCTTGTAAGGGTACCCCCTGTTAAACTTACTTGGGATTCCCAGCTTAATAATGTCGAAGCATCACAAAGGTCCCCCCATTTTGTAAGACCGGCTTTCCTCAATGGAAGAGCTAATTGATCCATTAAGCATTCCGGAGTGCCGGGGGAGTCCCAAATTGGGGCTTGAGAGTGGTAATAAGGAATGCCTAAAATTTTCCGAATCTGTTGCCAATTGTCTAGGGCTGTCCGTAAAAGCTTCAGGCGAATTTAAAAAAAATATTTTTGATCACCAAACTTAAAAAAAAAAATCTGCACTATGTGGGAGGTCTAATAGCATAGCCTGAAAGAGTCTACCGTGTGAAGTAGAGTCCTGCTTATTGGCTAGAAGTCTAAAAATTTTGAATTGGAAGGCGTAGCAATAAAGAAGTAAGTCTGGAAGTGCCAAACCCCCGAGTTTTAATCCTCTCCTCAACTTCTTCCAAGCTATTCTGGGAGATTTTGTAGCCCAAATAAAAGAACCTATCCTTCCTTGCAGGTTAAGGATATCTTTTTTATTAAAGATTAAGGGAATGGAATTGAAAAGAAACGTTACCTTTGGCAAGATTATCATTTTAATTAGATTGACCCTACCATAGATGTTTAAGGGTAGGGCGTTCCACCTAGTCAAGAGTTTTTTAACCTCTTTTATTACGATTACCCAGCTGGTCTTAGGGGTATCTTCCAGATTTTGAGTGAGTTGGATCCCGAGATATCTGATTTTAGATTTTGCTTCTGGGATAGGAACAGGGTTATTCCAGCTCATTATATCAGTTTTGTCTCTATTAATACTATATCCAGATACTGTACCAAAATCCTCGGCCAATTTAAATAATCTTGGTATTGCTTCCTCTGGATTCGATGTATAGAGGAGGAGGTCATCTGCATACAGGGCTGACTTGAGTGTTAAATCTCCTATTTTGAATGGTTTGATTGCTGGATCTTGTCTTAGGGAACAAACAAAGGGCTCAATATATATCGAATAAAAGAGGAGATAGGGGACAACCCTGCCTTGTCCCTCTAAAAATGCTCAACCATTCAGACAGACTATCATTTACCAAAATCTTAGCTCTGGGGCCCCTATACAGAGTTTCAATTCCCTTAACAAAGATCTCTGGGAAGCCGAATTTTATCATCGACTTCCATAGAAAGAGCCAGTTCACTTGATCAAACGCTTTAACCGCGTCTATTGCTACGATGGTGAGCGGCATCTTCTTCTCAATTGCGATATCTATAGCTCCGATGACTTGAAAGGTAAGTTCATTCAATTGACGGCCTGGTATAAATCCCCTCTGGTCTGGGTGGATAATTGATTTTATAACTTTAGCAAGCCTGGACGCCAAGATACCCGAGTATATTTTTGAGTCTGAGTTCAAAAGCGAGATAGGGCGGTACGACTCTATTTTTTCCGGATCTTTGTTTGGTTTGGCTATCAAAGAAATTGTGGCATCTAGCCAGGAAGACGGAATTTGTTCTCCATGGATGAATATTTTGTTAAAGAGTCTCTGTAATGGGGCTAAAGTTTCTTCCACGATATCTTTATAGACCTCTATCGGGAGTCCATCAGGGCCGGAAGCCTTATTTCTGGTCAACTTTTTTAATTGTGACCTAATCTCTCCCTCCGTTATCTCCGCAACCAAGGAAGCTTTATCTGTATCACTCAACTGTGGCAACTCTCTTAAAGTCCACCAATTATCCAATTCTCCCACCGGCCGATTGATCTTCTCTTGATATAATTCTTCATAAAAAATTCTAGCTTCCCTTTTGATCTCTGTGTCTTCTGTAAAGAACACTCCAGTCCCACGCTGTGTTAAGGATTTAATGTTGTTCCTGCTCCTCTCCGTCCTAGCCTTCCATGCTAGTAATGACCCACATTTCTCACCGTATTCAAAATTGCGTAGCTTACTTACTTCCCATTTATCTTTGAGTATTTTTTCCGCTCTTGTTCTAAAGTTTGTTTGTAGTTCGAGTATTTCCTTCTCAAGTCGTGGAATACTAGCTCTATCATCCAAGGCAGCGGATTGAAGTTGCTGTTCTTTTATTTTAATTAAGTTAAGCTCCTGAATATCTCTTTCTTTTTTAAGCTTCCTGTTTAAAATCATTAGGGAGCCATATATTCCTCTTATGTAGGACTTAAATGTGTCCCATATAATATGGTCTGAGGCAGTATTTTCATTAAACCTAAAGAATTCCACTGAACTTTCCTTAATTTTATTTCTAAACTCGTCATTTAATAGGATGGTCCTGTCTAGTGTCCACCTATATTCTAAGATATTGCTTCTGAAATTTATTTTTAACTCAACCACAGAGTAGTCTGACAGGCCCACCGGGATATAGGAAACGGAGGAAATATTAGCTAAGAAAGATTGGTCTAACAAAAAGAAATCTATTCTTGAAAACTGGCGATATTTTTTGCTATAAAAAGAGTATTCTCTTTGGTTACCATGTTTGACTCTCCAAGCATCTTGTAATGTATAATCTTTCATGATATTTTTTAAAACTAAAAGGGATTTTTTTGGAGGGTTATATTTGGCTTTCGAAGTGCGATCTACTTGGGGATCTAGCAATAAATTAAAATCACCCCCTAATATGACTGGAATTGTATGCTGTAACATATATTTTTCTAGCTTTTGTAAGAAGCAAGCATTGTCTTCGTTAGGACCATAGTATACCCCACACAATAATTTAGCATTACCAATTGAAACAACTGCGGCCAGCCACCTTCCTGACTGGTCTGTACTCCAGTCGTGAACCCTAATCCCTTTATTAGCGCTTACTACCATTGCTACCCCTCTGGTAACACCAGTTTGTTTCGAACACAGAATTTCCTGACCCAATTATGCCTTACAAATATTTTCCTACATTCTTCTGCTCCCAAATGAGTTTCCTGTAAAAGGAATATACATGCTTCAGTGTTTTTCAAAAAGTTGCAGACATTTTGTTGTTTCTTACAGCTTCCCAAACCGTTCAAGTTCCAGGAAAGGATTTTACTGCAACTAGACGAGATCATCATATGATATAGCTACCCCTTCACCTACAACCAGTGGTGACCTGTAATTACATTTGGACTTAAACAAATAAAGATTTATGGCAAATGAGGACATTTTCATCTGTTTTTTCCCCTCTCCCCTGTGAACCCTCCCAACCCTCCCCCCAAGGAACCCAACCCTCCTGTTTGGCGTAGATACGCCCTAGGAGGCCCTATACCCTTGACACCCCGCTTACGTGTAGCTAATTATTGGTCTTTTTTTTTATTTTGTTATCAGTGATTACTGCTTTTTCTTATGTAGTTCTCTCAAACCTCTTTTTTTTTTGATCACCTCACCCTTTTTTTTCCCTTTTTTATTTATTTATTTATTTATTTATTTTCCCTCTCCGTCTCCCTCTCTCCCCCATTTTATTATTTAACCACTCTCTAAGGATTTAGTTTAGTAAAGGAGAGATAATTAACTAATCCTTCATTTTAGCTAATATCTCGTCAACTTCTTCTGGGAAGTGACAGGTAAACATTTTCTTGTTCCACATTATTTTGAGGTGAGCTGGAAATTTCATTTGTACCTGCGCTCCCATTGAACGCAATTCTGGCATCCTAGAGCCAAGCTCCCACTGTCTTTGAGCGGTTTTTCCACCTATATCTGATCTTATCTGATAGGGGTTGGCCCGAAAATGTAGAGAAGTACGTGACAGACATCTGCTAAGGATCAGTTCTTTGACACTATATGTTTGAAAATACACCAGAATCTTCCTGGGTGCTTTACGATCAGGGTGTAGCCTAAATGGATCCCTGTGTACTCGCTGGATCTCAGCTTCCAGGTTTAAGATATCCTCACGGAGCAGTCTGCACACGAACCCCTTTATGTCCTCGACTTCTACTCCTTCAGGAATTTTGAGGATCCTCAGGTTATTACGTCGACTTTGGGTTTCCAACCTTTCCAGATCCATTGTTAAGGTACGATTCTGTGCTTTTAAGGCTTCTATATCCTTAGAGTTTCCTTTAGAGGTCTCTGAGAGGGCCGTCACTTTACCCTCTAGGACGCTAGTTCTGGGATTGATACCTTCAATTTTAGCCTCCAGGAGGTCGAATCTATCATGTAAACCCCTCTGATTTTTCTCATAAATCTCAAACTTTCCCAGTAAATCATCCCTCAATGTATGAAATAGAGAACCAAGTCTATCCTCTTCTTTTTCCATTCCAGATAATCCAACTGCCCCGTCGAGATGAGGGATTGGATCATGCATATCCAAAGCTGAGTGAGGTAGGGGCAGAGGTATTCTAGCGATACTGTTTAGGGGAGTTTCAACAGGATTTAAAGTCACTGATTCTTCCAAAGAAGGGGGGACAATTTGTACACCATTCAGTGGGATATCTACGTCTGATTCTGGATTCTGTCTTGAAATTTTCTGCGCAACTGCCTCTAGTCCCTCCCCACCAGGGGTTAAATCCAATATAGCATACTTATTGCTTAAAGGTAATGTAGGAAGGAGTGAGGGAGCTGATGCTTTGGTAGACTTAGTAATTTCATCCATTATGGGTATCTCAGCTACATTAGAGCCTGTATCAACCTCCACCATTCCTATGGCACTCTCCTTGGAGTTCAACGCCTGTTCCATTATTTTAAGGAGGAAGGAACATGGCGGCGGCAGGCTAACGGCTGCTGCGAGGCTCTGCACCTAAGCACCCGAGACGAGTGTTTTGGCCGGTCTTTTCACACTGAGAATATGGACAACTACATCTAAACAAACGGTGAGGCGGATGATTACCTCTTTACTGATTTTCTGTGTACGCCGCTGAGTTTTTCCCCGTTTCTTGCTTTGGAGGTCGGGATCGTGGAGGCAAACACGGAAGTGCTAGGACCCTGCTGGGATGCGTGAACGGCAGTACGCAACGGAGTTAGAGACTGGGCAGCTGTATTGAATCTCGAGCAACGAAAGCGTCGAGCCACGGAAACAGGTCAGCAGTAGCAGCCGCTTTGCGGAGGGGAAAACTGGACTCAGCAGACCCCGGGTAAGCTGTTACGATCTATGGCTGCGCTCAAGAATAGCACTTCTGTATCGAGTAAAAGCTCCAGTATGTCGGGATATTTATACAGCAGTGCTTAAAAGCGGCACTGTGGCATTTAAAGGGGGAGACTGTATGGAGGCAGACAGATGCACAATAGTCCCCAAAAGCGATAGTGTTAGTGCAATAGAAGTCACTAAGAAAGGTGAAATTACAGAGGGGGCCGCCTCTGTTGATCATCTCACGAAACAAGCCATAAAACAGGACACCATTACTAAAGAAAAACAGGGAGAAGTAAGGAGCCGTTATCAGTTACGATCAAACAAGACCTCAGGAAGAAAGGGGTTTTGAATTTCACTGATTCTGCTGAGAGCAGTGGTGCGATACCCATTTTGCCCCACAAACAAAATAGGAAAGGGGGGGCAAAAGAGGTAGGTCATCCAAAGTGATAAAGCAAATGCAAGTACCCAGAGGGACTCCCTCGTTAAAAAGCTATTTTAAAATAATGGCACAGTGACGCCTTTGATATAAGCCCTAGGTGTGGTTCTGTGCGAGCAGACTTTGTTCCCATGGTGTGGGAATTGTCAGAAGTTTGACAGTTCTGGGAATACCTAGTCACACTACTGCAGGAACTTACCAATAGGAGGTTAAGTGTTGACCCTGAGAGTTAATTTTTGGAGTGTATGCCTAAGACTAAAGGTTCAAAACAATTGTGTAGATTTATAGCTCTAGCTCTAGCGATCGTTAAAAGGAATATTGCCATGAGTTAGACGTCAGATAGGATTCTTAATTTTTGAAAATGCCTTAGAGATGTGGAAAAGTGGAGCATGGCTGAGTCCATGGCTCTGAAAGCACAATGGCGCAGAACTGGCAGAGCTGGGGTGAGAACTGATTGGTATTCTGTACTGGTAGCCATTGCCTCAAAATTAGATAACAAACCTCTCTGAGGAATCCCTGGATACCTTAGGTGTTGATGTTTGGAATGTTGATCAGCTAAGGAGCAATGGAGTGATGGGTACATGCTAGCTTAGATATCCATTTATTTAAAAATAAATTCTCATATTCTTTCTGATTCACCTTGGGCCTACGGGCCCTAGATGTTTTGTACTGTTATATTTAGAAAACATAACAAAGAACTATAGTGGAAACAAAATTCACTAAGCTCCAATGGTAGCCTATGGAAGTGGTAGACTGACACCTAGGTGGGGTCTGAGGCCGACCGCAATGGCGCCTGACCTAGATAAACCAAGTGGATTGGTGCCTTTGAAAGTCTAGAAGTCAAAAAGATCAGCTAGTTTCAAAACCCCACTACAGAAAGGGACTTTATTACGTTTTTTGAATGTCCCAATGCAGAACAGGATTTTCTGGGAAGAAAAATCCACCCACGAGGGATGTCACACAATTGGAACTGCTGCTGTGGAATTGAAGGCTGGATACTTGAATAGGCTGGTCTCATGGAAAATGTTCTAACTCCCATTTGAAAATGAGACTTAGTTGTTTTTTGCAGGTATGGGACATTTGAGCAGGATGAAGCAGAAATCTAATCTAATACTGTCAAACTGCCAGTCCAATACTTTTCGAGCAGCTCCCGCTGAAGCTCTGGAGCTCTGCAGGAAAAGTTTCTAAACTTTCTTCTGGTGCCCAGACAAGCAGGGGAGTGCACTTCTAAGTCCTACAGGTCCTCAGGGAAAAGCAAAATTCACAGGGCATCAGGCAGAAGCTACCAGCAAAGTCGCGTCCACGTCCAATTTCCACTGGTCAGCTGCGCACTTCAGGAAAAAAGCCTCTTGCAGTTTTTTGTGTCCCTACAGCCATAGAGGAGGTCAGCCAACTGATCCTTAGAGTCTACTTCTTGGTCCTGAGTACAATAGGGAGCATATGAAGTACTTTGGGGCTCCTCTCACATCACAGTCAGCAGGTCCAGTCCTCTTCTGATCTTCTGCAGATCCAGTAAGTATTCTGAAGAAGGTGCCTTATAGTGCCACCTTTACAGGTGGCATTAGCTAGTGTTTGGGGGTGACTACTGCCTCTTCCTTAACTAATGGGGTAAATGTTCCAGGGTCAATGCTATCCACTTTTTCAGCAGTTACTGTTTGCCCTACTGGAAACAATCCCACAGTCCCCCTCACTTATAAAATTCGAGTTGGGGAAACTATTTGCCTCTTGTATAGAGCTTGTGTGCCCACCCAGAAGTGTGGCCCAGGAAATGAGCAGTTGCCTTCCCTGTGTCCACTCTAAACCGTTTCTGAGGGTAGCTTCCCTCCCACCGGATTTGGTGCCAACCTGACCAGAGGGACCAAGGCTGTTTTCTCCAGGTTTTACATTTATTATTATGTTTCTTATATAGCGCCTGAATCGACCCCCGAAGGGGTATCTCCGCGCTTGCCTTGGGAACCCGTCCTGGCTTTTCCCTGTGAGATAGCCCCTACAGGGCATCCCCAAGGTGAAAGCCAGGCATCCCGCAGCAGGGGGGCCGTTGTGGAGATTAAGCAAGCTTAATGCCCAGAGTTGCAGAGTGTGAACCCATGATTAGGTCAGGCACCGAAGCGAGAATTATCGAGTCCATGGACATTTGAGCTCAAGACCCTGCCGCGTCGGGAATTGAACCCTGGTCCCGGGTCTGACCTCTGCTTCAGGGTCTGCCTGCTCAAACCAGTGAGCCACATTTACTTGTGGAAGGGCAGGTCGCCTTTCAAGCTGAAGTTCCTTGGTCCACCCTAAGTGGTCTTCGTGCACGGGGAAGAAACACACCTCCCCACAACTTTGCCATTGTCTCTGCTCTTACAGCAGTTTTGACATCTCTCTCATATCTCATTCAGGCCAAGTACAGACTAGGCAGTTGCTGGATAGCTAATACAAATTAGCCTCCAGCAGCTTCAGACAGGGTAACAGTTACTTTCTAAAAGTTAAATTTACAATATATTCGTTAAAAATCCAACTTCACCACTAGATTGAATTTTTATTAATTATAAAAAAAAGTATTTGAATGTAGATTTGTAGCTAATACAGGTCAAAAGTGTATAGTCTATACTTCGACTTTTCCTATGTGCTGTAACAGTGTCTTTTTCAGCCTAGTCCCTGGGGGAAGGTACCATTTCTAATGTCATACAAGTTCCACTCTTAAACATTATGTACCCTGCCTTGTGGTCAGCAAGATGGGTTTAGGGGTGACTTAGTTAATATTTAAACTCAAGCCGCTGCTGTCAGGTTACACAGGATTTCACTGCTGCTGTATTGGATAGCACAATAGGTGCTGCAATTCACAGGTGGCATTTAACTTTCCATGTCATAGGTGTATTTCTGCACTATATATTACGGCCTTATGGGAAAGTTAATTGCGCCAATCAGGTTTAAGTCAATTTTGACGTGTGAACACGGGGAGCCTAGGCACTTCACACCTGTTTAGAAGGGGTAAGATGCACATAATTCTAATGTAAGGGTAACAGAAAAGGCAAACAATAGGGGTAAACCACACAAAAGCTGATAAGTTTCCTGCAATAATGCTTCACAATAAAGGTAAACAACACTTCAAAGGAAAATTCTTTTTTTTAAGGTAAAGCAGCTTTATTGGAAAGAAAAGTGATGACATAGCAGAAGAAGCATTTACAAGAACTTTGAAAATCAGCAAATCTAAGAATAACTAAAAATCATAAAATATTGAAGCTGTTCAACAATTTTAGACTATAATAAGGAAAGGGTGGAAATATAAACACAGGAAGATCAATTTAACAAAAGTTAGAGAATTACCTGAAAAGGAAAATATTAATATTATGTAATATAAGAATCCGAACAAGGAGTAACAACTTAACGAACATTGCAGAGAAATAGGAAAATCATGGCGGTTTAAAAGTTTCAGATGAAGTACATATAGTAGATTTATGGGCAACAACATCTAAGAAAGAAGTCAAAGGTCACCAATATAAAACTCTATTTGCAGATGGAGATTACAAAGAGGAGAAGGCCGTATCTAATCTGTGATAATGACAAACATTATTCCACCAGGATGTATAAGAAATATTTGAGGCACATTTCCAATTATAGAGATCTGTTGAAAGGCAAGAGCTAGCATGAGATCTAACAAGTGTACGTTACTGTGCGGCGAGTGGATATCTTCAGGGAGACTACCCAAAAATAGTATCAGGGGAGTTAGTGGACAATGTAAATGAAAAATTAGGGAAAATTGAGCCCAGACCTTTTCCCAGAAGGAAATTGTAGGGGGACAGTGGAACAGCGAATGCCAGATTGATGGTCACAGGACCCACATTTAGGAGAGGAATCCATGGAGAATCTTGCTAAGAAAGATGGGGTACATTAGAGTCTATGATAGAGGAAAAACAAAGATTGTGAAGTAGAAGCAGTTCTTGAGGTTTTATAGAGTTTATCCCAAATCTTATTCCAAAAGGGGATAGTCAGAGTAAATCCCAAATCCAACTACCACTGTATCTCTAACTTAGTTTTGGATCTATCATATGATAAAGGGAGGAGGAGTTTATAAATAGGTGAAGCATTAGGGACCGAGGTGAGGATTGAACCAAGGGAGGAGTGAGAAGAGGAGGAAAGGGAAGTGTCAGGAAAAGAATGTGTGTGCTGCTGGTGTTGTTTCATTATTAATTTAGTCCAAGTGGATTCCATGCATTGTGTGATACGTAGCCAAGGCGATGTGGTGCGCTTTAGTTCTGCATTGGTTTACATTCCTAATGTTGTGTCTGATTGAAGGAAATGAAGGGCATGCAGCACAGAATGTGTTATGCTGTTTTGTTTTCCTAGTATATTTTGTTAATGGATGTCAGTAGTGCTCTTCGAGAATGCAGGTATACATATTTTGGGTCTAGCTTATTTTAATATAGGCTGTGCCAGTGTGGCAGTGGGAAGAGATCAGTAGGATTTTGTTTGAAAGGTCAAGCAGTGTAGGACCGAAGGGGACTAGGACTTACATGGATTCCTTTAGCAGGAGTATGAAAAATCGTGTCAGCAATGTGTGTAAGGGAGCTAATCACTTGGGGCCATATGTATGAAGCTAATTTCCTGTCGCAAACGGTGAGATTCGGTAATAATAGCGCTTGCGACAGAAAATCCGCGATTTCCAATGTATGAAGGATAAAATGCTCGCAAAACAAGGAATCGCTATTTAGCGAGTTCCAAACATTGCGAGAGCCTGAAAAGTGCGAATACCAGAGCGATTTCCAAATTTGCGATGAAAGCAGTTAGCGATAATCCCAAATCTGGAAATCGCTAATAAGGATTCACAATGATATGTATCAAAATACGCAAATTGCTAATTGATGAAAATCGCATTTTAAGGAATCGCAATTACCACCAAGTGGGAGCAGGTGGTAACCAGGTGCAAATTATTTAAGGAAGCCCACAATGCAACACACTCGTTTCCACAATGGCTGGGCTCTACGTGATAGCGAGGAGGCGAAAACTGAGAGCTGTGGAGCAGAGGAGGAGACGGCAGGAGAGGATATTCCGTACGCGCACCACCATCTACTAGCGCACTGAGGAGGACATCTACACCCACTAAAGACTGGAGGAAGAGAGCATACTTGATTTAATAGAAGAACTCAGACCCTATCTAGAATACCCCACCCGCAGGACACAAGCCATACCCACACACATCCAGGTCCTGTGTTCACTACACCTGCTGGCCTCAGGTAGTTTTCAGGGGTCATAGCCTCAGCAGGAGGGGTGTCACAAAGTGCCCTGTCGCGCTTCTTCCATGCGTTCCTCGATGCCATGACACATAGGATGCAACACCACATACACTTCCCCAGCACCCCACAGGAACTAGCACAAACCAAGCAGGACTTTTACAACATTGCCCAATTCCCCCACGTAATAGGATGCATTGATGGGACACATGTTTCAATATCCCCCCCCTCAAACGTAGAGTACGTATACAGGAACAGGAAATGCTACCACTCACTTAATATACAGGTAGTGTGTGATGCCAAAAACATCATCACCGGCATAGTGGCAAAGTGGGCTATACCGTAGACTCTCAAGAGGTGATTTTGGCAAGGGATACCTACTAGGTAAATGCTCACATACATAGGCCACATTTCCACTGACTAGCATGTGCATTACAGTGACTAACCGTTAACATTTCCAACCACAGGTGACAGTGCTTATGCAGTCCGGGATTTCATCCTGACACCCTACCTCAATCCTGCTACTGCTGGGGAGCGGCGCTACAACCGGGCACACATTTCAAAAGAGGCACCATCGAGAGAACCTTTGGCATATTGAAGAGCAGATTCAGGTGCATTCATAAAAGTGGAGGAGCTCTCCAATACAGCCCGGAATCGTGCTGCAAAATTGTTGTAGCTTGTGCCATGCTGCACAACATCGCCAGCAGGAAAGGGACACCACTGGAGTTGAGTGATTCAGACGCCTCCGACGTGGAGGGACCTAGACCTGTACGCATGGAAGGTGGCGTAGCTGGTGCTGCAGCTGGGCGACAGAGGTGTGATGAGATCATGCGCAACTACTTCTAGGTGAGTAATAATGACACAATGACAACTTAAATCTTTGAAAATGTGTTTTAATTGCTACTGCAACAATGCCACACATCGTCATAGGCAAGTTCAAACACTCCTAATGTAATGCACATGTTCAATTCACAGTGCAACTATTTAACTGGGATTACTGCAAAGTCAACACTGTAGTTGTCCATATTTTGCCCCTGTAAGTCATCGTTATTTGGCTGCACATCCTATTGGTATGTAGCAGGC
Organism: Lissotriton vulgaris; assembly: GCF_964263255.1. Classification (NCBI taxonomy): domain Eukaryota; kingdom Metazoa; phylum Chordata; class Amphibia; order Caudata; family Salamandridae; genus Lissotriton; species Lissotriton vulgaris. The sequence continues at coordinate 600,013,662 of NC_141699.1, read as the reverse complement.
CTGTTGCTCCTGCCACTACGGCGCCTCTCAACAGTGGGTGGTGGGGTGGTGGAGCTCCGCACTGACTGGGAGTCCTCCTCACTTGGAGTCAGCACTCCTGGTCCTGTGGTACGTAGAGCACGCAGTTCATCCAGGGCAGAAGTGGACTGTACTACGACAGTTGCATTGTCCTAAATGCTGTCAGAGAACTCACGCTGGGTTTCAATGGTACGCCTGGACAGAATATTTGTTGATGAGGCCAGGCGGTGGATTGCGCGCGTGTAGCGGTCCATGCGGGCCAGCTCTTTACGCCTAGCAGCGCGTTCTGCATGCAACTCCGCAGTGAGCTCTTGCACAGCACCCCTCATTTCTTCACGCATGCCCCTGAACCCTGCCCTCATCTCACGCTGTATCGCCTTCATGTGTTTGGCTTGTAGGCGCTGTATTTGGAGCATGTGCACTTCCAGCCCTGCAAACACTGAATTTTCCTGCTGATCGATTGAGCTACAGCACATGCGGGGTCTACGCCTGCCTGTGACCTGTGGACCGCGCACCTTTAAGGCACCGAGCGCGCAGTGTCCCCTCTGAAGCGCGCACACTTTCTCGCAGCCGCCCGCTTTTAAAACGCGAGCGGCGAAAAACAGCAATTTACTGGTTGCCTGAGGCATTTGTGAAAGTATTCCTGTTAATCACAAACCACGTCATGCGCTGCAATTAACAGGAATACTTTCACAAATGCCCACAATCAGCCCCCAGCTGCGCTCTATTGAGAAAAAACATGAAAGGATTCCTGTTAATCACAGCGCCCGTCATGCGCTGCAATTAACAGAAATATTATCACAATGGCCCACAATCAGCACCCAGCTGCGCTCTATTTAGAAATGTCTTTTCTCAATAGAGCGCAGCTGGGTGTTGATTGTGGGCATTTGTGAAAGTATTCCTGTTAATTGCAGCGCATGACGAGCGCTGTGATTAACAGGAATACTTTCACAAATGCCCACATAATTCACATGCAACGTAACGTCCATGTACATAGCTGCCAAGGTGTCAGATGGCTGTGTGTGACATTTTCTTAATGTTATTGTATTTATGAGTGACATTTCAAAGACAAAGATTGACACTTTTTTTTGCGTGCAAAATCAAGCAATGATGAGCAGGGAAACCTATAAATATCAGAAATTACACTCGTGTGAAACTCCTTAAGATCTAGAAACCGCTGTTACCTAATCAACCTGTGAAAGAAATTTCTAACAATGATATTAAAACTTGAACTTCGACCTTAGCAGGAACATTCCTAATGTTAATTTTTTACACTTCCCAAATCTCTCAGTCACAGTGCTGCAGCTGGAACTATGGGCTTTCGCTGTCTCTTGGAGTCCATCACCTGCTTGGCTGCAGACAGCAGCTGGGAATTGGGATACATTCTCACGTAGTGATGACGGTGAGAGGAGCTGCTAAGTCGCAAGAGCCCTGCTTGTGCCTTTTAAAAACACTCAGCACCTCCTTTCAGATTCATACCGACCGGACACAGCCCATGGGGATCCCCACGACTGGGACTGGGATTGGGCAGGCAGCAAGTGTCAAGGTCAGGAGGTGACTGGTCAAACACTGCCTCCACATGTTTATTCCATTCTGCACAGGGGTGCAAATGGCAATTAACTCTTGAGGTCCAGGTGGGAGGGAAACTGAGCAAAAATAACTCAGAATATCTTTTGCAATGCCTGCCTGGGGCTTCATGTTCACTTTTTGGATGACTATATACTAGTAATTCTATCAGAAGTACCTCGAGTGAGCTTGCAGTACGGTCCGCATATTGGCAAACCGGTCTCTTATTTTTTTTCATTTCTTTATTTCAGTTCTTTATGGTGAAGGGTGGGTTGAGGCTAGGTGTCACCAGCCTAGGGAGACTTTTGTTAGAGCTTTTTTCTAATAAAAGCCTGGGAGTTCCAGGTCTAAGGGCTATAAATAGTGCTTAGGCCCCCGTGTGTCGAAGCAGGTTTCAAATGGGCCCGTGAGCTGGAACAGGAACTGGACAGACCCAAACGAATGTCTTGTGGCACTTTGAGAGCACGTGCCTGTGATTCTGTTCTTGTTTTCTCTAAACAGTGCCATTGGAATTTGCCAGACACATAGGATGACATGAGGTTAGTGTCCCTTCACCAAGGCCAGTAAATGCTCAAAAGCAGGTGGTACATTACCACCGAACAGCGAGCTCAGTTGTGAGAGGCTGAATACTAAAATATACAATTCTCTGACAGTCTTCATTATTTGTGCCACACACTTAACGACTGCAGCATGTTTCATACACTCAGGAATAGACAGACATAAAAAAGAAAACTGTCAGGTCTGAAAATCCCCCAGCCAACCCACATAGGTCAAAGCTAGCCAGGACGCTATATTATTTCAAAACATGTCTCCAGCAGTCCTGCCCCGGTCGGCGCGCCGACACCTACGCAGCCAGTGGCACAGATCACACAAGCAGGCTGTCACAGAGCTTTACCAGGCTCTGCTGACTGTAACGCATCTGTGTCACTGTTAAAAGTAATTTGCTGGACCGGCATCACAATCTCAGTCATGATCTCAGCAGCCCATAGCGAGATTAGTACTGCGACTAGTAAATCTGTTGAGTAACTCGTTAGTTGCTGAAAAGGTGCAGACTGACTGCGGAACTTCAGCTGCATTAGTGGTAGCTGACGAGCGCGTGTTAAGTGATTTTATAATTTACAAAAGCCCATTTTTATTATTCGAAGTAGCAGAGTGAGAGCTAGCTCACTGCAGAGACTAACTCGCTTTACTTACTTCAGAAACTCCGGGCACGATTAAGACTCTCGGGCTCAGCAGCAACTGCACAACAGTGTGCTCTGGGCCGCCGAGCTCGCTGGGTTGGGTCATTTTTCATGTAAAATTTACTGAGGTGCCTCTGGCTGCAGCCTCCCACAACTCATTCCCCAGAACTGCAGCCACTTGCTCGCACCTCCGTTCTCTCCGAATGTGATGTCAGCCATCATTTAATGCGGCGCCGCTCAAATCGTATTGTTACACTGTACCAGCTAGACCTGCAAAGCAGCACAACCAGCCCCCAAGCCTGCCAGGAGCAGCGCTCATGGAGCAGCGCGCATTGCACACTCCACTCCAGCTTTAGTTTCAATCCAAATTATTAGTGCATGATTAGCAGCCAGCTTTAGGATTTGAGAGCCAACAGGCCCTATACTTATGCGTGACTTTGCATTAAAGTGCGGTGATGCGGACCACCACACTGAAATGCGTTAGTCTAATGCCTGATGGGTGATACTTGGCAGGTCTGCATGTAAATCCAGATGACCCATACTGAATTCAGAAAAAGCTCAAAACCAATTTCTTCAAAAAGCACTATATACTCACTTCATCAAACTCCTAAGTGAATTAACGTCATTCAATTCACAGAGCCAGATAGAGTTATAGCACCTACATTCAATATGAGGAAGCGGAGGGTAACGTGTGAAATGAAGGTTTGTCAATTTGTTCCAGTAAGACACGTAGGAGTAAACACCATGTTACAGCGGCGCATGTAGAAGAATCAGAGAGCTGCGTAAATTGTCAGCTATGCATTTCTCTAAAAGCTCTATGTGGTGTACATCCGAAAGACATTGCCTTTCCTTCATCCCCTCAGTTGTTTTGTTTAAAAGTACAAAAGAAATAAATAATAAATTAGTGCTTTTATTGCCATATGATTCATAAGAAAAAGCCAAAAGTAATCATTCCACAATATTAGAACCAATACCCCCTTACATTTAAATGATTTACTCCCAAAACTGTCAGCTGGGAGTAAAAGAGAGATGGCTGGGCCCCTCATTCCCTTGGACTTAGGGGCCATTAACTTAAAACCTTTCCCTAGCCAGGTCTTTCCAGGTCTCGCCTATAGACAGCCTTTAGCTGTTGTCGAAGACGTATTGTGGACACGGGTTGGCAAAAAGCAAACTGAAATAACCCTGCCAATTCAATCGGTACCTCAAATACCATCAGGAGAGTGAAGCTAGTAAGGTCTGTCCTCCCTAGAAGAGGTCTTTCATCCCTCCTATCTATTAATCTCTCCACCCTTTAAGCCTTTCATCCAGCGTCCATTTCACCTGTCTATTCATGCTCCCATCCGTCTGTCTTTTCATCTATTCCATCCATCCTTCCTTTACCATCATTTCACCCAACTTTTATCAATCACCCAGACTTTCACCCTTCCATCCAGGTTTCCATCCATCTATCCAAACATTCATCCTTCAATCCATTCTTACGTACACCCATCCAAGCAAATATAACTACTCTTCCATCTCTCAAACTTTTCACCTTTGTATCCATACTTTTATTGACCTGTCCTTCTTGTCGCAGATTCTTCCTTCTTTTCATATTTCCTATATTTCATTCTTCCTTTCTGCCCTTCCTTTCTCTTTCCCTCTATTTTCCTCATTCTTTCTCCATCTGTTACGATTTCTACCCCACATTTAGAAAAGAAATATAGCAAGTTTTTAGATAGTGCAAACTCAACCCAAAAGTATTGGAGCGCTTTGCATGATTTATTATTATATGTTTTTTTGTATGCATAGGGAGATTAATTGAATTGCCCGGAATCACAGGATGTTAGGCTGATCCGAGACTAAAAACCCATCTCCTAAATCGAAAGCTCGAGCATTAGCCACAGCCCCAACCACAAGAGCGGAAGCATTTTCAATATTATATACAATTTGATGCAAAAACAACCATTGACAAAGCCAATAGTCTTGGCTTGTTGTAGGTGTAATGTTACCTGTATTATATATCTGTATGCAATGACAGAAGAAGCAAAATATCAGTAGGGTGGCAAACTATGCGATGCACATATTTTTAGTGTAATTGCTTTTAAGCCACACCCTTAATTACATCAGTTACGCTCCTTTGAAAGATCACCGAGTATTTTTATCCCACTCAAAGTCCTGGTCTACACACGCAGTTAGGTTCTTGGCGCACATAGCCTTGGCTGCAGCGCACACAGACTTTACTCTGCCGCACACAGAGAAAAATAATTAGAGGGACCATTGGTTGCAGGTGCTGTGGATAGAACAGCACACATTAATTTTATTTGCTAATGTATGATGTGAAAATAAAATATTTCACAGTTATCTCTTACTTTACTTTTGTTATTCCCCTTTCCTGACCTGCACATGTGAAAATTGCCTAAGAAGGATGCTACTTCCAACATTAATTTCTATTTTGACTACATCACCCACAATGCATTGCTGTGACAGCCTCTGTACTTGCTCTTGTGTGACATGTGGTTCCCATATCCCTAGGTTGCTGCAGGGGGGTGGGGGGGTGGTTTAGGGTGTGAAGGCATGCTTCTTACCTGGTCTGGCAGCTGGTTGGTCGGAGCTGTCTAGCACGGACACGCCCGCAACACTCTCTGGAGCCAGTGTTCCCTCTACCAGTTCCTCAAGCGGTGTAGAATCTTGCACATTGGAGGTCCCCCCACCGGTGAGCTGAGACTGCTCCAGTCTGGCTGCCAATTTTTCTTTGGAGAGTTGGCGCAGGTCGTACCAGCGCTTACGCAGTACTTCAACACTCCTGTGTGTTACTCCAAGGGCATTGTCTTTCGCCTGTATGCCTTCCCAGATGCGTCTTTTCCTTGCTTCAGGCACCTTGTGTGAGCTTCTCCCACTGTGGAGCGGAAACGGCACATACCTCTTTACAGCGAGGTCCGAGCGCGGGGGTCCTGTCCCCCGCGCCCGGTCAATTAACGTCCCGGTCACCCAGGACTCCTTCTTTTTCTCGTCCCCTGCAGGTACCGACACCCGAGACTGGAAGACCGGAAACACTCGCCAGCGATCCCGGAAGCGGAAACAGGACGACCCCGCGCGACCCGGAAGCACCAGGCCCTGACCCCGGAAGTGGTCGGACAGACAACAAGCCGGAAGATAGAAAAAGCCCTGAGGACGAAGGAGAGGCGTTCGGAGCAACTGACTCGTGGCAGGAGGCAGCGGAGAGCGACGAACCCCCGACAGAGAGCGGCGCAGCACGGCTAGACCGAAGCGAGGACGAGGACGAGGACGTCTGGACGGAGGACTGGTGGCGTCCTCAGGAGGTGGCTGGAGAGCGGCCGCAACTCGGACGAGAGTTGCGGCGGGGCGCGTGAGTACACGTCACCCTTTCTCAGTGCCCCCTCCTGTACATAGAGTTGTATATAGAGTTGTATATAGCGTAGGATTCCCGCGCACAGAGACACTGTATATTTATCCCCTTTTCACGCGCACTGTATAAAGCCCGAGCACAGCCCAGCACCTGGCACCTCTCTTCCCTCCCCTCTCTTCCTGGCCTCTTCCACCTTCCCTTACCGTCCCTCCCTCACCAGCACTCTTTCGTAACCTCTCACTCCCGGGTGTAGGTGGAAGTATTCCGACTGTTTTACTCGGACTAAAGCCCTTACGCTTCTCTCCTTTTTCAAGCCTCCGAGGAGTCCCAGGACCATACCGAGGAGACTACTGGTGAAAAGGAGCAACAGGACTTGATCCACAAACCACCTCGCCGAGCCCGGTCATCAGCCAAGTCAACCAACCCTACCTTCATTTGTGACTTTGTGCATCTGTTCATCTGTTGAATAAAAAAACCTCAGACATAGCTCACTATATTCGGCCTCCCCGCCTGTTGTTCCGGTCCGCCCGTTCCCCAAGTCCACAAGTGGTGTCAGAAGTGGGATTTCCCGGAGGCATGGAGGCCGCAGTCAAACAACTGGCAGACTGCCAGGAGCAACTGGGGAAGATGATGGAGAGATTCCTCAAGACGGCGGAAGACGATCGGGGTCAGCTGCATGACGTACTGAAGGGCCAGGGTACCGCGCAGGACCAAGCCCTCGAGAAACTCACAACTGTTATGGGGCAACAAAGACCCGTCACCTCCCTGCCCTCAGTCGTCTTACAGAAGTACGTGCCCGGAGAGGACCCCGATTACTTCTTCACGAACTTTGAGCGCCTAGCCCAGGCGGCTGCCTGGCCCGAAAACCGGTGGGGCCACTACCTAGGTCCCCTATTGACTGGTGAGCTGCAGGCCGCCTACCAGCAAGCCAACATCCAGGGACAAACACCCTACGCCGACATCAAGACATGCATCCTGGAACGTCTAGGGATAGACGACGAGACGTATAGGGTTCGGCTGCGTCAAGCAAGGGAAGGGCCCCAAGAAACGCCTAGGGCTTTATCCTTCCGTATTCAAGATCTGGCCAATCGGTGGTTAAAACCTGCTACAGCCACTAAGGAAGACATTCTGTCCAAAATATATCTGGAGCAGTATCTGGCTTCCCTGCATCCTGCCACCCAGAAGTGGGTACGCCAACATGCTCATCTTACGCTCGACAGTGCTGTGGAAATAGCCAGCGCCTATAGCAGAGCCCAGGAAACCCAGTGACCCAAGGAGGAACATCATTCCCGTATACCTCCGGGGAACCATACCCGGGTTCCACGACCCCCTCAGGCGATCAGGAGACCTGAGCCCGCTCCCCTTATGCCCTATCCTGTCTTGCCTCGCCCCCACCCACCTGGACCTCAATGTTTTCATTGTGGTGGGTACGGACATATTGCCCGCGTCTGTCCCCAAAAGGAGGAGCCCATGGACATAGGGATGGCTAGAAACTATGTATGTCTCACCGCTGAAACCACCCCTCCTCCATTTCGATGCCCAGTGCGGATAGAAGGACACAGAATGATGGCACTGGCCGACACTGGATGCAGGCAAAGTGTCCTAAGACCCCAAGAGCTACCTCACCCTGTCGGTCCAATGACAGGCACCGTGGCTATCAAATGTGTCCATGGCGACACCAAGCACTATCCGACCACACGGGTCCATGTCCAACACCCCACGGATACGGGTAGTCTGCTAACGGTGGGCCTCATACCTAATCTCCCCGAACAAGCGATACTGGGAAGTGATTATAGTGGGCTACCACATCTCCTTCACGACACCACCGAATCTCTGAAGAAATGGTGGGCCGATGCCCCATTTTCCCGTGAACCCCCTCCTTGGAATCCAGCGGTCAAACTGACCAAGACTAAAAGACAGAAAAGGAACGAAAAAAGGGACTTTGCTGTGGCCTTTCCTGCCCAAGTCGATATCCATCCATGGGAAACCAACCGGGAATTCCGCGCCACGCAACAGGAAGACCCGGTGTTGCAGGAGGCTTGGGCCCGTGCTCTGGATGCTGAGGACCCACTGCATGTAGGTCCTTATTTCTTCCGAAAAAACAGGCTACTCTATAGAAAGGGAGGACCCCAACAGCCTCCCCAGCTGGTTATCCCCGGATTGTTTCGAGATAAAGTACTGGTCCTAGCCCATAGCCATTTGCTGGGAGGTCATTTCAGTGATGAGAAAACTGGACACACGATCCTAGATAAGTTTTATTGGCCGGGGGTACACAGACAGATCAAACAGTATTGCCGGGAATGCCCGGTCTGCCAACGGAACAGCCGATACCGTCCCCGCAGGGTTCCTCTCCAACCCCTCCCCATCATTGATGTCCCTTTCACAAGAGTGGGCATGGACATTATAGGACCATTGCTACCCTCGAAATCCGGGTGTAGATATGCTCTTGTACTGGTGGACTATGCCACCCGCTTCCCAGAAGCAGTACCCCTACGCCAACCCACCACTCAAAACATAGCCAAGGCCCTTATATCCATCTTCTCGAGGGTGGGATTCCCCCGCGAGATATTAACTGACCAGGGGACACCCTTTGTATCCTCCCTTATGCGCCAAGTCTGCTCCCACCTAGGCATCAAACAAATAAGGACAGCTGCCTACCACCCCCAGACAGATGGGCTGGTAAAGCGTTACAATGCCACCCTCAAAACGACCCTTAAGAAGCTTTTAGGCCTCGAAAGTAAGAGATGGGAGGAAATGCTTCCCCTCGCGCTGTTTGCCATCAGGTGTAAGCCTCAAAGCAGCACGGGTTACTCACTGTACGAGTTGTTGTATGGACGCGCACCACGGACACTCTTGGATATGGCTAGGGAAGCTTGGGAAGCCGAACCCGACAGAACCCGACCCCTACCCGAATATGTGGACAATCTAAAGACCCACTTAGAACAGATAAGGGTCATTGTGAGACAGAACCTGGTGGCCGCTCAAGACACACAAAAACACCAGTACGACAAGGGAACCGAAACCCGGAAGTTCAATCCTGGTGATCTAGTATTGTTACTATTGCCTTCTTCCGACCATAAGTTGCTAGGGCAGTGGCAGGGCCCCTTCCCTGTTCTAAGAGCCGTGACCCCTGTTACCTATGAAGTGGAAACAGAACCCATCCGAGGTATCACGCAAATCTATCACGTGAACCTCTTAAAGAAGTGGGAGGGACCCCGTCCTGTCATGTCCAATGCAATAGCCCCTCCCTTCGAAGGGTGCCTTGACCCTGACCTCCCAGAACCTAACAAACAGGATCTCAGGCGAGCCTTGTCCTCAGTGCAAACAGTATTTTCCTCCCTACCAGGACACTCCACCGTGGTTGAACATGCCATCCACACTGAACCAGGAAAAACTGTGAGACAAAGGCCTTACCGCATCCCCGAAGCTCGTAGAGCCATCATCAAAGAGGAGACAAATCAAATGCTGAAAATGGGCATCATAGAACCCTCCAACAGCAGCTGGAATTCCCCTATTGTTCTAGTCCCCAAGCCAGATGGCACCACTAGATTTTGCATAGATTTCAGAGAAGTGAACAGAATATCGGCCTTCGACACCTACCCCTTACCCCGTGTAGATGAAATGGTGGAACGCATAGGCAAAGCCCAGTACATAAGCACCCTTGATCTCTGCAAGGGTTACTGGCAGATCCCTCTCAAAGAAGCAGACAAACCCAAAACCGCCTTTTCCACCCCTGAGGGTTTGTTTCAGTTTAAGGTGATGCCCTTTGGGCTTCACGGTGCCCCAGCTACGTTTCAAAGAGCCATGAACTTGGTGCTACAGCCGCATATAAGGTACGCCGGGGCATACCTGGACGACATCGTCATTTATAGTGACAGTTGGGAGCAGCACTTACAACATTTACGAGCCGTAGTTACCTCTCTAGGGAACAATGGCTTTACCATCAACCCCTCCAAGACCACCCTAGCTGCCCAGAGTGTGAAATACCTCGGATACCTGTTGGGGGAGGGGCTCATCCGGCCTCAGAACAATAAGATCAAGGCCATTCAGGCCATCCCCTTCCCTCAAACCCGGAAGGAACTCCGTGCCTTTCTTGGATTATTGGGGTACTACAGGAGGTTTATCCCGAATTTCTCCCAAACCGCAGCCCCTTTGACCGACTTGTTGAAGAAAACCACGAAAACTGAAGAACTACTCAGACAGACTTCAACCCTGGTGGTACACGCCTTTGAACGACTGAAACAGTCCCTGATTTCAGAGCCGGTGTTAGTCAGCCCAGACTATACCCAAACATTCATACTGCAGACCGATGCCTCTGATCAGGGCTTGGGGGCTGTTCTCTCACAGAAGGACTCAACAGGGGTCGAACGGCCAATACTTTACCTCAGCAGGAAACTTTTTCCCCGAGAAGTAAATTATGCAATGGTAGAGAAAGAGGCCCTAGCAATCAAGTGGGCGGTGGAAAGCCTTCGGTACTACCTGGAGGGGCGTGAATTTATACTTTACACCGACCATGCCCCTCTGGAATGGATGGCCCGCAATAGGGGCCACAATGACCGAGTCCTTCGGTGGTTTCTCTCCCTACAGCCCTTTAGGTTTAAAACCCTACACAGGAAAGGACTGCAACAGGGCAACGCTGACTATCTGTCCCGGTATCCGCCTCCCAACCCCCCTACAAGAAAGACAGCTAGGGAAAGGGGATGTGGAGCGGAAACGGCACATACCTCTTTACAGCGAGGTCCGAGCGCGGGGGTCCTGTCCCCCCGCGCCCTGTCGATTAACGTCCCGGTCACCCAGGACTCCTTCTTTTTCTCGTCCCCTGCAGGTACCGACACCCGAGACTGGAAGACCGGAAACACTCGCCAGCGATCCCGGAAGCGGAAACAGGACGACCCCGAGCGACCCGGAAGCACCAGGCCCTGACCCCGGAAGTGGTCGGACAGACAACAAGCCGGAAGATAGAAAAAGCCCCGAGGACGAAGGAGAGGCGTTCGGAGCAACCGACTTGTGGCAGGAGGCAGCGGAGAGCGACGAACCCCCGACAGAGAGCGGCGCAGCACGGCTAGACCGAAGCAAGGACGAGGACGAGGACGTCTGGACGGAGGACTGGTGGCGTCCTCAGGAGGTGGCTGGAGAGCGGCCGCAACTCGGACGAGAGTTGCGGCGGGGCACGTGAATACACGTCACCCTTTCTCAGTGCCCCCTCCTGTACATAGAGTTGTATATAGAGTTGTATATAGCGTAGGATTCACGCGCACAGAGACACTGTATATTTATCCCCTTTTCACGCGCACTGTATAAAGCCCGAGCACAGCCCAGCACCTGGCACCTCTCTTCCCTCCCCTCTCTTCCTGGCCTCTTCCACCTTCCCTTACCGTCCCTCCCTCACCGGCACTCTTTCGTAACCTCTCACTCCCGGGTGTAGGTGGAAGTATTCCGACTGTTTTACTCGGACTAAAGCCCTTACGCTTCTCTCCTTTTTCAAGCCTCCGAGGAGTCCCAGGACCATACCGAGGAGACTACTGGTGAAAAGGAGCAACAGGACTTGATCCACAAACCACCTCGCCGAGCCCGGTCATCAGCCAAGTCAACCAACCCTACCTTCATTTGTGACTTTGTGCATCTGTTCATCTGTTGAATAAAAAAACCTCAGACATAGCTCACTATATTCGGCCTCCCCGCCTGTTATTCCGGTCCGCCCGTTCCCCAAGTCCACACCCACATAACAAATCATGGTTTGGAACCATCTCAGTGATGAGTGTCTCAAGTTCTGCTTCTGAGAACTTCACCTTTCTCTTCCTAGATGTTTCTCCTTCTTGCTGGTCCTGCTGGGTTGCAGGCAAATCCTTGTTCCCACTCTCAGCCATGGCTCCTCAGTAGCAAACATCACTCTCACACTCTCTCACAATCAATGCTGTTGCAGCATGGGTAATCAGTCACTTCCTGGATGGTGATGTCATCAAAGTGCATTAGGATTGCGATTGGATGATCCTGGAAAATCGCAATTTTGCGATTTTATCCGATATGAAATCGCAATTTTTAGATTTTTTCCGATGTGAAATTGCAATTTTGCGATATTTCTACATTAAGGAATCGCTATTGATTTTATCGCTATTATTTAGCGATTTTGGGCGAATCACTAAATATTTGCGATTGTCTTGATACATTCCGATTTGCGATTCTGAATCTGCGATTTGGTAAATATCGCAGATTCCAATTCGCAAATCGGCTTCTTCATACATATGGCCCTTGATGAGGACACTTAGAAATATCAAACCATTCCTTCCACAAAAGGATTTCAAGCAGGTGGTCCAAGCACTTGTCTTGCCGAGGCAAGACTACCGCAGCGCTGCGCTTTGTGGCCTTCCCAAATATACCCAGGCTCCACTAAGGGCATCACTGAACACTGTGGCTAGACTGGTCACAGTTACCAAGCGAAATGAGCACATATCCCCAGTCCTAAAATGTCTTAAATGGTTGCCCTATGAAGCTTGAATCCAGTTAATGCCGTTCTGATGCACAAAGCCCTGCACTTCAAAACTCCCAGGTACCTAGCGCAAAAGCTTGAATTATCCTGTGTTGGTAGTGCCTCAAGAAGCGCTACCACTTTTCTCCTGAAAACAATCATCCTTAGCAAAAAGAGAACTTGTCACCGAGCTTCTCTGGCGACGCCCCTAAGATATGGAACTCTCTTCCACGGGAAGTGTTCAGAATATCCTCATCGACTGCTTTCAAACTGGAAGCCAAAAGATTCCTAATGAACAAATTCTTACCCTAACTCGGCTAGGCTCACCTGCTCGGAGTCATTGATCCTACAACCATTGTACCATCATTTGATGCTGCTCTTCTTTACCTCATTATGTGCCCTCCTTCGTAGCCCTCGATATACCTGTTTATTGTATTACTCTCCTTAATTCATTTGTCTCTGTAACGCATACCGCTGCGGAACCCTTCCTGGCTTTTCCCGGTGAAATGTCCACTCCTGGGCACCCCCAAGGTGAAGCCAGGCATCCCAGCGCTGTTGGGGTCGTTGTGGATATTAAGCAAGCTATTGCCCAGAGTTGGACTCATGATTAGAATAGGCACCAAGGCGTGAATTATCAGGTCCGAGGAAATTGAGCCCAAGACTCGCCGAGGCGGGAATTGAACCCTGGTCCCAGGCCAGACCTCTGCATCAGGGTCTGCCGCTCTAACCATTGAGTCACACTCTCTAACCATTGAGCCACACTTCTCCACACTTCTTGTAATTAGGCGATTATTCCTGTTTTGTATTCTTATTTGATGTCGATATTGCATTTATGTCCTTCCTTCCATCCTTTTTAAAGCGCTCTGATATCTTGTTTGGCTATATAAAACTTTATAAATAAATAAATAGAATGAGAAATATCGAGAAGAATATTTATAAGAAGGAGAAATTTAGGTTAAAAAAGTGAGGACACTTGAAGAGAGAGGTTGAGTGGGTGTTGGGGTGGAGTGGGGCAGAAAAACACCAGCAGGCTTGAGTTTTCCTGAGTGGCAGCTATGGTGATGGTTTACAGGCCACAATAAGGCTGGTTACACTCGTGGGCAAGTGGATCAGCTCGTGTGGGTGGGGGGTTGGGGTGAGGTGTTGGGTCTGTCTTAGGAGTTCAGAGGTGCATAAAAAGGAGCTTTTAAAGTGAGGGGAAAGTGTTCTGAAATAAAAATGGAGAGAGCTGTTGGGGAGTTGTTTGAGTTCTTTGAAATGTGACATATTGATCAGGATCAACACATGTTAGTGAGGCATTGGTAGTCTGTAAGGTGTTGGGCAGGTTATTGTTTTAATTTTGTGATGCACACCTGACTCATTGAAGTAACCTACCACATACTCTGTTGCTGTGCTTTCCTACGTTGCGTGCTCTCGCCTGAGAATATTCATAGGTTGATGGAACTCAAGCTTGCTGCTACCCAAAACAACCACTTGTTGCTATATGTTGAGCTGTGTTTACCCTCAAACAAATCCAGATGACACAGTGCAGTTGAAGAATCCATTTATAAGTAGCATGAGCAACCAACAAGATCTTGAAGCAACAGTTGCTTACTCCAACTGCTTCCTCAGCTGTCCTATACATTCCATTTCACCTCACACAGTTCAAAGACACAGAAATGTACAAGGCAACACACAGTGACAAGACTAATCAGAGCAGACCTAAGTTCTCAGTTGCTCATTTCCTGATGGAAATCCTTAACCCAAGTGCCCTTGCCTACACTAGTGCCTATATTAGAGGTTAAAGGGTGTCAAGTAGGATTAACACCGAGTACTTGAGCTGAAGAAGCATCCAGGGTATGGAAGGATTTATAACTGGGGTAAAACTGGAGGATGCTATTAGACTTGTGAGTTGGTCTGGCAAATCTAATTCAAGAAATTTTAATTTTAGAATAATAGTGAACTAGTCTAGTTAGAGGTAAGCTTTAAGTAATCACATCCCTTGCCCTGATTCCTGAAACACAGTGTAAATGTTGATCTCTCTATAGGATGGAACAAGTTATCCATTGAATAGAACTCAAAGACTGCTCTCATTGCAAAGAAGTCATCATCAAAGATAGGAGGCATATCCCTTTGTTGGATTGGTGACGAGGTGATCAATGATCCCATTGGTGCTTATAGGATCACATGATGTTTTGTTTACCACCCAAAAGAAAATTCCATGCAGTGTCATGGAATTCATAGTTTGCAGTTACTGTGAGTATGCTGCTATCAGAAGTAAAAGAAAAGGTTGATGCTTAATCCTTATTGTCACTAATAGTCAGGTGCACTATCCTTAGTCGCCTTGACTATTGTAATGCTCTTTTGCTCGAGTTCCCAGCTGTTCTACTGGACAGACTCCAAAGAGTCCAGTCGGCCGCAGCCAAACTGGCGCTCGGTTGGACCAAGAGATCCTCGGCCACAGCAGCCTTAGCCGAGCTACATTGGCTCCCTTTGAAGCAGCGAATAGCTTTTAAAGCACTCTGCCTTGTCTTCAAAGCACTACACCGAACTGGCCCCAGATCCCTACAAAAAATGTTTTCCTGGTACACCCCCACCAGAACTCTCCGATCCACCTCAGCCTGCCTTGTGTTGGTACCCAGATTTAACAAGGTAAGGACTGGGGGAAGATCCTTCAGAGAGGCCTCCGCTAAACTTTGGAACAGTTTGCCGGTCGACATCCGCCAAATTCCACAACTCCTTCCATTCAGAAAGCGGATTAAAACTTGGCTCTTCCCCTAATTCCCTCACCTCTAACCCCTAAACAGTCTCCCGTCTCTTTCCATCTTAGGAGTAAGCTCTCAGCGCCAGGATACCTGCCAGGTGACAGAAGCGCTATACAAATGTTTTAAATAAATAAATAAATAAATATTGCTATGTCCTAAATAGAATTTGGACTTTCATTCGTATTTCCAGGGAAAACGTACCTTGTAGACAGCCAGACTATTTAGATTTTAAGTTTAAGGTGATTCATCGACAAGTAAAAGACAGATGTACAGGAAATGCGTGGCTACCAGCAAGACCAATTACAACTCCAAATATTCAAGCAACCACTATAAATGTTGAAAAGAACATTTAAAATATTGAAAATTAACCAATATTCAAATTCTGTTAGGTTGCATACCCAGAATAACTTTCAAACATGTGTCCAACAACAACAATAGAATAAACTCCACTTTCTATACACCACTACAGACATCTGCCTGTGTTCCGTCTAATAATAAGAGTTAGTTTTTGTATATAATTTGCTGTATCGCCCTTTGCAGTGTTTCTATGTACTGTAAATAGTAGGTGTTTATTACACAATGCAATGGTACCCAATTTACCACCTCTAAAAGATGAAAAGCTCAGTTCCCCCTGAGGGATTCAACCTTGTAGTCTGCAGGTCATAGGAAATGTCAGCAGTGAGTGCTTGATCCTTGGAGCTGTGTTTGACCTAAGTAGAAATATATGTGCTAATTTAAATAAAACACCTCCCCTGGTGTTGGAAAAAGGAACTTACAAACTATGACATTATTTTGTGGTATATTGATTTTATTTGAACATTGTATTGTATTTAATTAGATGGTTTTTTGAGGAACATTTGAGCAAATACATTTGCTGATTAATTGTGGCAATAATAATTCTGTTTATAAAAATTAGGCCTTAGTGCCTTTCAAGCTGTGCATTGCTTCGGTCTCGGGTTTTCTCTAGACTCACACATAAGCATTTTTCCCGGGGGAAAGAGAAGGTACCTTCTCCCATAAGCACTGCACACAGACATTTGATTACATTTGTGAAAATTCATTTCATAAGTTTGATAAAGAGGTGTGCAGACCCACCCACATTCACACTCCTGACAATACTGTCAGACACAGCTGCAAGATAAATACTTTGGCTAGTAGTAGATGTTGTGTGGCGACGAGGCCACATTTTGTCGAGGGTCAGTTCCTGCAAAGATAACATCACTGAGTTAAATACGATGACCTAATACAGGGCATAGTGATAGGTTGTCAGATGGACAGATAAGTTAACACCCTTCTTAACTTTGAACTATAACTCCGAGGTCACAAGACAGAAGCAGAAGTTAAGAAATAACAGAAATAAGATAACATGACACATTTGTGGTGTGGGGCCCAGGGGAGGCAAAGGCACCAAACACTGTTACAGAGAGAGAGAGGAATGAAGACAAGTGCAGAGAAAACTGTAAGTGATGGGCAAATGGAGTGAGAGCATGAAAGAAGGGAGGAAAAAAGAATTCAACGTAGGAAATCAAAATAGAAGGAAACAAGTAGGAAGTAAAGTAGGTTGTAAAGAATGATAGAAAAATGGAAAGAGGGATGGAAAGGAAGGAAACTTTTCTTTGGAGAACAATTCTTCCTTTCTGAGTGTATTAAGACACGTCTAACTGTGGCTGCTCACATTGTTCTGGTAAATGGCACCCATTGCAGGGTTTCTAAGGGGTGTTAATGTTAGCCGATTAACAGTGAGAAATACTGCCACTGCATCTGAAAGGGCTCCCTGCCCTCTCACCCACTGGGCTGTCCAATCCTTCATTGCGTACAAGAAAACCATAAACTAACTTTTATTTTGCATTTCACAACTCTGCACTTTCACAGTAGGACAGAGGATAACAGCATCTATTTTTTTTTTCTTCAACTAAGGGCATGCTGCATTGTGGGACTCCAAACCCCAGCATACAAAGTGCATGCTGTTGGTTAAAATCCCCAAACTGGCCACTTGTCAGCTATGTTGTAAAAATGTTACAAAGTAGTCAGCTATGTTTTTTAAATTTTACAAAGTCGACTATGATATAAAAAAAATGCTTGTTTCACATGTAAAATCAAAGGTAAACTCTGATCACACTGGCAATATGAATTGTTTTTCTTTTTCTTTTGTGATGCTTCACAACACAATAACGGTAGAACATAGATAGCAGCAGCACAACCTTCACTGGCCGTCACTGGCAAAATCAGGGATCACCCCAGGCGGCAAAAGCTCTAGCTACGCCACTGCAAGTCAGCGGCCTAAAAGACATGCTATTTGGGTTGATTCTATGGTGTTCCGTGTAAGAGGTAGCCATTAAATTGTAGGTCATTATTATCTGGAGCAGCCCAGCCACAGACTAACTAGATATGCTCTAGTCAGGCGCACAGCTAGCAGGCGTTGCGCAATCCTAGGCTCGGGCTGCACCTGTTCCACATGTTGAGGGCCTCCAGTGGCCCCCAACTACACCAGGTGCCTCCAGTAGGACTACAGAATGCATAGTCCATCCCGGCAAATAGCAATTGCAACAAAAAGACACATTATGAGAGAGAATACTGAATGGATATTGGGATCAGAAGCCCCGGGCATGTTTTAAACTAATTGAAGGAATGCGCCTGTCTCGGGGGAGCTGGAAGGTTCACATTTCTGGAAAAAATATTCCTAATAAAAATTATTGAGAACAAAAACCCCTGAGAAGGGTTGCTAGCTAAATATGATTGTACAAACCTGTTATTCTGAAAACGTCCAGAAGATGGCACTGTGGCTTTCTGTGTCCATCATCGCATCCCTGTAGCTTATTCTTTGCACAAATAAGTAATTTTAGAAGTTTCAGTGAAACAAGTATATCCATAATTATACTACAGTTCTATAATATAAACAAAAAGCAGCACTTTATTGAGCACAATTGTACTTGTTGTTGCGATCAGTTCTGAACAGTGGGGCACAGGGGTGTCCCTACCTCGGATCCCTCTTTAGCCGTCACGAGTGCCCCAGTGTTTCCAATGAATGAGGGAACACCAGGCCCGACTTGTCCGGTTTACAGAATTAAGTGCAGGCGAGCAGGGGCTGGAGGCACAAACAGCCAGACTTCCGGTCGCGCCCGGAAACACTGTGAAACACTCCACCAGTCAGCTCTCAGCCGCCCTCTCCTGGGACACTCATATTGAATTATAGACAGAATTACAGAATCGTGGGAATGTATAAACAGTTGAAAGCTCTTCCTTCATGGCAGCCAAATCGCACAAAAAGAAAGCTTGCACAAGCATTGATAAACCATTCATTTTTGTGCTTGTAGAGTGTACTTGTTTCGCAAAAACATTTTAAGTTGTATTCCAGATCTAATTAGCCTGAAACTCTCATTGTGGGAAAGGCACAGTAAGGGTGAGTTGTTAGATGTTTAGTGGACTAGTGCATAATATTAAAATATAACATCGGCACATAGCACTTGCTTTCATGCAAGATATTCGTAATAGCAAATAGACCCTCTCTTCGCCACTTGGATTTTATGGCCAACAGTGCAAATCAAAGCACTGTTCTGGGGATTTTCACCAATGAAATATGATTACTTTCTCCTTAATTTTTTTTCCCTGTCTTGTTCCTCCTCTCCTTTTTAAATTTCCACACTACTATGGCTAAGCAGTAAATTCCAGGTATGTTCAATAACAGAAATAAAAGGGAATGGATGGCAGAAGAAGGACAGAGAGAAAAAGAGACATTTTATAGTGAGAGATGTGAAGTAGAGAGAGAAGGGAAGCATAGATCGGAGGTAGAGACTTGGGAGCATTAGGGTAGGTGAGTTGTAGTGAGGTTGATGCAGAGGGAGGTAGAGGTGGACATGCAGAGGGGTGAGAGAAGTATACAGAGCTGCCAGTAAAGAGGGTGGTAAGGTAGAGAGGATGCAATGAGACATCAGGTATAGAAATGCAGGTAGGGGAAAGAGAATATGTAGTAAGTTTGACAGAATGGTAGAAGGAGAGATGATTTGCAGAGAGAAATAAGGTGCAGTAGAGAAACCGGTGAGAGAGTGAAAAGGAGGTTAGGTTGATACCATGGTTGAGACCGAGATAAAGAGTGGCGAGTTAGAGAGGGTGAATTGAAACAAATGAGAGAGATAGAGAAACATTATATTATAATAGAGTAAAAGAGAAAGAAGAGTGAAGAGGAATTAGTAAAGTATGGAAGAGGTGATGCAGAAGCAGCTGACGTAAAAAGAGAGGGTGAGACAAAGAGTTTACACACTGGGCAATATATACAAAGGCATTTTGCATTTCTTAATGGTGCACATCGCTATTTTGGGTTCCTGGGAAATGCAAAATGCCATTTTGGTATGTACAAAAGGAATTCGAGGTGGTGCAAAATGCTATTTTTACCTTGTAGTTATCACATTTTGGAAATTGCTAAATAGGAAATCGCAAATAGGTATTTCCAAATAGCAAATCGCTAACCGCATGTACAAAGGATTTCATAACTGCGACTAGTTGCAAAATGGCCATTCAGGAAATGCAATTACCACTGATTAGGATCAGGTGGTAACCAGGTGCAAATAAAAAAAAGCACCCAAAATGCACCAGGTTCTTTCACAATGGTGGCTTTGTACATACTGGCGAGGAGGATGAGGCTTTTTGTTGTGAGTCAGAGAAGGAGGAGGAGACAAGAGAGGATATTTAGGGTGAGGGTCACACTGTTTGTACAGACAGAGGAGGAGATTATTAAGAGGTGAGTAGTTAGGTAAAACTTAATTTAATTGCTGAGTTACAACCTCAGCTACAGGCCCCAACAATCGGAAGCAATGTAATCCCACAACATGTGCGCGTATTGCATTGTCTACACCATTTAGCTTCTGGCAGTTATCAGGGAATCATAGCAGTGGAAAAGGGTGTCACAAAGTGCCCTTTCCAGGTTCTTTCACAATATCCTGGACATCATGGTGAGCAGAGTCAACCCATATATATCGTTCCCCAATAACCCCCAATTATTGCAACATACCAAAGCGATGTTCTACAGGGTAGCAAAGTTAGTTCCCCAATCTCATTGGCTGTCTTGTTTGCACACATATTGCCATATGTCCCGCCTCAGCAACTGAATACATATATTGGAACAGGAAAAGCTCACGCTCACTCAATGTGCAGGTAGTGTGTGATACCTCCTGTATCATAACAGACCTTGCCAGATTCCCAGGCAGCAACAATGACTCTTTCATTTTCTGCCACAGTGGAATACAAAACTGACTGCCACCAGGTGAATTTGGCAATGGTTTCCTACGAAGTAAGAGAATCACAGTCTCTATGAATACAGGACGGTGGGTGTAATGTGACCTTATGGTTTTCCTTCTCATGTAAGGTGACAGTGCATATGCCTTACATCCCTGGCTACTCTCACCATACCTGACTCTGAGGACAAGAAGTGAGAGGCAGTACAAATGGGCACACAGGACATGTGTTCAATAATAGAGAGAACCTTTGGGATCCTGAAGACCCGCTTTCTCTGGCCTCACAAGACCGGCAGGGCACTACTGTACAGACCGGATGAGTGCTGCAAGGCAATCGACACTTGTGCCATACTGCACAATATTGCAAAGAAGAAGGGTCTACCCGGCATCTCCATAGAGCCCGATTCCAACTATAATGATGAGTTACCACCACTACACCTGCAGCAGAAGGGCACATCTGCAGCAGATGGAGGTGCATGATGCATGAAGATCACCAGCAACTATTTCTGAGGTCAAATAAACCATAACATCCCAAAATGAGACATGATGGTAATGCTTGGTGCATAGTTGAGAGACCACTTTTTATTCACCAACAACATTGTTTCATTTATTTATTTATTTATTTATTGTTAACATTTATTTAGTAACAACATTTTTTCCCTCAAGGATCAAATGTATCCTTATAGATGCAACATTTTTACGAAATAAACAACAAAGTAAGTAATGCCAAACAAAAGAAAGGTGACTCATTCCTCTGAGTGTACAGTGGTTCACCTCTTTCGGCCTCTGGGGTTGGGTGCTTTGTCAGCAACACTGGGCTGTGGGACTGGTGACATGTCATTCCCAGAAGTGTGTCTGGCTGAACATATGGAACTGCATGCCTCCTGAACGGACGTGCCACTGAAGCTAGAGCCTTCTTTGAATTCAGGTGGGGGCAGAATGTTGAGGATATAAAAGTTGTGGATCTGGATATTCTCAAGGTCTGTGGTCACATACACTAGCCAACGTGCAACGTCCTGACAGCAGTGCTCCATGTCAGTCTAAATGTTCACAGTTCTCCTTGCTAGCATTGTTGTGGGTACTGCCAGGTGCTTGATGGAGCGGGTAAATCAATCAAACCTTGGCAGGAACTGCCTGTGCCTTTGTCTCTGCACACACACTGGCAGTCCGTATTTGTTTTGTCTGCAGGCGCTATATGGAGACGATGGACCGCTTCAACCCACCATACACAGGAGGACTCCCCGACATGTCCTCCGACACATTCTCAGTAAGGACTGCTGATCTTTGCCCTATGCACTGTCTATATGTCCTGGTCTCTGATGTTGTGGGGTCTCTGCTCTGTGATTGACCCTCATCACTGTCCACAAACTCGGGCAGCGGTGAGATGGTTGCTCTCCTGGCAGTTGGAGTTGGGGTGATGGGCTGAGGGGATGGTGGTGTTGTTTCCTCGATGACCCCCTCTGTGACATTAGGCCCTTCAGCTGCAACGGTTTCTCCTCCGTCCAGGCTATGATCTGTGTAAACACATATAAATAATGTAAATAAATGGATAACGTTTGCCCACATTATTGTTGTGACTCTGCTTCATGTGTTTGTAACATATTTATGTTGTACAGATATATTTGGTCAGCAGCACACAGTTCAGAAAGCAAATGATGTGAACTACAACTCCCATGATACATTGCCAGGGTGGGGCAAGCATCTCAATGGAGTTATTCATGCTGTGATGTATGATATATGGATTTACTAACATTATATTTTGTTAGGTAAGTAAAGGTAAGATGACTTACCCTGGATGGTGCTTGCTGGATTGGAGGTGTCGATTTCAGCTACTCCCACCACACTCTCTGGTTCCAGGGTCTCCTCTATGAGTGTCTCCATGGGAGTCAGAGTGTGGTGTTTTGAGGGTCCTCCACCTGTTCCACGTCCCTCAACCATCCTGCTGGCCACCTTCTTATTCGTAGGAGACCTCAGGTCATACCACCTTTTTCGGATCTCAAGAATGGTCCTGTGGGTGACTCCTAGGGAGTTAATCTTCTCGAATCAATGTTTTTTGGCCCTCATGCATAAAGAAGGAGGCCTTTCCAAAACAGTTGGCCCATATGGGCCACACATCTCTCTGTCACGAGCTCCAGCTCCTTCTCAGTAAATTTGACCTTCCTCTTCCTGCTCCCCGAGTCCTTGTTCCAATCTTCCGTGGCCATGGCCATCTCCAGGCATGGTGTTATTCAGTGGCAGGGGTGATGCAGGAGCACTCCTTACTTCCAGCCTAGGTCACTGGATTGTGGCCACACCCTATATTTGTAAACATGCTGTCTGACCTCATCATCCTGCATCTAGAAAGCTCCATTTCCTATTTTGCAATTTCCTAATTGCGAATGCGAATACAATTGAATCGCTTTTTGTGGAATTGGCGGTTACATACATACTGTTTTGCACTTCCCAAATAGCAATTTTTACGGATTCTCTATTTGGAAATGGCATATGCGATATTTTGTACATAAGGCCCACGATGAGGTACATTTCTAGGTTAGGTAGAGAGATTTCAGGCTGAGACAGAGAGGTGAGATAACGAGGGGTGGGGTGGAGAGACATTGTGTGGGGTGGAGAGACATTGGGTAGGGGGAGATTTGAAGAACAGAGAGATGGGAATGGGTGAGAAAGATCCGGTATAAAAGCTGTAGAAAGAAAGAGATGTGAGGTGATAGAGAATTGAAGAGGGTGTAGAGGATACATGAAGGTGAGATGCACATAGAGCAGTGAGGTACAGAACAAATGCTTGGTAGAGGGAGAAGAGGTTGAGGGACAAGGTGGAATGTAAAAGTATGCATAGAGAATGGGAGAAAGAAATGAGGTCATGAGAGACTAATGGAGAAAGGTGATGGGCTATAGAGAGGTGTATTGTAAGAAAGATGAGGTAGAGAAAGTTGAGGCAAAGATAGGGACGTAGGTGCATAGAAATGCAAAAATAGAAAAATAGGTAAAGCTAGAAGGGTGGGTAGAAGAGGTGAAATTAAAAAAAGACATAAGTAGGAAAGAATCAAGAAAGAGATAGGAGTAATAGAAGGGACTTAGAGGTAGTCATAAAGGGTAGATAGAAAAGTTGGGTAGAGAGAAGGACCAATATTTAGACATCTTTGTGTTAGAGATGAGGTGGGACAAGATAGGCAGGGAGAGAGGTAAATTAGAGAAAAATGAGGTAGAGTGCAAAGATTGAGAGAGTGGCAACACAGACAGAGGGAGGTGAGAGATAGAATAAGTTATAGGGAGGTAGAAAAAAGTAGAGAGAGGGGCAAGAGTGGCGAGGTTGGATGGGGAGAGCGAGGTGATACAGCAATACATATGTGAAGTTGAGAAAAGGTAGAGAGTGGCAAAGTAAGGATTGGCAGAAAGACTAAATCCGAGGGAGAGATAGGCAGAGAAAGGGAGAGACGTTGACATAAAGAGACAGCTGTGAGAGAAACAGGGAGAAAGGAGGAAGATAAATAATGAGGAGATAGAGTAGAAAGTGCGAGGGAGGGACAGTGATGTGAAGAAGAGAAATGTAAAGTATAAAGAAAGAGTTGTGGTAGAAAGAGTAAGAGGTGAGGTAGAGACAAGTGCAGTAGAGAGATGAGAAACTATTTTTATTACAGTTATTTCAATGGTATTTCTGACTTTTCCAGTCACTTTAACAAGGGACTCTTTGGAAGGTGGAGGACCTGGGAAAATGCCCACTTTGCCCTTGCTTTTCAAGCGTCTCTGATTGGAACTTCTCAGATCTACGCATACACATAATTATTTCTTGTGCATGCACCAGATTACCCAGAGACATTTTGATAGGCTCGATTACAGAATTCTGGCACAATATCCAAAGCATGTTCCAACCCTTTCCACACAATTTTGAACTCACAATGCAGCTTGTGCCTGACAGACACTGCTCCCTTTTCCATGAGTATGATTTGATCAAAACCAATGAGTTCCACAAACATATCCTCAAATACTCTAGGACATATTTACAAGAGAATGGCGGAGCACGGCGTTCAGCCATATTTGTTAATGTTGCGCTTCGCCACTCTGAAAACGCAGGGATGCGCTGTATTTACAATGATACTGTGCACTCCTGCGTTTTCCCTAGCACTGGGAGTAATTCAGCTGTTTAGTGCCAAAGCAGGACCCTTGCACCATAGTGAAAGGGTGCCTGCATTGAGGGAATGATTGTTTATGTGCAGGAAGGTGTCCCTTCCTGCACATAAACATTCACTAATGGTGATTTGTAACTCCTATGTGTGATGCATTGTGCAGCACACATAGAAGTGGCAAATCGTTGTTTTTTCGAATGATTATTTATGTGCAGGAAGGGACACCTTCCTGCACATAAACAATCATTCATGACGATTTGCTATTTCTATGGCAGCACACATAGAAACAGCAAAGATTTCACCATGTTAAGATCAGGTTTTTTTTGGGTCTTAATTTAGGCGCTGCCCATATTTATACCCCCCCTTGTAAATAGGGGGCAGCATCAAAAAGCAATGGAACACCCACCACAACACCCATACCGGCACCTTTCATGCTAAGTACTGAGTAAAAGGAGGCCTTAACGCCACCTTGTAAATAAGGCGAAGGGTTTATCGCCACAGGAACGTCATAAAAAGGGACGTTCCTGTGTCGATAAACTCTTATAAATATGCCCCTCTGTCTTTATGATCAGGATATCATTGAATTGGCTTTTGTGGTTGTCCGTACACTGTGGTCAACAATGTCAAGTAACACAGGATCTATTCCTTGTAAAAAGACTGTACACCAATCACTGGACAGGCATCAATCTGAAAATCCAAAGGCATGATAACTTTACCTTTACTTTATTCATTTATAAAGCGAAAGTGAATCATCCCCAAGGGGATCTCTGGGCGCTTTGAGAGATGGGTACTTGGTGGGCGTGCACATCTAAACAGCCATGTCTTTAAAAGTTTCTTAAAGCTGGTTAGTTCCCCACAGGCCCTAATGTTCTGTGGCAGACTGTTCCAGTGGCTGGCAGCCAAATAAGAAAAGGCTCTTCCACCCATCCTTGCCTTGTGTATTCTCTGGATGCACAAAAGGTTGCCATTGCTAGATCTTAGTTGTCGGGCTGGTTGATACCATATGAGTTTCTTTCTGAGATAGGCAGGGCCTTTCCCCTGTAGTGATCTGAAGCCACATAGAGCATCTTAAAGATAGCTTGTTTCCTGACTGGAAGCCAGTGAAGCTGGTTCAATAGAGGGGCGGAAGGGGTCCACGCCGGCTTGCTGAGGGTGAGGCGGGCTGTTGTGTTCTGTGCCATCTGCAGTCTGATAGGAGATCTTCCCTTACTCCCACCAGCAATGAGTTGCCATAGTCCAGTCTGCTCACCAAGAGCAACTGGATGAGGGTTTTTCTCGCTGAAAGGGGGATCTAGGGAAAGATCTTCCAGAGCATCTTCATTGTACCAAAACAGGTGCCTGACAATGTCTTCACCTGCTCCTCCATTGCTAGTTTATCATCTATCCTGATGCCAAGGTTCCTAGCCCATCTTTTTGGAGCAGGGGCTTCACCCAGCTCGGCAGGCCACCACTCGGGCGACCAGATTGCTTCGGCCTTCCCAAACAGCAGGATCTCCGTTTTCGAGGAGTTAAGTTGTAGAAAGTTCCTCCTCATTCAACTCGCAATGCTAGACATGCAGCTTTTAAATTTTAATTGAGTTGACATAATGTCCTCCTCAATGGGGACAATTAGCTGCGTGCCGTCAGCATATGAGATAGTCTCGAAACCATGGCTTCTGATGATATCAGCCAAGGGAGTCACATATACATTGAACAGAGTGGGACTCAAGACCGATCCTTGAGGTACTCCCCTATCCACCACTATAGTCTGTGATGCAAAGGAGTCCAGCTGAATATTTTGGGTGCGCTCCGATAGATAACTTTGTATCCACTTGAGGGCCCTGCCCTTGACCCCAATCCCCCCCAATCTGTCAAGCAGTATCTTTTGCAAGATGGTGTCAAACGCTGCTGACAGTCCAAGAAGGACTAGGATCACTGGAGTTCCTCTATCCAGTGTCAACCTTATGGTGTACGTGACCTCCAACAATGCCGCCTCCATGCTATGTGATGCACAGAAGCCGGACTTGCAACGGTCCAGAAGGTTGTTTTGTTCCAGATAGAGGGATAGCTGTTGATTCACCAGTGTTTCCAGAACCTTCAAACAGCAGGGGAGAAGCAAAATCGGTCTGTAGTTCTGCAACACAGTCGATTCCGCTAGCACTTTTTAAAAAAGTGATTTAACCCGCGCGTTCTTCCACTTGCTTGGAAATGTAGCCGTATCCAACGATATATTATATACCTTGGAAAGCGCATCTGCTAAGACTGGACTGAGTGTCGACATGACCGCCGTTGGTGCAGGATCTGCTGGAGAGCCAGATTTTACACGGCTTAGTAGCGAGACCACTTGCTCATCAGTAACATGCACGAAGGAGTCCAACCCAGGGGAAGAGACCGCTTCATGCGGAGGGTCTCTGGGTGAGTATCCCTCCACCCGTTCTTCACCCGCCATGTCAAAAGATTGATAAATCACATCAATCTTATGGGTGAAGTACTTGGCTAGGTTGTCACATAATTCCTGGGTGGGGGGTGGTGCCGCATTATTAACCTTAGGATTTGTAAATTCCTTCAAGATCTTAAATAATTCCTTAGAGGAGTTCTTAGCCTCTATAATGCGTACACCCAGATGTGTCCTTCTTGCTGCATTACAGCTGTTCAGGTAGGCTCTATGGGCCCTACGATAAAGTTGTTCATCTGGTTCTACCTTCGACTTCCTCCAATTTCTCTCCAGGGCCCTGAATGTAGACTTCTCCTTTCTAAGGGTATCTGAATACCAGGGGGCAGACCTTGGAATTGAGGACAGAGGTTAAAGAAACATAAGCTACAGCAACCCTGTACAAATCAGCTTACGTAACGGAACTTAGAAGGTATGAACATTCTTCTACTGTTTGTTCCTTGCAAAACAAATCTGTTGACCAACAATACCTGCTCCATTGGTCCTGCCATTAGCACAATATCCAGACACCCCTAATGATGCCACGCCAACATTTTTGGCCCTGATTTGGAAACTCAGACCTTACGCACATGCACATTTCTTTAAAGTGTTGTCTATCTTGGGGTATTTATGTCTAGAAGCAATGATTCTCTTTTCACACATACCTGTTCAGCATATACTTTGAAATGATTATTATCTGGGACTTCAAAGAGAAGCGGAAGCACCATGCAAAAGATCCTAAAACCCTCAACAAGACTTTTCATCCAGGCACACCATCAGAATAAGATTTTCCAAACTTTCTCGTAACTCTGACTCCTACATTACAGCGTTAATCTCCTACTTCCTGCCAACCAGGTTGCATGCATGTTAAAATACCCAGCTGTGGCACATTTAATTCTGTTTTTAACCCCTTAGCAGCGGCCGCGATTTCGCGGCAGTGCAGCACTTCCGCAAAATGGGCAGGGCCGCGTCGGCCGTTGGCCGACGGCAGCACTAGCGAGGTAGTGGTCTCGTCGGCCAATGGCTGACAGCAGCATGCAAGGGGTTAAGACTAGATGTTGTGCTTGCCAAAAGGTTGCGTAGATCCACCTCTGTAACAAGTCCCATCATTGTCCTGTTTTCTCTTGATGATTGGTCTGGACATATTTTTGTTGGTTTTATCGACACACAATATTTCTTCTCCAATCTATAGCATACCCTCTAGATTGTTTAATACTATTTGTGTCACCCAATGATGTATCTTGCATGCTAGAAGCCTCTGTTGAAACATCTTTATAAGTGTACCACGTCAGCTGGTCTCTTATCAACAATTGTATAAATTCTTGAAACTTCCACTTATCAGTGAAGCCACATTCATGCCCACTGACTCTGTAGCATGTTGCACCCTACTGAAAGACTTATGTTGCCTGACGACTAGATCAGGTTGTACACTGAAATGTTTCTCCAGATTAGTAGTTGCTTTTTAATACTTGTCACATTGCTCTTCTCCCTGTGGGTGATGTATTGGCAGATGTTCAAAAATATTTTGCCCATCCATGCCTAGTGAGTGTTTGAGTTGACATTTGTTTCTATCAGGTTTACATTTAAAACCCCCAGTAGCCCCAAAAACATAATGGAAGCCCTACGCCATTCCCTCCACATGGTAGTTTGTTCATTAGGTGACTAAAAAATGGCAAAGGAGGTTTTACAGACTGCATTCTGATGAAAGCTGATGGGAAGCTCAATAAAAATGAGGTAGGCTAGACAAATGCCAGAAGAGAATTGTGAGGATTTGGGTGTATTATATGGTATGGCTGGGTAGCCTTTCAGTGGAATACACTAGCAAAAACTATCTTGGGTCTAGGCAGACTTGTTTGAACAACCTTAAACTCAATCCAGGGTAGCTATGGCTTTGAGCAGCAAAGCTTGCACAAAGGAACTTCGTGTAAAGCATTTAACAGCGCCAAACAATGAAATAAGAAAGCCACTCAACACTAAAGAAACACAACACCAGTTTATAAAAGTAGAGTATATTTTATGATATTTTAGAGACCTGATGAGCAAAATCCACAAGAGGGTTCCAGAGATACAGATTTTTAAAGGTCTTGTCACTTTTTAATTCAACCATAAACAAGCAGTGGTCAACATAAACTTTGTAAACTTATTAAAAGTTTGTAAGTTAGTTTGGCTATTCCAGCCCAGCTTTGGTGACCAAATCCGACAGAGAGAAGGTCTAGGGGGCCAATGGGGTAGATTTGGACAGTTATCTGCCACCAGAGCATTTTCCAGTCCAGTTCCCCAGGGCATGCGGGTCCATTCCTGCTAGCTTGTGAGGATGCTGTTGTAACTTGGGCACTGCGATTCTCTAAGTATGTTGTGCTGGGGGACTTAAACATTTATTTCGACCAGGTTCAGGCTACGGATACGTTAGACTTCCTGGATAACTGCACTTAGCCCAATTAACCCAGCAAGTGGGGCTCCCTACCCATCTGGCTGGTCACATCATGGACGCTATCTGTACCAACTTCCCCATCTTGATGAGGGACCTGTGTCAGGTCTCCTGGTCTGATAATTTCCTGTTACATTTTTCTTGGGAGGTGCGTAGTGCTAAGCCCCCAGTGTGCCCCGCTCGCTAAACCGGCTTTAGGAAAATTGCCCCAGTGCTCTTATTGATACCCTGGTATCATCTAGACCCACTCTCTCGGGTGACTTGGAGAGACAACTAGAGGAATTCACAAGCTGGGTTTCAAAGGCTGTCAATTCTCTTGCTCCACGGAGTCCAATTAGACCTGCCAGGAGTTCTCCCTCAAAACCCTGGTATAACCTAGCACTTAGAAAATTGAAACATGAATGCAAGATTCTGGAGCGAGCATGGCGCCTTAGCGATTATTGCCCTCTGCCATGCTGAAGCTCAGAGCTAAGCAAAAAATCTATTATGAGGCCATAGCTCAGGCTAAGAGGGAATTCTTCATCGCACGCATCGACTCTACTAAAAACAATGCTAAATAATTTTTTTCTATAGTACAGAGCTTTATGTTACCTCTAGCCCAGGCGAGTGCATCTCCATCCTCTGTCGCCTGGTGCGAGATTCTGTCTAGGTTGTTTTTGGACAAAATCCGCGTGATTCAGGCAGCTTTTTCACAAGGTGCTAATGAGACTGAGGAGATGCCTCTGACTCCTCTGGAGGATACTACACGTGGCTTGAACCCTTTACTCCGGTGAACTTGATTGATTCACTTAAAATCCTCAGGAATCTAAGATTGGGCTCTCCCTCTGATCCCTGTCCGGCTAGGTTGTTAGCAGCAGCCACCAGGACTATTAATGTTGAGGTAAATAGCATTGTCAATCTGTCCCTCTTCACACCTCCGTTCCTGCGTCCTGGAAACAGGCTAAGATCTTACCACTCCTAAAAAAAGCCATCTTTAGACACTCGCGGTCCAGGTAATTACAGGCTTATCTATCTTTTACTGGTTTGGCCAAGGTGTGTGTGAAGGTTGTCACCAATCAACTTACGGAGTTTGTCGAAAGAGAGGGTCTGCTGCATCCCGCTCAGTCAGCGTTCCATGCAGTTCATAGTACGGAATCTGTGCTGGTGGAGGTTGTGGAGGCCATTCGGGAGTGCTTGGACGCCGGAGGGAGGGCTGCTTTGATTCTGCTTGGACTCTCGGTGGCGTTCGATACGATCCTCCACTCTCTCCTTCTCTCACGTTTGGCCAGGATAGGTGTGTTGGGAACTGCCTTGAGGTGGCTTAGGTCCTTTCTTGACGGTCGGGCCCAGCAGATATGGCTGCCTCCTTCTGCCTCGCTCCCTCAGGCTGTGGCAATGGGAGTCCCTCAGTAGTCCTCTCTTAGTCCCCTTCTCTTTATATCTATGTGAACCCCTGGTTTACCTGGCTGAGAGTTTGGAGGCTAAGGTGATGGCTTACGCTGATGATACGCAGTTGCTCTTCACCTGGGACAGCGATGACAATTCGGTTGCCGTAGTTCATCACTGTCTCTCCTCTATTTTTAGGTGGCCCTCGGGAGCACAACTAAAATGTAATGAGAAGAAATTGGAGGTTCTTCTGTTTGGAAAATTCCCTCCTAAGTTTAGGAAAACTCTGTGGCTACCCGATTTTCCAGACCATCTTCTGATGGGAAGCCGGCGAAGAACTTGGGGGTCTGGTTTAATGAGTCTTTCTTTCTCTTCTCACATCATGAAGCTTGCCGGAATCTGCTTTGGCCTTCTCAAGACTCTGAGAAAATGTTTCCCCCTCTTGCCTCAAGCAGCCAGAGAAACGGTCACCTGTGCCCTCATCTTGTCTCGGCTGGATTATGCCAATACGCTTTACATTCCTGTAAAGCGATTCCTGGCTAACTGATTAAAAAACTGCAGGTTGTCCAGAATTCGGCAGCCCGACTTCTGCTGGGCATTTCATCCAGACATAGTGTGCAGCACCATTTGCGCTCGCTGCATTGGCGTCCCGTGGCTGAACGGGTCAAATTTAAATTGCTGGTACTAGCTCACTGTACCCTTCACGGCACTGGCCCTTCTTATCTGCAAAAACGTTCCACATTCTACGCACCCTCAAGACTGCTGCGATCGGCATCCCTCTGGCTAGCACGGGTTCCTCTATTTCAGTTTCAGAGACTGGGAGGCAGGTCTCTGACTCGGAGGGCGCGGAAGCATGGAATGCACTTCCCTTGGCTCTACTCAGTATTGAAGAACTTTCTGCTTTCAAGAAAAATCTTAATACGTATCTTTTCATCTACTAGTTTCTTGCTCCCCTAAAGTGTTCGCGCCAGGACACTCTTGAGTAGGTGTGCGCGTTATAAGTCCAACTAACATAACATAACAATTCCAGCCTTTACAGAATGAACGCCATAGACGATAACGGAGTGGCCCTGATGCTAAGGATACAGGATGAAAATATGCTCAAGGATGCTCTGGTTGCTCTGCGGCCGACGGGGGTGCCTTTGTAGGGATTCTTTGATCCACCGGACACGCAGGGCAATTTTGGCCACAGACATCGGGGTGCCGCAAAGTTCTTTTCGAGACTGTAGAAGGCCATCTACTGCAGGGCTACCAGTCTCCTTATACAGCATTCATAGCGAAATCCTTTAGTGGGCTATATTCTCCCTTTTGGGTGGCAAAGCTCGACCCTGATGGCACTCCAATATCCGTCTGACTCAGGAGCAACATTTGGCCAAAGGATCTGTCTTTTGAGGTGCCAAGTGGAAGGTAGCAGCAAAACCTCTCCAGTGACTAGCACTTTGCCGGTTTGGGCTTCTTCAGCTTTTCTGTCCCTGTGATTTTTCAGGGGGCCAGACAACTGACCCTTGGAGTCACTGCTTCAGTCTGGAGCTGGCGAGTAAATTTTCCCTAAGCCAGGAGCCACACACACAGTCCTAACTTTGCTAGCCGAAAGTGCAGCAGGTGCTATTCTGCAGATGGTGCAGCCTCTCTTTGTGCAGTCCAAAGGCAGCAGGGCAGTCCTTCTTCCATCCTTTTTCCAATTCCGATGTGTGATCACAGGTTCAGGGTGCCAGGGATGCCATATTTATCCCAGGGAAAGAGCCCTGAGGGGACAACACAGTCACGAGCCAAAGGGCTACCAGGTCCCCTCCCACATTCTGGCAATGTGTGGCATCTGGTGATTCCAGAATACTCTATTTCAGCCACTCCCATGATGTCTAAACCTTCCCTCACCTGTGTGGAGCTTGGTAGCCCACCCTAGAGGTGTGGCTACCTGAGGGCTACACGCCCTGGGAACATGGGTGGGGTCATGGGTCTTCCCTCTCTGGCCTTGTCTTTAACCTGTTTTTGGTATTAATGTTATTTTGCTGACAGTCTTGAACATGGGACTTACCCCATGTGAAGCACAAGTGCACTTTCAGATCAAATCTAGTCTTCGCTTTAGGGCACTCCCTGACGGCGCTTGTTGCAAATACTTAAACGTGCCAAAAGATGTGAGGCCCCATATTTTGCTAACAGGCTTGAGTGTGGGCACTTACTGCTCTGTGAAGCACAAGAGCACTTTCGGATCCAGACAAGTCTCTCCTTCAAGGTGGTCCATGGCAATGCTTGCTGGGAGTACTTAAAAGCTCCAGGTGACACAACGTGTCAGCATGTAAAGAACATTGTCAATGAATGGGCTGAAAGTACAGGGGCCTGGAACCCCATCGTTTTTGCTTCCGCACAATTACATTAAGTGGTTGTGGCGTGATAGTTGTGTACTCCCTGGTTTATGAGATTGCAGAATCTTCTAATAAATGGTGTTTACTTTCTGTATCAGTAGAAAAATAAATGATGATGCATGATGAAACCGTCGCAAAAACTTCATGTTCCATCTCTCCTCCTCCTCTCCATCTCTCCTCAGCAGGTTCTATGGATATGTAAAGAAGCTTTTCTTCCAGTCGTAAAGTGGAGCCTGTAGTAAACTACTTCTCTGTGGTGCTCTACTGATTAGAATGTTCATGACATCATAGAATGCCTGGGGTGACTCTCTGGCTCATAACGTCATTTGATCTACTCAGGCTGAGCTGCTTAGAGCTGGCTCCTGGTGGGGTTATATCTTTACTTCTTATCTTCTACTATCAACTGTTCTAGAAGGAATTTACATTAAAGGTTTTAACTACTTACAGTGTTGGACTCATCATCCTCATTTACTACAACTGGGCGACGTTTTTTGAACTGGATGAACCTATGTGTGAACTGTGAAGAAAGGCTACCTAAGGATCCAAAGAACCATAAGAACCAAAGAAGCAACATGTTTTGAAACTTAAAGAGACTTTAAGGTAACGCCCCGGTTAACCCCACCAGTGTCCCTTTCTACCTGGACAGCCTGCATCTAGGGCGTTTGTGGTTCAGTTATCCAATTTTCTGCTGTCTTCAGGTGAATGTTGTGAGGATTAAAACAACATACTTCAATGTTGTGAGGATTAAAACAACATACTTTAACCTGTCTGGGAATTGTCTTAGCCCATCAGCAAGTCTTCTGAAGAAAGTGTCTATCACAGTGTTCAACCGTCTGTGCCTAAAGAGACTTTTGAAATCGTCTGTGCCTAAAGAGTCTTTTGAAATCGTCTGTGCCTAAAGAGACTTTTCCACAAACTCGGTCTATCCTCCATGTTTGTTGAAATCGTCGTTAACTTGTGAGACTTTCTCCTACTGTGTGCAAGTCTACTACAGAGAACAAGCTTCATCAGCGACGCCAAGACAGACTCTCCAAGACATACGCTGCCCATTGGTCTGTAGGTCGGATTTGGCACCTCCTAAGGAGTGCTTGCAGCGTTGAAAAGGACTCATGAGAGAGGAGTTAAACGGTAATGTTGGCAAGCTCTTTTACACATTTGGTAAAGTGCCGTTCAGCGACTTGGGGTACTTTTCACGCTGTCGCAGTCACTTGTTGTATTGTGAGTGGCACCTTTGGCAAGCTAATGCGCATTTATATGGATGTTGGGACTGTAGCTGCGTTTTCGTGGTGTCTCGGTTACTTTTATTTTCTCTGTTGGACATTAGAGATGTTGCCTCTGCTATTTGGCAGTTTAACCGCTGGCTTTCAAACAGCGCACGATCATTCACCATGCGCTCTCATTTTTTTGTTTGAATATGTTTTATTGCATTTCTTTCATGAGAGTACAGGAAAGCAAGATAGCACAGCGGTAGCACTGATGAAGTATGGCATTTCACATCTGTTATCTATACATGATCATACAAATGAAGAAGATAAATCAGGTTAAACCATAGCATGACAAGGATGTTAAATACAGCTGTACAAAGATACCTCTCCATGAGAACAGTTTGCTAGAATTACAGCTCTACCCAGTCTTATCCGGCAAAACAAAACCCGTGTGGTAGGGTACCTATGGCAAAAAAATGACAGATGAAAAGGAATTGGTCGCGTCAGGAGACTGACGAGAGTGCATCTAGCAGCACAGGTGTGGTGCGTCCCGGGCAATAGGTAACATCCCAGTCAGAAGAAGCGTTATAGTGAGGGGGAGCCGGACAGTTAGGGTACTACTGCATAGAGGAACATGTGCAGCATTCGTCATCATCCCTCATTCTCAGGGTGTGCCTCTTATGTTATGCCCATGGGGGATATCTACAACTATGCGCTCAATGTCGTCTTACAGTCACCCAGTAAAGCTCAAGAAAGACCTGCAAACAATCAATACCCAATATCTTTTGCTCATAACAATAAAAAGCAAATAAGAACTTGTGAATATAGGGACTGAAAACTAACATAAAGGAAAAAATAAAATAAAAAATAAAAAGCTTATATGAAAACATATGGGACGGGGATACGGGCAGTGGTAAGTGTATGTGTTGTCGTGCCTGTAGTGGGTGTCTTCCAATTCTACGCGCATTGGCCGCAGTGGCGGTGGCGGGGGGGGGGGGGGGAATCTTCAAAGAGGGTCCCAATCCGGAGGGGTCAGGTGAGGGGGGCAGGTAGGCAGATTAGAGGGGGGAGGGGGGGTCAGGCGGTGCTCAGAGGGAGGAGCCTCTAAGTAATCCCACCTTGTAGGAACATTTGGTGAAAAGCAGCCAGGGTGTCGTCCCGGGTTTGAGCTATTGGATACATGCGGAGCCCCGCTGTTTCTTCCCTACGCAGGGCTACACTTTCTGCCTGTGCCCAGTTATCAAATGAAGTGCGCCAGTGCATGGCCTGGGGAGGTTCGCCATTCTTCCAGCTC
Source organism: Lissotriton vulgaris (assembly GCF_964263255.1). Lineage (NCBI taxonomy): Eukaryota > Metazoa > Chordata > Amphibia > Caudata > Salamandridae > Lissotriton > Lissotriton vulgaris. Next base: position 599,977,927 of record NC_141699.1, on the reverse strand, counting down.
TTGGTAATAAGCCTCTTTGCCGTTAATAAACCAAGGTCCCAAAACCTAGCCTGGGCTTTCAACTGTTTCGTCCCCTTATACAGGCCCAACAGACAAGCCTCCCATGTATGTGGTAAGCTTCCCCCCGTGGCCGCCGTTAGAGAGGTCGATACTGCTGACCAGTAGTCGTGTAGAAGTGGACATGACCAGACCATATGTAAAAAGTCTGCATCCACTAACCTACACCTGGGGCACGCCGTTGTGTGAAGGTCGAAATATCGGTTTAATTTATCCGGGGATAAATACGCGCGGTGTATAATGTAGTATTGGATAATTTTGAAGCGGGAGTTGCGCAGGATATTCAATGCTCCAGCCAACACCCTTACCCATTCTTTATCGGTCCAGTCTCGTCCCCGATCTCCAGTCCATTTGTCGTGCAAGCGCTGTGGGGAGAACTGAGTATGTGTATGCAGGGCCTGCGCTAGCCAATGGACAATGTGGGAACCATTCCCCATCACATGCAGATACTGTATCAACAGGTGGGTTGGTAGTTCTTCCGCGAGGTCGTCCCAGGCCTGCGAGAATGAGTGTATTATCGTCGCATGCGTTAGGAATTGACCGACTGGCAGCCCCACGTTGGCCGCTAGCGTCTTGAATGGTAGTAAAGCACCTTCCGCGGATGAAGTCCCCCAGTCCCTCCAGATCAGCTCGTGTCCAGCTACTCAGTACAGCCTCCGTGAGAGCGCCACTTTCCCAGGAGTTGAGGAGGGCCAGCGGTCTGTACGAGCCCAGACTGAGCTCGTCTCTGCCCGGCTTCAGGAGGGACACTTAGTTCGCCTCATTCAGGGAAGGCGGAAGGGCAGAATCGGCAATTGCCGCCCTATACATGCGCAGCAGTTCGGGAATAAGGATAACGGAGTAAGATTTGTAGAACTCCGCGGGTAATCCGTCAGGTCCCGGGGACTTGCCGTTGGAGAGGGAAAAGATAGCTGTCCGTAGTTCTTCCGACGTGAGCCGTGCTTCCAAGTCTCCCTGTTGCTCATTAGTGGCTACTGGCAGAGGCAAGGTCAATAAATATGCCGAGATGTCGTCGGCTGAGATTCGCAGACAAGAGCGATAAAGGCCCTCATAATGTGACGTGAAGGCCTTGTGAATAGCCCTCTGTGTGTAGGCAATGGTGTCTGGAGCAGTGCGGATAGACATTACTGGCGTGATCTGAGCGTCGCGTCTGATCAGCCATGATAGCAATTTACCAGGCTTGTCACCTAGGCGATGCGTTTGCGCCGAGTGGACAGCATAATTTAGATTCTTCAACCTGTCCAGCAGTTGTGTATGCCGTTCTCTGGCTGCCAGCAAAGCCCTGTCATCTCCCCCTGTCGCCTCTCGTTCGCCTTTCAGCAGATCAGATTCGACCTGTGGCAGTTCTGTCTCTATCTGCTTCCGCATTCCCGCCTGCATGCCCAGACAGTGGCCCCGGGTGACTACTTTAAACGCATCCCATTCAAATAGCGGGGCGGAGGCTGTGTCATTGTTTTCTTCAAAATACTGCAGTAGGCAGATCGATAGCGCCTCCCTATACGGGGCGTCCAGTAAGACCTCTGGTTGAAGTCGCCAGGTTGGTATCGGTGGGTGGGGGCGTTCCCAAGCAAAGTCGAGGGTGTGAGGATTGTGGTCAGAGTGAGTGCGGCCGAGATAACTGGTGTCTGTGACATGGGGAGTAGGTCGCTTGTCATCATTTACCTATCTAATCGGACGTGGAGTGTGTGGGCACCCGAATAATATGAATATACCTTTTCATGGGGGTTACGGCTGCGCCAAGCATCATGTAAGTCCCACTGCACCGCCCAGTCTGTGAGTGCTACTGGTGCGCTGGCTAGGGGAGGGAATGATCAGTCTAAGGTAACATCTAAGACAGCGTTGTAGTTGCCCCCAAGCAGAAGCGGTATTCTATGCCATGGAGCCAGCACCGTAGACAGCTGTGTGAAAAAGTGGCCCTGGTTAGTGTTAGGAGCATAGATGGAAGCAAGGACCATGAACTGTCCATCCAATTTACCATGGAGTACTACATATCTACCCTCTGTGTCTACCTTGCAGTGGGAGAGTGCGAAGGGGACCCCAAGACGTATCCAGATCAACGCCCCCCGTGCGAATGTCGAAAATCCTGTAGCATGCAATTGTCCCCGCCACCTGCGATGTAACATGAGCGCCTCTGGGCCGGCCAAATGAGTCTCTTGCAATAGCGCAATTTGGACATGGTGTCGTTTGAGATATGAATAAATCTGGTAACGGCGCAAGGGCATATGCATTCCTCGCACATTCCAGGTACAAAATTTAATCGCAGCCATTACATATCTGTGTTCCCATTCCTCTCCTTAGCCATCTTCCCTCAGCAACCGGCAGATCTGCACAACATGGCAAACACCCACACACTACATTTAAGTATTGTCGCATATGCCCGTATGTCCCAAAGAAAATGTAAGGGAGAAAGAAAGAGTCAATCAACCCTGTAAACAAGGGAAACAAAAACACAATACCAAAAGGACGACAGCAAAACATGTTGTCGTCCAAACGCTCCTATGAGCTAAAGGGTCCTTGAGTTCAAGGGGGGTTTGCTGAGCGCCTGGCTCTGTCTTTACACAAGCATCTCGTGTTCAGGTTGAGGGTGCCTCCCCCCACAGGCAGTTCTCGGCTGTCGGCCCAGCTCCAGCGATGGCTCCCAGTGTATGGGGTCCCGGAGCTCCCGGGTCCAGGGTTCAACCACCCTACAGTGTTCTAGGTTGGAACCCAGTGCAGCACTCGCCTCCAGGGGTCCGTCCACCCCAACAATGTTGCCCCATGGCTCCCCAGCGGTGTGTGCACTCATGTCGCACCTGGATGGAGGGAGCCAGACTCGCAGCAGCACTACCCCTGGATCCAGTCTCCCCTCCGTAGGCAGAGCAGCGTCGGCAGTGCCTCAATGGTGATATAGCAAAACAAAAGTCTAGCTGGTGACAAGAGTTCCCAAGGTCAGATGAAAAGGGGCCAAGTGGTTAGTGGACAAAGTCAGCAGTTTGCGGGGTAACATCCGGTAGGTCCGCCGAGACTTGTGAGTCCGGTATTCCATAAATGTGTTAATCGTCGCTTGTGACTGCACGAGGGCTGGCTTCCAGGTCTTTATCCACTTCCAATGAGCCGCTGATCACCGCCACTATTCGAAGAGCCTCTTGGTGTCCACCTTGCACGAGTTCGGGTGTGGGGCCCACCTCCGTCCCCGTGTTTGTCAATGCTGTCGGCGAGGGCCTCCACCGGCGTCGTCGTCGGGGTCCCCGTCCGCGCCGCGCCATCGATGGCATCTCACCAGGACCCGTTTCTACACCTGAGTCAAGCCAGGCCTCAACTGCCTCGGGGGTATTGAAAAAATGAGTCTTGTCCCGGGCCTCCACACGCAGGCGTGCAGGAATGGAAAGGGAGTATTTCAGAGCTAGGCGGCGGAGGCGTTGTTTTACTGCCAGGAAAGAGTGGCGTTGGCGTTGGACTTGAACTGTGTAATCAGGGAAGAACATGATCTTAGTATTCTCGACGCTGATGTCCGACAGTTTCCTAGTCTCCCTCAGAATGGCATCGCGATCCCGATAGTTAAGGACGCGAATAAGCATGGGCCTGGGGTTGGATCCCGCGGGAGGGGGTCGCGTTGGCACCCGGTGGGCCCGTTCCACCACAAAATGTTGAGAGAGGGCACCATCAGGCAATAAGTCTATGAGCCAGAGCTCCATGCGCTCCGCCGCCTCTCCACCTTCCCATCGTTCCGGCAGTCCTATGATGCAGACGTTGTTTCTTCTCGCCCTCCCTTCTGCGTTCTCCGCGCGGTCCTCTAGGAATTGCACTCTGTTGAGGAGGTCTTGAACATGCCGGTCCATTTGTTTGATCTTGGGTGTGGTATCAGACATGACGGTCTCCAAGGCAGTCGTCCGTTCCGATAGTTTCTTATGATCAGCTCGGAGGTGCGTTAAGTCAATCGTTACACTATCAATTTTCGTCTCCAGAGACGTACGAGTCAGTTGCATGACTCCTCCAGGCGTTCCATCGCCGCTAGCATCGTATCCAATTTGGAGGCAGTTAGGTCAGGCTTGGCCGTCTTCGCCATCTTGCCCTTCCCCTGGGTGCCGCTAGTACCAGCTCTCGTCTTGGGTCCCCCAGACATGTGCAGAGCAGTATGGTCGAGCTGCCAGTGTTTCCGTGAAGGCTTCCCAAAGCCCATATGAGGACACAGGGCGCTGCGGGGTTGGTGGATATCAACTCCAGGGGGATACAGGGCGACTCCTCCACCGCCCCGTGCCGGCGACACTACCGCCCACCAGGATCACCGGCCGTAGTTGAGGAGGGGAGAGAGGGACAATGTACACTCTCCCCGCCTGGATTAGACGCTAGTTAGTGTGTGCAGATGGCAGGCGGTGCGTCGTCGTGGGGGCCAAGGCGGGGATCACAGACCGGCCACGTCCCCTCAAGGCGGCCTCCCATGTGGTAGGTGCTGAGCTCCACAGCACGCACGGCAGAATGGATGGTGACCGCAGTTTTATGGCACTTCGCCCCACAGCATTTCCACCAGTCACACCTGAAGAGAAGTGTTTCACCAAGTGGGGGGCGGTGAGAGTCAGAGCCCCAGCGGGACAGGTGGCGGTGTCTCCTCGTCCACTCCAGGTACCACCCACGGGGGACAATCGGTAGGTGTATAGGACCCCTTTGTTTCACCTACCGAGGGTACTTTCCAGGCGTGGGCAGAGGTCGATGTCCTCTGAGCAGCAGGGGTGCGGCGTCTCCGTGGGCTCCCCGCAAAGTCTCGCGGCAACGCCCAAGCCAAGGGCCCACGAGCAAGTGTGTCAGAAGCGGGCCCTCCCAGGGGGTGTATAGTGTCAGGTCCCGGGGAGCGCAACAGGCAACCAATGGTGGCAGCCGGCAGTGCGGCCTGCCACGTTGTAATTCAAGCAGGCTGCTGGCTGCGCAACTCACCCCCGGGGCACTTTGCCAGATAGGGCCTCCTCTAAATGTAGTAAAAGTAGTGCATACTTGCATATGAATGCATCCCTGTGTGAGGCACACCTCTGGGTTCATAGAAGATTGACTCCCAAACAAAGTTCATTGAGTTTTGCCAAAGTCTATGTTTAATTGTTGATATCTTCAAATATTTTTAACATATCATTTAGACGACTTGTATGTCATTGCATCATTATTCATCATGTATGCACATTTCATAACTCCAATGCATTTTGGACTTATGAACCCTTTTTCAAGGAGCGCTAAAAAAAGAGATATAGCAATCAATGTAAATAACACTGTACTACTGAATAAGGTGAACAATACGTGCCATGCAATAAGATGTCCAACAAAGTGCTACCTCGTGGGTCGCCAGTGTGGAAGGTCGGTAAAAGCGAAAAGCGTGCTTAGTGGAGTATGTATCATGCAGTATGGTGTCCAAGATAGTATTGCCGTAAAAGTTGCCAATGTGAAAGTTAATAAGAAAGAAAGAACGGAGTGTTCGGTAGAAAGAAACGGGAGTGCTCGGTGTGAAGTTAAGTGTCAAACGAGATTCAACGACTGTGAAGTGATTAAAGAATCAAAGGGATGCTCAGGATGTCTAAAACAACTTACAGCTGCGAAATGTGATGAATAGTATCAGCAGGGCTGTAAAAAGTAAACGACATAGCGTAAGATTCTATACGCGGTCAAAAGACCTGTCCCATCTAGTTATAAAGTAGTGCGGGAGAAACTTACTTAGGAGGTTAATCCGTGTAGCATGCTGGTGTTACGAGTCCATAGAGCGTCCTATGGGAACATTGTGAAACGTGAGGAAGTGCGTTCATGTTAAATCTGTGTGATTCGTTATCCTCGTCACGTGGGGTTAATGACAGGACGGACACACTTCCTGCGAGAGCACCCCATCTAATTGAAATGTAATTGAACTTTATCCAAAAATCTGGTACAAATCCAGAGCAGTGCACCTTCCCATCTACTGTTTTGTATATACCTCCTCTAAATGTGCCAGAGTCTGGAGGAGTAAAAGTCCGTGGCTGCACAGCAAAGCCACCAGGTCCCGTACCGCAAACGATTCCGCTCCAAGCCCCACAGGCGCAGCGCTATCCCAGCCGCCCTCCGGCCACCACGTCAGCTGGGGGGGAGGGGGGGGGGGCAGATGTGTGCAGGGACACAGGGGCCCAGCGCACATCCTACCGAGGCCGCAGGTGCGATAGGGTCGACGACACGGATCCTGAAGCCTCGATGCTCCACGGCTCCACTTCCAGCGGTCGGGCCTTGTGGACGCGGCTCGACCCCGGTCTCGTGTTAGCAGACGCGCCGGCCGGGGGAGCTTGCTGGGGAGGGCGCCGGATCTCAGTCGGCTTCGGGGCACTTGCAGGGCCACGATCAGCCCCAGGTTCAGGAGGAGGGCCGGGGATCGTCTGCTGGAGCTCCGCTGTAGTTGTGGGTCAACAACAGATAAATTAGACGGAGAAACGGCCTGCGGTCGGGGAGCTTAGCATGGAGCTCTACCCGTGCACGTCCGCCGCCATTGCGTGCTTAGCCACGCCCCCTCCTTCCTCATGTCTCATGCATGAGCCGTCTACAAATAGCTCATAATCTTCGTCAGTTAGGGGCACTTCTTTTATGTCTGGGCGTGGTTTTGTGCTATACTCAGTCAGATCAAGGCAGTCATGCTCAACTTCTCCCTTCACTTCTGCTGTGAGTGAATTTGGTAGTAGGGTAGCTGGATTCAAAATATTACATCAGGCAATGGTTACATTTCCTGCACCTACAAGAATTCTCTCATACTTAGTCAGCCGACTAGGTGTGAGATACTGAGTTTTGGTTCTGGTCAATAAAATTACAACTGCATGTGGAACATACACAGTTACAGGATGTCCCATAATAATGGATTCATTCTGTTGCAAGACTCATGCAAGTTGCAGCTACTGCTTTCAGACATCCAGGTAATCCAGCAGCCACTGGATCCAAAGTAGATTTTAATATAGGCTACTGGACGTCTAGTCAATCAATGAATTTGGGTCAGGACTGAAAGTGCACAATTGTCTCGTGTGTCACAAAACAGTGCAAACTCCTTTGAATAGTCAGGCATTCCTAATGCGGGAGCTGTACACAGACATTCCCGTAATTTCGTAAAAGCTGACATGCTTTCGTCATCCCACTCCACTGGGTCCTTAGCTCCTTTCTTTGTCATTTTTATCAATGGTCTTGCTAGGACTGCAAATCCCACAATCCACTGCCTACAGTATCCTACAACTCCAAGAAACATTCTGATTTCTTTCTGGGTGTTGGGTAGTTCCATGTTTCGAATTATTCTAATCCTTTCTGTGGTAACCTTCCTGACACCTCTCTCTATCTGGTGCCCCAGATATTTCACTGAAGAGGTACAGAACTGTAGGTTATCTGGCGATACCTTATGTCCTCCTTCACCTAAATGGTTCAGTAAGGCAATGGTGTCAATGACACAGTCTCTTCTGCTTTTAGACGCCACCAAGAGGTCGTCTATATATTGCACCAGGACTGATTCTCCAGGCAATATCAAAGATTCAAGGCATTTTTTTCAGAATTTGATTAAAAATCAAAGGACTCTCTGTGTACCCTTGAGGAACACGATTCCAGACGTAAACATGTCTGTCAAGTTCAAAGGAGAACATAAATTTGCTGTCTGGATGCAATGGAATTGAAAAGAATGCATGGCACAAATCAATGACAGTAAACCATCCAGCATTCCACGGTATTTGGTACAAGATCACTGCAGGGTTTGGCACCATAGGACAGCAAGGAACAACAATTTTATTAACCTTGCGCAGGTCCTGTACGACCCTGTACTTACCACTTGGTTTCTTTATTCCAATTATGGGCGAATTACAAGGACTGCTCAACACCTCTTGTTCAATGTCTGCTTCCAACAACCTTTTTATTTCAATAGCAACCCCTGCCTTTACTTCTGCACTCATTTTATACTGTCGAGTATTCGGGTAAACTGCATCTTCTTTTATGGTTATTTTAATTTGGTCAACATTTGCCATTAATCCTACATCTTTTCCAGTAAAATCCCATACCTCTGGTTTCACTGTCTGTTGGAGCTCTTCAGGTAAGTCTTGTATTGTCAGTCTTTTAATTTCTGAGTCAGGTCTTATTAACATTAATTTATATATTCCGTCTTCATCTGGGATCTGTATTTTGGCACCATTTGGAGTGCAAAAGATGGTACAGTTCATTTTGCACACCAAATCTCATCCTAGTAAGTTCACGGGACTTGAATCAATAACAACGAATCTATGCATCTCTTTGAAATTCCCTATTTTAATTTCTATGGGTTCTGTAACTGGGGTACTAATTAATTTATTAGAAACGCCCACTACTTGGATCGCTTCTCCCGAGAGGGGTAGGTTTGGAACGCCTGCTGTTCTTACAGTAGAACGGGTAGCACCAGTGTCCAACAGAAAGGTGATGTCATTTCCTTCAACCTTTCCTTCAATGTATGGCCCTGACTGGTCCACCGGCAAGGAGGCGCCAAGCACGCACTCCTCGTCCTCCCCCCTCAGGCACCGCCAGTACGGTTCGTCACAGAGGAATGAATCATTTAACAGAAATTGCGAAGTTGCTGCATTTCTATCCTCCCTTCCTTCCCAAACTTCGGTGTCTTCACCCTGTTGTGCTTTGCTCCTATAATTTGGCCTGGGTGCATAAGGCAACTGATTCTGTTTTACCTGTTGCTGGGTCTTCCGCTGTACCTCATTCTGCGCCTGTGGATTTAAATCATTAATTTGTACATTATCATTCTGCACAGACTTACACTCGTCCCTCCAGTGCCCCATCTTTCCGCACCCGTGGCAGGGGAACTTTTTCCTGGCCTCTTCTCCGCTCATTTTTACCCTCGGTTTTCCCCCACTCCCAGGGCTCTGATTCTGAGTATTTGTCATTTTGCTTAACTGCTGTTCTTGGTGCTCTGCTAATTTAACCTGTGCCCACATGACCTTTTCTTTCAATTCCTTTTTCTTATTTTCTAGCTCATCTTCACAGTATTTAGCATATTTAAGGACCTCATCAATTGGTTCAGCCTGCCAACAGATTTTATTGTCTTTGATCCACTGTGAGATTTCAGGCCTTAACCCTAACACAAATCGATAAATAAAGTGGGTCATGTCTTTCATTTCAATATTGTCCAGGCCACTATACGTTTTGAACACTTGTAACAGACGCTCATAATATGAATGTACAGTTTCATCTCGATTCTGAGTAGTTCTATCTATTCTGGTCCAGTCTGTCTCCTTTGCAGGCACCTTTCCTTTTAGGTACAACATCACCTGATTGTACTTTCTCATGACATCTTCGGAAGGAGCCCCTGTCTTTGGGTCTCTAGGGTATTCCTCATTTGGCCAATCAATAGCAATTTTACATTCTGTCCACAGATCTACAGGGACTACAATGTTGAAGAAACCATCTAAATCTTTCAGGAAGCTTTTTGAAACTTTCACAAATCTCTCGACCTGTCTATACCACTCTACAGGTTTCTCTCGCAATTTTGGGAAGTCATTTGTAAATTATACAATATCTTGTCTGGACCATGGCACATGTACGTATCCTCCACCTGGTAGTTCTCGCATGGGACATCATTTTTCTACCTTTTCTGCCTCTTTTAAGACATATTCTGAAGCCAATTGTCTTGATCGCACTTCCTCCTTTTTCTTTGCCCATCTTGATTTCCATTTCTCTAGTTCACCCCATTTCTGCATTACATTCATCAGCTCTCTGATCTGGACCTTTTACCCTGACACATTCATGTTTTCTAAATCTTTGTCAGAAAATTCTACTCGATAAGGTTTCTGCAACACTTTAGATTTGCCAATGTCAATTCCCATGCTAGCTGCAGTGTCCATTAATTTTTCATGAAACACCCTTGTATTTCTAGTGATGCTTTTACAGACAAACAGCAATTCGTCTTCACTAAGGGTATTTAATCTTTCTAATCCCACATTTCCCGACACCAATTCTTCTATTTCAATTCTTAATTTATATATGTCTAATGGCTAGGGCTGCATTTTTGTTCTCTCTATTTCTCGAGTTCATCACTCTATTTCTTCAGGAGTTACTACAGTGGCACTTCTCGTTCCTGATGAATTCTCTATCTGTACTTCCCTTGCGGGTACAGGTGTGGTTTTCCTCATGGAACCACTTTCAAGTTCTTGTATTGGTAAATCCATTAAGGAAATTACTGATTCACATTCACTTGCCTGATCGTCTATTATCAGAGGTTCTTTTCTTGGCTGTACAACTGATGTAGTTATAACTAGCTTGTTTATCTCCATATAACGGAACAACTGGGCCAATAGTTACAGGAATTGTCAAAGCCTCAGGACTTGTATTTAATTGGGAAATTCTTCTGAATTAATTCACTTCTCTTTTTTCTTTGGTTTCTCTTTTAACTTTTGGTTAAAACTTACTTTACACTTTGTCAATTCTTGGTCTTTCCCGCTCAAAAGCTTCTATTTCCCATTCGTCTAACGCCTCATATTGTGTCAATCTAGGTCTGGGATGTAAGTCATTCATTCGGGTTCTCAAGTTGAACAAAATTCTTCCATTAAAGGTACTGTCTAAAGGGAATGCTAAAATTCCATCATCTTTGGTATATTCCACCCAGTTCTCTAACCATACACAAGAATGGTAACCTTTGTCAAACATCATAAAGGATGCGGGAGTGTTTGGTGGTGGAATAATAACTCGGCTTGTCTTTCTTGAAATAATTTTTAACTTTGTCTACGAAAGTCATTTTTCTCTTGCTTCCATACATTTTGTGAGGTCTACCTCGTATCGCCTGTTCTCTAGCAAACCCCTGGTATGTGGGATCAGGTCTAATCTCTGGAAAAGTTGGAAACCACATATACTTTCTACAAGTTTCCTTTGTTTACAAAATCACTTCTAATACTAGTGTGTCTTACTTTTCTCGACAACCAATCAACACTGTGGTTGCAAGTAATTTTTAACCAATGGATGCGCGGCTTTTCTCCGTGAGTCAAGTTTCTCACACTCCTGTGCTCACCCCTCCTTTACAATACTATCTCAGCTACACGCCCGCTGTTTTGACCAATACCAGCGCGGCACTGAGTGACGTCAGCGCAGCTCCGCAACTGACTCCCTCCTTCACAAGGTAACTGAAATTCAATTTCTTTCTTTAAAGTGCAAGTGTTTTATTTAATTTACAACATAAAACATTCACCACTGTACTCGAGTGTCTATAAAGGAAAGATTTATTTCACTGCAAGTAAACCTCTTCTGTCTACTTTTCATATACTGCGGATAGATCCCTTCTGCCTATCCTTCACACAAGCATTAGAGAACCTGCTACTCCCTCGACTCATCCACTCAGGGATATACACTAAGTCTAAAGTTTCACCAGCGAACCCTTTTGCTATCAATCAAGCTCCGACGAACCTGCTACTCCTTCCGTGTGACCCTCACTAGGTTATATCACAATAGAAGTTTTGCTAGCAAACTCATTGATATCATTTATTTAATCATTCATACAGAAAAAACCCTAATTAGTGCTTCCAGTTCTGTCCAACCATGCACTAATTTTCCTCGAGCCACTGACCTCACTGCGATGTGGCTTCTATTTACCACCTGCTATTCTGCCCCCGGGGATTCCAGACAAAACATATAACAGGTACGCAAAATTTTGGTTAGTACATAAACTTCAATATAGCAGCATCAAAATAAACATTTCAAACATAGCATATTTGATTGATTAATAAAATATGAATTTTAACCTACTAACTAACTAACTACCTAACTTTAACTAATCCCTAACCATACCTCTGCTTACCAGAAAAGTATACTGATAGAGCGTGCAGGTCACCCAGCTAGGAAATCTTTACTAATACTCACCTGGGCCCATAATTTCTCTAAACCATACACCTTAACATTACTTAGGTAACTCACGCTCTACTATCAGTATAACTTGAGATTTACTATACTACTAAATCCTATATCTGTTAACCTAGCAATGTAGATTATAAGAATCAAAACACATTGGATCAGGGAGTTGAGTTATAAGCTAGGTACTCAAGATCATTTATAACATTTGTAAAATATGAAATAACCACAGACTCTGGGTAGGTTCAAAGTACTATCTAATCATCTTCATCAACATATGTCATGAGCATAAGGTTAAAACAAATTAGACTATCTATAATCAAAATCATAAAACGAGTATAGCTATGCAAGAGATAGAGTGTACTAAGCATTTAAGAACTTAAACTGAAAGGGAAGGAAGGAACAAGGAACATGCTATATTTAGATAACAATCTTTCGCAATGTTGATTAAAGGAGGGTAAAGAAAGGGAACATACTAAACCCAAAGACTTTCGCAAAATACAATGACAGTTTAAAAAGAGAGAAATGCAACTATGTAATCGAGAATTCGTTTTCAGTACCATTAAACTATAAAGAAGGTAAACGTTTGAATATTCTATAGATTCAACTTATTTCCTAAAGGGAGGGTGAGAAAAAGGAACATATACTATATAGAAACGATTTAGCATTGAGTAAAGGTGGGGTGAAAAGTGGAACATGCTAATAGTCAATGATACATGAATATCTCATTTACCAAGGGACAAGGGAAGAAAAGGAACATATGTAATTAAGCTTTGCAATATTCGAGAATCTTAGAAATGCAAGTTTAGAAAGGCAATCACCCACACAGACTTTATATTTACCTAGAATAGAGTGAAGACCAGCCCTGGCCATGGGTCAGTTTGGAAAAGACGGGAAGAACCCTCAAGGACTTAGGATGCCAGTAGGCGAGCAGGTGCAGCTCATGGACAGTTAGGACAGGATAACACCAGAATTTGGATCAGTACCGGGTTCACCAAAGGGTACAACCAACACCTGCAGCTTCTGTCGTGCCTGTAGACGAAAGCCTGGTTGGCAAATGTCAGCCCCTGCTGGTTGGCAAGTCTACAGCGCATGCGCGAAGAGACACGCATGCGCAGAGAATACCGACGCGTCATTTAACCACCCCCCTTCCCTGCCGTAAACGCTTCGCGTTCCGTTCCGGTGTCCTTTGCTGGTTCCTGTTGCGGATCCGGGTCACGGTGGTGGCGAGCTGCGGGATCCGTCGGGTCTTCGCCGGGCGTCGGTACTGCATTTAAGGTACTATCGGCCCTTGCTGTTGTCTGATTGTGCGCGCATTGGCATTTTGATTATTTCGGAAGCGTGTCAGGTTGTTACACGCGTTCCGGTTTTCCTTAAGAGTCCTGAAGTTATCCCTGACTGCAAGGGATGAGTTGTTTTTGATCTTTGTTAGGTTTTTGTTATTTCTCCTTACAGATAGGGGGGACATTTATACTGCGTGTCTTTACTTTGTTTTTGGTAAAGTCGGGACTAGTTGAGTATTGATGCTAGTCCCGGTTTTGATTCTAAGTTACCGGGAACTGGAGGAGTATTGATTCCAGTTCCAGGTTATTTGAGGCTCATTATTTATATACACAGGTACGCTGGAGCAGGTATTTCCTCATTATTTCTGCATACGTTTTGAGACAGGCTTCCTCACCTTGTTGTGTGTTCTATAGGAGACAGAGTTGCGATTCCTGGATACCATTCCCTCCACATTATACAAGCACACGGATTAGCACTTGCACCCCACTTCTGTAGGTATCTGTTCTCTCTATTATTGCACTTCTCAATTACACTTAGAATTACTGCATTAACCTGTGTTCCTTACATTCCTCTAGGAAGCTGATATTCAGACGTTCTGTGATTCCAGGAATTATTCCTTCAGGTGTAAAGAAGACATCTACCTATTCTTTTGTCCCCCACTTTCCTTGTTTTGTCTCCCTGTGTTCCCCCGACGGGCATCACTACTCCGGTGCAGTATTAAATTCTGTCGGATGGTGAACCGGTTAGGGGATATAGGGAAAGAGCATCACCTACCTGGTACTTCTGGGGCAACCTTCGTGTCAAGCATAACAGCTTCGGATGCAACGCCTGCGCTACTCCCTCTCTGCAAGGAATCTGCCAAAACCCCGAGTGGGTTCTCGAACCTCCCAGCAAAGTGCTTAGCAGCACTTTCACTTCCCAAAACCCGGATTGAGTTTTCTCGAACCTCCCAGCAAAGTGCTTCGCACCTCTCTGCTTACAGTCACCTATAGAGTGCGTTGGGTCAGTGACAGGTCAGCTATTCGGACAAGTCGGACAATTTCTCTAGCTAAACCTATGCTAGTTATACTGTTTTTAGGGTCAGTGTACCACCCCCCCAATGTTGCAAGTGTAAGAATCCCCAATTTTGATTGGACAAAGGAGGAGGACAGGTCATCACACCACCTATTTTCTAAACTTTCTCAGGCTCAATATTCAATTTCTGTACCCGCCCTTAAATTCCGGATTCTCATGACATATGCTTTTCGGTTAACAATGGTGAATACAACATCGTATACATTTGTTACAACTGTAGTACAGTTCAGCTTCTTCTAGCTGGGTTGAAGTTCAGGTTCCCAGGAGCATCTTCTCAGTCAATCAGCTCCTTGGCGGAGATTTAAAGGTCATCTGCTCTGGAGATTTGCGGATCTCGCGCAGACTCAGTTTCATTCAAGATGGAGCATAGCGTTACAATTAGGCCAGGTTTTCGAAGTGTACATGAAATGGAAAAGAAACAGTTTTAAAACATAGAAAAAATGATTTCACTGTATACCATGAATTTCTATACTACTCCCATTACTTTATAATAAACTATAGCATTAAGATTATGCAGAACGAGCAGCTTAGCGAAAGGGGCAATGCAAGCTTTAAGCATGTGAGAACACAGAGCAGCCATCTTAGCTTTATTGCGCATGTGCAACTATTTTCCCACCAAGACATTGAATACGTCACGTCACATGGGTATGACCGACGCATGCGCAGTCTAGATTCCCGCGTAGCAGCGGCCATTTTAGGTTGCAAGCATATTAAGGTTAATAAACACATAAGCAAGCTTCACTCGGTCGCCCCGTATAATGGAAAATGTGCAAAATTAGTAAAATGAACATGTTGGTTATTTTATTAACGTTATTCGAGGTTCATGAATACAAGCAAGTCGCTTAACGTGAGAATCCTTGCTCCATCAGGAGCACCAAACTTATTGTTACGGCTAAAAATACCAACAATAACCAGGATGAAGTACATCATTTTTTAGAACCATGTGGAACAAGGTCAATTAGCGACCATCAATTTACAAACCGTAAGGGTGCCAGAGATTATGGAAAAAGCAATAGTTGCAATCTAAAAAGGTTTTAAACCAGGCAAAGGGTCGAATGGATAAATCTGGGGCGAAAGACACCACATGTAAACATGAGTAGTGTTAAAAGGATGTAAGAGATATGAGAGTCTTCATGGAAAAAGGGAACTAATGGAATAGAAGAAAAACAATGTTCTGTGTTGTCTAAAACGTTGGATAAATGTAGGAAGCTGACTTTTTATGTGGTGTTGCCAATGTAAGGGCACACCATGCAAAAAGTAAAGGTGACCCTTATTAGTTTACAGGGCTTAAATTAATAATCCTAAGGACTCTATTTTGGTAGTGTGGTCAAGCAGCTTAGATTTATTAGAGGGCATTGATAACCATTTGTTGTACAAACAGAGTCAATAAATGAAATGGGACACACATTCAAGAAGAAACTCAAGACAAATTAGAAAAATAACGGATTTTATATAATTTAAGATACCAAGAACATTGGAATCAGGTAAGTACTTTAGTAGTTATAGATTGTTGTAGTATTTGCAAAAATACAGTCAAATAACAGGTTTGAGGAACGAGTCTCAAATGCAGTAATGTTATTCTATGGGAGAAAAATACACTGCATAAATACACTTGCGAACAGTCTTGAAGGATACTTTTAGGGACTTAGGGTGCTTAGAGGCCATGGTCCAAGAAACCACCAGCAGTTCCCTGCCCTGGTGAGTCTGGATGCAGAGGTGCTGGTCGCCTTCATAGCCTCAAGGACTATGCGTTTAGGTCGATGGCATAGGTACCTGCAAAAGAAATACAGTGGGGACATGATGACAAGTCTGTCCCAATAGAGGACTCAGCTCTTGAGGACCTCTGGAGCACAGGGACACAGATGCTTTACATGAACCCAGGCTGGGGGCTCAAGTGCAGAGGTGTTTTGTCCAAGGGTTGCTGAAGTTTGAGGCTCTCACTTGGATTTGTTTTCCTGGAGAGGTAAAACAACAAGTCTGCAGAGTCACTCTCAGTGATGGCCTTGGAGATCCGGATGTCCCTCGTAACCATGTCAATGTTGGCGTTGGTTGTGTCCAGGCTGGATACACAACAAGCCTTGGTGCTTGTAAGGGCTCTTGTAACCCCGGTATTGGTGCAGGGAGGCTCTGGGAATCTCGGCGTCCAGAGACTTTTGAATCGATGGGGCAGATCTCCTGGACTCTCAATGCCCTCCTCCTGGTGAGTTGCTCCTTCGGTGGACACGATGGTCAGCAAAACGGAGAACCTGGCAGATGTGGTTGGGCTTGCAGATGCAGGGAGATGGCTTCTCCACCTCAAGCGAAAGGCTCCTTTGTTGGCGAAGTACTGGACAGTCCTCCAAGGGGTTGGGAAGGCTGTTTAGCGGTAGAACAAGTCATGTCTTGCAATTGTCAGAAGAGCAGCAGCCAGGCAGTGTTTGGCACTAATTTCGGTTCTGGTCCACAGTTCTTGCGTTGTTAGCTCTTCTTTGTCCTACTTCTGTTCCCAGGTAGATGAATCAGAGTTCCTGGTGTCAGGGACCACCTGAATACTGAATTAATAGGCATTAAGCAGAGTGTAAGATAGTAGGCAATGGGCTATGTACCCCAGCGGTAACTACACCCCTATATGACCACTTCCTGTGGAGAGAGGGTTTAGACCTGACCCAGAGTTCCTAGTTTCACCAAAAACAAGGTGGCAAAGTTCTTCTGTGAGTGTCCACTTCAGGTGGCCACCTTAGGGGCGTGCCTAGCCTGATAGTGCAACATTCCTATTGATTAGCAAATTGCCCTAGCTGTTGTGCTGCCGAATGGGCACCAGGTCGGGGTGGCATTCTCTAGGTTTGGAGGAAGCCAGGAGTCACATATCAAAGGCAGCAGAGGCTTTGAAGCTTCTGGCCTTTGGTATGCTAATTCACTAGCCACCCTGCAGGAGGAGATGTGATCACTTTCTCCAGAGCAGGCATTTTTCCTGGCCTCTGAAAGTGTTGGCTCTCCTAAACAGGGGTTCAGAAACTCATCTGTGGTGGCCAGCTGGAAGAGTCCAGGCAGCCTGCACACTAAATGACTGGTAGGTTTCAGGGGGTACCTCTAAGGTGCCCTCCTGATATATGTCATAATAAATCCAACACTGGCATCAGTGTGGATTTTTTAAGATGGGATACTTGATACCAAACACCATTATATTCACTGAAGCCATTATGTATCTGGGTAACTCTTAATGACCAATACCCAGTGCATACACTTAAGATGGCTTCCTGATCACTTGCCATGCAGTGGCAATGGAAGCAGACATCACAGGGGCATTTCTGCTCCTGCAGATATGTCCTCACATATAATATAATGTACCCTATCTTACTTCTCTAAGGCCTTCTGTAGAAGTGACGTACATATAGTATATTCAGTGCGCAGGGGCATGGCACACAGGGAGTGTTCCATGTCGTGTTTTCAAAATGGTTTGAACCAATTTGCGCATCTTTCAATAGCAGGCTGCATGCAGTTTTTGCGTTGGTCTCTTTGGGTGGTACAATACATGCTGCAGCCCCTAGAGACCCATGCCCTGTCCTGTTTGCTTTCTTTGGTTGCCTCTTTGAGGTCAATTCAGTAAGGGGTGCCACAATGGTGCCATACTACTTCACAAGCCTCCTGTAGCACCCAGTCAAGTAAAGGAATGGACTGACTTGAGTCTAAGTGGTTGGTGCTTCCAAGTCCAGAATAGTCTGGATCTTTGACTTTAAGGGTTGAACTTGGCCTCCACCTACCAGGTAGCCCATGTATACAACTGAGCCCTACCCTAACTGGCATTTGCTTGCCTTGGTAATGAGTCCTTTTTTCAGCAGAGCCTCAGGGACCTCCCCAAGCCAATCAGGTGATCCTGTCAAGTGGAGCTGTAGACAGCAATATCATCAAGATATGCTGCACTGTAAGTTTCCAGCCCAGCCAGGAATTTATTAACCAGTCTTTGGGAGGTGGCAGGGGCGTTCTTTAAACCAAAGGGCATTACAGTAAACTGGTAACGTTCATGTGGAGTTGAGAATGCGGATTTCTCTTTTGCTCATGGGGTCAGACCAATCGTCCAATACCCTGATGTTAAATCAAATGACTCAGAAATGTGGCTGCTCCAAACCTGTCAATTAGCTCATCAGCCCTTGGAATGGGCATATGTCTTAGTGACAGCATTGAGACCTCTCTTGTCCAAACAAAACCTCAGCTCTGGTTTACCCCCCTCGGAATGAGGGTGGGGAACTAAGACCACTGGGCTGGCCCAGGGACTTTCAGAGTTTTCAATCACCCTTAACTCCAGTATCTTGCTGACTTCAATTCTGATGCTTTCTTTGACTTGATCAGACTGCCCGGAAATGTTGTTTTTTACAGGCAGGCTGTCCCAAGTGTCCACATCATGTGTACACCAGGTTGTCTGACCAGGGATTAAAGACGACCTCATCATACTGCCTCAGGGCTTGCCTGCAGTCAGTTTGCTGTTGGGCAGTGTGGGTGTCAGAACAGGCAACTGCCTTGACAGACCCATCTTTAGGGTTGTTGGAGAGGAGGCCAGGGACAGGTTCTCTCTTCTTCCTGATCCTCATCAGTGACCATCAGCATGGTCACATCAGCCCTGTTATGAAAAGGTTTTAGGCGGTTGACACGGATGCCCCTGTGAGGGCTTCTGCAACTACCTACATCAACCAAGTAGGTGGCCTCTCCTTTTCTCTCTAGGACAGGGTAGGAACCACTTCCTTTGCCCTGGAGGGTCCTAGGTGACACAGGCTCTAAAACCCATACCTTCTGCCCTGGCTGAAACTCAACCAGTGCCGCATTTTGGTAAAAGCATTGCTTCTGAAGCTTTTGGCTTGCCTCAAGGTTTTTGTTTGCTTTCTACATGTACTCAGCCATCAAGGAACGAAGACCAAACACATAATCCACGATGTCATGTTTTGGCTCTTTGAGATGCTCCTCCCAATCCTACCTCATCAGACTCAGTGGTCCCCTAACAGGATGGCCAAACAGAATCTCAAAGGGATTAAATCCCACTCCTTTCTGTGGCACCTCTCTGTAGGCAAAAAGCTGACATCCCATCTTCATCTGAGTTTGTCAGGGAGTCCCATGATCATACTTTTCATTGTCTTGTTGAATTCTCAACCAGACAATTGGTTTGTGGGTGATATAGGGTAGTGAGCTTATAAGTCATATCATATTCATTCTGCATTGCTTTGAGGTAAGCAGACATGTAGTTACTAGCTCTGTCTGAAACCACCTCCTTAAGGGAACCCACTCTAGTAAAAAAAAACTCAAAAGGGTCCTGCAACTGCAGGAGCAGTGACAGTCCTAAGAGGAAATGTTTCAGAATACCTGGTGGCATGTTCCACTATGACAAGTATAAATCTGTTTCCTAATGCCTTTTGAGGGCAAGGGGACCAACAATGTCAACCCATACCCTTTCAAAGGGAAACCCAACCACTGGTAGCGGAATTAAGGGGAACTTTGATTTGCTATCTGTCTTGCCACTGGCTTGACAGGTAACACAGGATTTGCAAAACTCCTTCACTTTTTGGGGCATGCCTGGCCAGTAGAAGTGAGTGTCTAACCTACTCCAGGTTTTAGTTTTGCCAAGATGCTCAGCTCGGGGGTGTCATGTTTTAAGATGAGTATAAATTCTCTGTATTGCTGGGGCACTACCACTCTCCTAGTGGCACCAGGTTTGGTGTCTCTGGCCTCAGTGTAAAGGAGTCCCTCCTTCCAGTAGGTCCTTTGGGAACCACTGACATCTCCCTTTTTCTGGTCACCAGCTTGCTATATCAGGCTCTCAAGGGCGGGACAGGCCTTCTGTCCCTGGCAAAGATCTTTCCTAGAGGGTCCCCCTGGGCCTGGGAGCTCTGCCGTATAAGGCCCAAGTTCCTGAGGCTCAGTTCTCTCAAAGGCTGATAGGTTTTTTTCCTGAGGAGAGGGTACCTGAGCTTGTGTCTCACTTGCCTTTTCTCTTGGAGGATTGGGCCATTATTCTAGGCTCCAATACCTTTTTTTCACCCAGAGATTTGCATTGTGCTCTAGTTTCCACACACACCCATTCAGGTTTTCCCAGTATGGCTGCATAGGTTCTCATCTCTACTTCAGCACATGCGGAGGTCTCTAGATCAATACCTAGCAAGTGTTGTACCAGAATTTTAAGGGACATGCCCACCTTCTTTTGGCCAGTAAACCCTACCCATGCCAAGGTCACCATATCCATGGGAAGAACCTTGGAAATGCTATCAGCATTGACAAATGGAAATGTTTGTCCAATTATGTACTGCTCTGGGGATATCAGTTTTTCTGTCACCATGGTGACACTTGCACCTGTATCCCTCAGTTCTTCTATTTTAACTCAAGTGATATGTGGCGTTTTGTTTGCAACTCTCCAGAGCACTAGCAGGGGGTCTAAAACTCATCTGTGGTGGCAGGCTGGAAGAGTCCTGCCAGCCAGCCCACCAAATGATTGCCCCGGTTACTTACCGGTAATCTTCATTACTCCGAGTATTGTATTCCTAAACACATGCTAAACTAAGTGAGCTTCAGCTCCACAACAGAACCCTCCAAAGCAACAGTTAGCCTCCCATGCATCCCATCCCTTCCCAACATGGCTGACCCATATCACCCCTGTACTCTATAAGAGGAGGGTTGGCCCAACAAAGCCTGAAGAACTACCAAGTCCCAACAATGAAGCCGACAGCACCCCAGGGAGGGAGGGATGGGAAATCATGTGGCGAGGAAGACAATACTCAGAGTAAAGAAGATTACTGGTAATTAACAGGGGCATTATCTCCTCGTAAGTCTTCTTCGCCACATGCTAAAAGAAGTGAGCACATACCCAAGCCAAGAGGCTTCATAGTGAACAAGAACCAATGACAATGAGTACATGACACCAAAACAGGATTTAATCCAGAGTAGAAAAAACAAACAGTACAAAACACACAGGACCAAAAAAAGAAAAGGCAATAATCATGAGATGGAGGGCCCCGCACCGAGAACCGCCTCTGCAAAATCCCCAGTAGGAGAACCACCCAAAACCACCCAGTAGTGCTCCATGAACATTTGTGGGGAAGCCCAGGTCACAGCCCGGTAAATATCTTCAGCAGAGACACCCTTGAACGAGGCCCAAGACACAAAAAGGCCCCGGGTGGAACGACCCTGAACCCCAGCCGGGAGCTTAGACCCCTGGGACTCCTAGGCCAGCAAGATAGCCTGCTTAATCCACGACACAATGTGGAGACGGAAGGCTTGTCACCAGACCGGACCGTGCCAAATGTTACAAATAAATTGTCACAACAACAGAAGGCAGCAGTGCGGTCCTGATCCACCATGACTGCCTGCCAAACATCAATCAGGGACAGAAAAGCAACAGAAACCGAGACATCTCCCGGAGGAAACTAGGGCAAAACCACCTTGTGGGAATGGTTAACGACCAAAGGAACTTTATGAGGAAAGTGAGGGTCAGGGTGCAACACCAGACGATCTGGGAGAACCTGCAAGAAAGGAGGAGACCGAAAGAAGGAACCCAATTCGCCCATCCGAACAGCCGAAACAATTGCCACAAAGAACACCACCTTGAAGGTGAAAAACTTGAAATCCACTGAGCCCAGGGGCTCAAGGAGGACCCTCTGGAGGGCCCGCAAAACCAAGGGGAGATCCCACGAAGGAGCCAGGCAAATAGCCAGCAGCCGCTACAAAAAACAACTCTGCAGCAAGCGAGCCACCAGAGGATCGAGGCTGTCCAGCCCCGGACTGCGGAAAGACTGCAAAGCAGCCCATTGAGCCCGTAGAGTGGAAGGAGCCAGACCCAGGGAAAACCCCTCAGTGAGGAAATCAAGGACCCGCAAGGGATCCACCGAGACCGGGTTGATCCCGTTCAGCCCACACCAACGAGAGAAGGAAGACCAATGTCGGAAATAAGAGAGCAGAGGAGAAGACCTGCGGAAACCCTGCATCAGGGCCACCACCCCCACCGAACAACCCTGAGCCAGCAAGGGCACCCTCTCAAGAGCCAATCCTGCAGATGGAGCCGGCTCAACATCCCCACAGGGAGTGGGGGGCAACAACGGGTAGGGCAGATCCGGAACCGCTCAGCACTTCTGAACAGCCGCTCCCTCAGGCGAGGAAATCAAGGACGGAGAACCCAAACGGGGACAACCAACAGGACAAACGCCTTCTCTAGGTGGATCTTGCACAGGACACGCGGGATCAAGGGAAATGGGGGAAAGGCATACAGGAGGCCAGATGGCCAAGGGAACAACAACGCATCCACCCGCCAAGCCACTGGGCACGGACGGAGAGTGCAAAAACAGGGCAGGAGAGCATTAAACTCGTCTGCGAACAAGTCAATCCACGGATGGCCAAACCATGCCACCAGAAGTTAGAACACCGAGAACCTCAGGGATAGGGGCAGACAGAGGAGGTGATCCACCACAACATTGTCCTTCCACAGAAAACACAACGCCCTGAAGGACAGGACCGAAGTCTCCGCCCAGGACAACAGCCCCTGGGTCAGCAGCCAAAGGGAGTGAACCCGGCACCACCCTGATGATTGATGTACCCCGTACCACCTGATTGTCTGTCCAGAACCAACACATGCTGTCCCCGGAGAGAAGGCACAAACTCCAGGCGTGCCAAGAAACCGGCCTACAGTTCCCGAAAGTTGTAGGAGCATGGAGCTGCGGAGACACCACCACAGGAATTTCGTAATCCCCTGAGCAGGGATCCGAATGGACTAGGAGATGATTCACCAAGGGGTACAAGTAGAGGCGAGACCAAGGCAGCACATTGTTTGTAGCAGACATGAACACCTGAACCCTCAACCATTGATGGACAGGGGTGGTATCCAGACCCAGGAGAGAACCCAGATCCCGCCACAAGGTGTTCCATCCAGAGGAAAGAACACCAACCGACGGACCATGTCCAGACGACCTCAATAAACACCAAGTCCTGGGTCAGCAAAAGGGGTGATTTCTTGAGATTGATCAGGAAACCATGGGAGAACAGAACCTCGCAGACTCTCTCGACGTGGAAAAAGAAGAGGCAGAAATCAGCCAGTCATCCAGATAAGGAAAAACCCTGATTCCCTCCCTGTGGAGGATACCCACCACAGGGGCCAACACCTTAGTAAAAACCCTCGGGCAGAGGATAAACCAAAGGGAAGTACCTGGAACTGGTAGTGCAAACCCTCCACCCAGGACCGAAGGACACATTGTGAGGCTGGGTGGACGTAGGCGTCCAGAATATCCAGGGATGCAATCACCTCCCCCTGAACCCACTTCACAGGGGATGAAGGCAGTAGGTTGACGCGAAAAGCGTACAGAGGAGAGGAGCTGAACAATGGAAAAACCGTCCCGGGCAATTTGGAGAGCTCAAAGATCCATGACAGACGTCTCCCAAGTCAAGATGAAATGGCGCAGGCATCCACCCACAGGAAAACCCACCGGCGGGACCAGAAGATAGTCAGGACTTAGAGGCGGAGGAAGAGGCAGCCCGCTGAGACCAGGATTTGTTGAAGAATGGGGTGCCCCGGCCGCGCCCCTTTCCCCGAAAGGGCGCACTGCCCCTAGAAGCAGACATGGAAGAGAATGCCCTGTTAGGACCAACAAAACAGCCCCTGGAGGAACGGATGGGTGCCAAAAGCTTCCTGCCCTCCGCAGACTTCTTCACCATGTACTCCAAGGAAGCGCCAAACAGGTTCGAACCTGAAAAGGGGATTTTCATCAGGTTCGCCTTCTGAGAGGCATCAGCATTCCCGTGTTGAAGCTAGACTTGGCGACGTGTTTGATTAGCAACGCCACCGGCCTCTGCCCCCAAGGTATCGAAAGATATATCCGAAAAAAGTTGAGTCTGTTGTTCCATCAGTACCAAGGTAGGCACAACATCAGCCCCCTGGTCCAGCAACTCCGCCAAAGACTGGAAGTCCTTCACTAGAGACTAGAGGTGTACAAGTACGCCTAAGCACGGATGGAAAAGTTGGCTGCAGCACAGACCTGCTTGGCCGCGTCCTCCACCTGTTTATCCACCGGGTCCGAAGGAGAAGCATCCTCGGAGATGATGGAGCCCTGAGAGAGTCCACCTTCACGGAGGGAGGGAACTCCTTAGCGAAGTCCTGGAAGGGGTGCGCTTGGCCAGATACAGAGGAAAAGCCTACTTATTGATTTCCTACCATCCATTGTGAATAACTTTCTTAATGGAAGAATGCAGAGGAAGGGACTCAGGCTCCTTGCGCTGATACTGTGGGGCAAGGTCAAGCGGGATAAGTACTCTAACTGGTGGTTGCCTGTCCCTCCTTCTCCTCGTTTCATGCAGACGGACAATCCAAAGGCGGAATGGGACAGCGTGTCTGAACAGGAGGAACATAGAGACCGCGGCGCCTTTAATTGGAACTTCCTGGAAAGGGACGAGACTCCGCCCCTTTCTGACGTCAGAGGACCAGGACTGGACAAAGGGCAGGATATCCTGTATGGTGGGTGTGTTTACACCCCGGAGGACGAGAGCGGAGGAGGCGAGCGAGCGAGGAAGAACGAGAACGGAGAAGAGGAGATAACGCGGAACCGAGGAGGAGAGAAGGAGGACAAGAACCACGGAAGTGAGGGAGAGCCAGGAGGCCAACGACCCTGTGCACCGCCGTGCCACGCTCCCGAGGGAGGAGTGTGGCTCACTCAGGTACGGAGACGTTTGGCGGCTTGGGTGGGGAAGAAGAACGCCCCTTTGTAAATGTGTACATAGTCTTGTGCGTACCTTTCCCTGTGTGTGAACTGAGCCCCGTCCACCCTCCCTACCCGTTTGGTTTCCTCACTTGTTACCCCCACCACTCTGCCCATAGCTAATAAGGTAGCGAGAGACACGGGTGTTCCTCACGTCACTTGGGCCCCTGAACGGTCGGAAGTATCCAGATAGCAAACTAACGGCTCCCTCTGTTGGTCTCCTTTTCCCTCGGTACACCGGCCCGGAGAATCAAAACCGAAGACACCGACGCCGGTCAAAACCACGTGGACCCCCTTCCAGCCGACGACACCCCCACCACGAACAACCTGGAGTTCGCAAGAGAAAGATTGACATACAGAACCAAGAGAACCATAAAAATAAAACCTAGTTTGAAACGTTTTACTGGTGTACCGCCTCTACCTGACACAGTAATCAGTACCACTCCCACGCCCACGCCTACAGTGGTGTCAGAAGTGGGATCCGCCTCTTCTCTGCCGGACCCAGCGATGGAACAGGTGATCCAGCAGCTCATCGAGGGGCAACAGAAGTTAGAGTGGGCGGTAGGACAGCAGATGTCAGTAGCCGATGCAGACAGAGACCTGTTTAAAGCGACAATGGCCGCCCAGATGGACAGTCTGCAAAAAGTGGTACAGAGTCCCGGTACACCGGTTCCTATGGAGAGGAGACAGTACGGTCCCTCGGGGGTACACTTGCAAAAATACGTGCCGGGTGAAGACCCCGACGCCTTTCTAGTGAACTTCGAAAGAGCCGCCAGAGCATGTGGGTGGCCGGAAGACAAGTGGCCTTTCTTTTTAGCTCCGCTCCTGTCTGGCGAAGCCCAGGCGGCCTACCAAGTAGCCAACCCTACAGGGGTAACACCCTATGCGGCCATCAAAGCAGTAATTCTTGATCACCTAGGACTGGATTCCGAAGCCTACCTTCTCCGGTTCCGAAAGGAAAGGGGGGTAGCTGGAGAGCACCCAAAGACCCTGTATCTTAGGCTCAAAATGACAGCGGATAAATGGTTGCGACCCGAGAGTCGTACCAAGGAAGAGGTAATGGCCAGCATTTATCTCGAGCAGTTTATGGAGGCTCTGCCCTACGGAACACAACGTTGGTTGAGACAACATTCAGGGCTGACCCCAGACCAGGCTATCGAGATGGCTTCTAGTTATAACAGAGCGATGCCACGCACATTTCCATGGGACTCTGACAAGGGCAATAAATCCAGCACTGGACCCGCGAAACAGGATAAGAAACCTCTCAAGCCAACCCAGGACTTTGGAAGACCTCGACCAATAAGAATAGATGCACCTCCTCCACATAGGGGTCCACAGTGTTTTGAGTGTGGAGACTGGGGCCACATTGCCAGAATGTGTCCACGGAAGAAAGCCGTAGAAGAGCCCATGGAAGTCGGGTACATACCAAGAGCAGTGATGTACACAGCTGAGATGGGGCCCTCCTTTTACGTAAGGATGTTTGTAAATAATCTGAGCGTTAAAGCCCTATTAGACTCTGGATGTCGGCAATCCGTAATACAGTCCAAGTTTGTTTTGCCTTCCCAGATAGGCCCCGGGGCTATTGTACATATCAGATGTGTCCACGGGGACGTGAAGCCATACCCCGTAGCACAGGTAACAGTACACCCGATAGGCAGAGACCCCTGTGAGGTACAAGTGGGGGTGGTGGACTCCTTGCCCGAGGACCTGATAGTGGGAATAGATAACCCCGATTTTCTAGCCCTCTTTAGGAGGGAGTTGAGGACCCAACCCCGAGGTGCATATCTGGCAACGGAACCCTGGGAGTTGGATAAAGGGTTCAAGTTCGCACAAGCCAATGATCCTACCCTCATGAACGCATGGGAGTCAGGACATAGAGAACAAACAACGCCTTCTCAGGGTTATCCCAAGTTCAGGATCATGAATGACCTGCTGTACAGGGAAGGAAAGGCAGGCGATCCACTACAGTTAGTGGTCCCACAGCAATTTAGGGATCAAATAATGTTCTATGCGCACACCCACTTGACAGCGGGACATAGCGGGGCCGAAAAAACGCTACAAAGTATCGTTCGTTTATTCTTTTGGTCTGGAATATACAAGACAGCCGAGATGTATTGTAAGCAATGCGAAGTCTGCCAGAAGAAGAACATGTACCGGCCCCCAGCAGTCCCTCTACAACCCTTACCTATCATAGGTAACCCCTTTGAGAGGGTGGGTATGGACCTGATAGGACCACTTCCCCGTACCACGAGAGGGCACACATACGCCTTAGTCATAGTAGACTACAACACAAGGTTTCCGGAAGCCTTTGCCCTGAGTGCTCCAACAACTAAAAACGTGGCGGAGAAACTGATTGAACTATTTGCTAGGGTAGGGTTCCCTAGAGAGATACTTACAGACCAGGGAACCCCTTTTGTGTCCAGAATGATGGCGGAAGTGTGCAAGTTGTTGGATCTGAAACATATCCGCACGTCAGCCTACCACCCACAGACAGACGGGTTGGTCGAAAGGTATAATCGCACATTGAAATCCACCCTTAAGAAAATGTTAAGCGCAGAAAACAAAGATTGGGACAAAATGCTACCCTTGGCGCTTTATGTGATCCGGTCTCAAGTACAGAGCAGTTTAGGGTTCTCGCCTTTCGAACTCCTTTATGGGAGACAGCCTAGGTCCCTATTAGAAATCACCAGGGAAGCCTGGGAAAGGGAGGAAGCGGCAGAACAAAAGTCCTTATTGGATTATACTGCTCAACTGAAGTCTCGGTTAGGCAAGCTAAGAGACCTAGCTTATTCCAATTTGGAAAAAGCCCAGGTACAACAGAGAGGCCAGTATGATAAAGGGAAGAAATGGAGGGTACTACAGAAAGGGGAGTGGGCCTTGGTTCTTCTACCGTCGACCACTCAGAAGTTTAGAAGCGAATGGAAGGGGCCCTATCTGATCACAGAGACCTTGGGAAAAACCACGTACAAACTCCAGGTCACTCCATCACGCCAACAGACCTTCCACATCAATCTGTTAAAAAAGTGGATAGGCCCCCCTCCCAAAAACGTACAGTTCTCTCTACCAGGACGAGATGAGAGGTCAACCCTAGATCAACTACCGATTAACCCGGAGTTACCAACCGAGAAAAGGGAAGAGTTGACGCATAGACTACAGCAGTTCTCCTCCCTGTTCTCAGACAAACCCGGGTGTACCCCCCTAGCAGAACACTGTATACAGACAGAGGAAGGAAAAATAGTGAAGCAAAGACCATATCGCATCCCAGCTGCCAGGCGAGCCACGGTTCGAAAAGAAGTTAGGGACATGCTACAACTGGGCGTTATACGCCCCTCAAAAAGCAACTGGACTTCGCCCATAGTTATGGTCCCAAAACCGGACGGGTCCACCCGTTTTTGTATGGATTTTAGGGCTCTAAACGCTATCTCCTCCTTCGACTCCTTCCCTATCCCCAGGGTAGATGAATTGATAGAAAGAATAGGAGAAGCAAAGTACATCACAACGCTGGACCTGACCAAAGGCTATTGGCAGGTGCCTTTGAGGGAAAGTGACAAACACAAAACAGCCTTTGCCACAGATGAGGGGCTATACGAATTCAACGTTTTACCATTCGGGCTCCATGGAGCCCCAGCAACGTTCCAAAGATTAATGACCACCGTATTAGCCCCTCACTCCGAGTATAGCTCCGTATACCTTGATGATATTGTTATATTCAGTCTCACGTGGGAGGATCACTTAGGTCATATAGAGAGCATACTCACGTCCCTACTAAAAGCCAGGCTCCATGTCAATGCAAAAAAATCAAGGGCAGCCTTCCCCAGGGTACAGTATCTGGGGTACATGTTGGGGGATGGTGTTATCGCTCCCCAGGAAGAGAAAGTAAACGCCATAACCAAAACCCCTTTTCCATCCACTGTCAGAGAACTGCGTGCCTTCTTGGGCCTGATAGGTTATTACAGGCGGTTCATTAGGGACTTCGCTGAAATTGCAGCCCCCTTAACGAATCTCCTTAGAAAAACATCCAACTTCAATAGAGGGAAAACCCCTCCAGAAGAAGCCCGTCTGGCGTTTGAGGTTCTAAAAAGCACCATAACCACCAGCCCGGTTTTAATTCCCCCCAACTTTGAGAAACCTTTCATCCTGGCGACCGATGCCTCCGATACCGGCATAGGCGCAGTTCTATCACAGGAGGGGGAGGATGAATTGGAACATCCTATTCTCTTTATAAGCAGGAAACTACATCCCAGAGAAAAGCAGTACCCCATAGTGGAAAAAGAGTGCCTTGCGATACGATGGGCCGTGGACAAACTGAGATACTATTTGGAAGGGAGACCCTTTACGCTTCACTCAGATCACGCTCCGTTGCAGTGGATGCAGAAGAACCTATCCCAGAACGCCCGAGTGCAAAGATGGTTTTTGTACCTCCAACCCTTTAAGTTTAATGTCGTACACAAAAAAGGCATAGCCAACAGCAATGCCGACTATCTGTCGAGGGCACCCTATCTCCCCGAACGGGAGAATCCAAGGGGGGAGGAGTGTGGCAAGGTCAAGCGGGATAAGTACTCTAACTGGTGGTTGCCTGTCCCTCCTTCTCCTCGTTTCATGCAGACGGACAATCCAAAGGCGGAATGGGACAGCGTGTCTGAACAGGAGGAACATAGAGACCGCGGCGCCTTTAATTGGAACTTCCTGGAAAGGGACGAGACTCCGCCCCTTTCTGACGTCAGAGGACCAGGACTGGACAAAGGGCAGGATATCCTGTATGGTGGGTGTGATTACACCCCGGAGGACGAGAGCGGAGGAGGCGAGCGAGCGAGGAAGAACGAGAACGGAGAAGAGGAGATAACGCGGAACCGAGGAGGAGAGAAGGAGGACGAGAACCACGGAAGTGAGGGAGAGCCAGGAGGCCAACGACCCTGTGCACCGCCGTGCCACGCTCCCGAGGGAGGAGTGTGGCTCACTCAGGTACGGAGACGTTTGGCGGCTTGGGTGGGGAAGAAGAACGCCCCTTTGTAAATGTGTACATAGTCTTGTGCGTACCTTTCCCTGTGTGTGAACTGAGCCCCGTCCACCCTCCCTACCCGTTTGGTTTCCTCACTTGTTACCCCCACCACTCTGCCCATAGCTAATAAGGTAGCGAGAGACACGGGTGTTCCTCACGTCACTTGGGCCCCTGAACGGTCGGAAGTATCCAGATAGCAAACTAACGGCTCCCTCTGTTGGTCTCCTTTTCCCTCGGTACACCGGCCCGGAGAATCAAAACCGAAGACACCGACGCCGGTCAAAACCACGTGGACCCCCTTCCAGCCGACGACACCGCCACCACGAACAACCTGGAGTTCGCAAGAGAAAGATTGACATACAGAACCAAGAGAACCATAAAAATAAAACCTAGTTTGAAACGTTTTACTGGTGTACCGCCTCTACCTGACACAGTAATCAGTACCACTCCCACGCCCACGCCTACATACTGCAAGAAGAAATCCTCCAAAAGTTCATCGACCTTGGGAGCAGGAAACACCATATAATCCTTACTATGTTGTATGACATCACGCAGTTCCTGGCCCTGGACATACAGTCCCCGGAGGTCCGCATCCTCCCCATCGACATCGGAGACCGGAGGGGTCCAGTAGTGGACATTTCGGGGAAGATGGAGCCTGTCCCTCTTCGGGCTCCACAAATGCCGCCATCACCGCAGCCTGGATCATGGTCTGGATGGACTGCACAGACAGGGCATCAGCGGAGGCCTGATAGCTAGAACCAGCCACCACTGGAGGATCCGCCCCTTGATCCACAAGGAAGTCAGCTCGAACTGCCACACACTGGCAACAACCAAACGCGCATGAATACAGCCCAAGAATGCCCCAGTCATAGCCTGTGACCTACAGCAGGCGAAAATGCTGTAAAATGCAAAGGGAACAATCTAATACCTCACAGCAACAAAGTTGCTATGCAACCCGCTCTGCGGGAAGGCCGGAAACGCGCGGACTCGCTCCACAGGAGGCCGGTCAACAAAGGCGGGTATGCGCGCCCCCGCCGTAAAACTCAGTACGGTCCGCCATGCGTGACCTGAGCGGGAGAAATGGAGCACCGCCACCCGCCCGTGCTGGACTCATTACAAGCACGGACGGAGGATGCCACTTCACGTTGAGCAGAGATGGCGCTAGTGTGAGCAACCTTCTTTCCAGTCGTCACACTACACACTACACGTGGGAGCCTCGGTAGTCGGAAATCGGCTAGCTTACCTGTGACAGACTTTTCCTCCTGGTAAATGTCCTCGTCGGCCTCGGCGGCGTCCGAACTAGAGCCCGGACGCCCAGTGATTTTTCTTATGCTCTGAGCAACATAAGCTTAAAAACCCGAACCCGGATCTCCGTTTCGTTGCGCTTCACCTGTTATACGGGGGGCACTGCAACCAAGGGACGGACGGCAGCGATTACAACTGACTGGGTCGGAGCATGCCTCAGTTTGTTGGGCAGAGGTAATAGTACCAGCGAGGAGGTGCCTGTAACTATGTGCTGGAGAGAGCGCGGGAGAGAGCGTAGAATGACTACCCGGGGGCAGAAGACCTACAAATTGAAAGCAGCGATAAATCAATAGGAAACCAAGAAAGATAAAGTGGAGAGAATGACAGAAAAAACTGACCCTCCTCCCAAAGGTAAACGGGATGCAGGGAACAGTAAAAAAAACATGGGGAGGCCAGTAGCAACAAACTTGTTAAAAGAGAATGCAGCGGGAGGTGCAGGGATCTCACCATCTATTGCCAAACATGTTTCTGTGGTTAAGGGGCCATCAATATCTACCTCCACCTCCATAGACCCAAGTTCACCCGCCTGGAGTAACATTGAGAACCCAAAGCAGACTAGCCAGATGAACTCAGAGCAAAGGGCTACACAACCGAACGCTCCAACTTTGCGGGTAACTATGGGTGACACTGGTGAGGGGATCAGCACGAATAAGGCAGTGCTGGTTCCGGAACCTACTACTTGTGCCCCTGATACCACCATGGCTACCACGGCTACCCCTGACAATGAAGGTGCTGAAAAGACTCCCCAGGAGGATAGAGGGGCCGATACTTGTATTTTCTCGGAGGAGAATAGCAACCCCAGACCCACAGACCCGCAGACCCCAGACTTAGTGGTGGAAAACTTTTTCTCTTTCTCGGATGGGTCTATGTCTGTAACAGATAATGAATTTGTCAGCTCTACAGAAAGTAGTAAATCAGAAGAAAATGAATCTGACCCCACAATTAGAACCATTCAACAAAAAAAGGCTAGGAGCATAAAACGACAGTTGAAGTGGGACTACTCTAATTCATATGGGTCACTTCCCTTGGGGGCCCCAATCTTCAACCTGAGGTGAGCCCACAGCTAACGATTGGAAATATGACTGAGCCCTCTCTGACCTCTATTTTTGACTCTATTAAACAATTCCAGGAAGAAGCCAGATCCGATAGTCTTGCCGCCAAGGGAGCGTCCAAAAAGCTTCAAGGGGGTATCAGGAAACTAAATAAGATCTGCTCTGATATTGGCGACCAGGTCTCAATGGTTGAAGCACGGACAGAGACCCTGGAAACAGATGTAACTCAAGTAAAGGAACAAGGAGCTTCCCAAGCAGCCTGTCTCACTGACTTAATGTCTAAGTTAGTGGAGCAGGAAAATGGGCTACGGAGAAAAAAGCTGAGACTGCTGGGGATACCGGAAGGCATTGAGGGTGAGGACACCAGAGGGTATATTGTCAAGCTGCTCCGGGCCGCCTGTCCATCACATACCAGCTGGAACTGGGATCAGGAGGTCCAAAGGGCACATCGTTTTCCTTTTAACTTGAAGCAGAGGCGAGATGGTAATAATTTTGGAAACGAGAAACCTAGGGTATTTTTAGTTTTTTTTGGGGAACTTTCTTTTGAGACAGCTGGTGTATGACCAGGCCAGGCCTAACTTCTAAAAGGAAGTTGACTGAAGATTTTTTTTTATTCCAAGCCAGATTTTTGCCATGCAACAGTTGAGCGCAGATGGCGACTGCGTCAACTAATAACTCCTCTGCAACAACAATGGGCTGAAAGTGACATTTGAAGGGGCGACCCAGGTTTTCCTGTCTGAAATCAAAGCTGGGGAACACCTAAAGGATATTGTGGGGAGAAAAAAAAATTATGAATGAAGCCAAAGACTTCGATACGGCTTACCTGAACAGTTTTGATGGGGCTACTAACTGCTATCTTTTACCAGAGTCTCTTGCTGTTTCCTTTTTTAACATTTTTCTTCACTGTTAGGTCAGACTAGCCTAAACTTGCTGACTAATAGATAAAAGCTGAGTAGGCTGGCAACTGGGACTCACACTTGTTCACCATCGCTCAGGGTTTCCCTGACTGGGTGATTATAGGCTGCTCTCTCCCCTAGAATGTTGCTTTTACGTTATGCTCTATTTATGCATGTAATCTAGATGATCCAGAGGTAATCAATGGAGTAAACGAAGAGTTAGCATATTGGCCGCTGCCTGTAATTTTATGTGGTGTCTTAAATCTAAACTTGCCTAGTACCTGGAAAGCTGATAAATCCTGGAATTATAGAGGAAGGAAACCTAAGGTTTCACAGGCAGTGCTCAACCTGATAAGAACTCATGGTTTAAAAGATGTTTTGGCTCATTTAAAACCTGATCAAGATGGCTTTACTTTTTTTTCAGCCCCTCATTTATCATTGGCAAGGCTTGATTATTTTCTAGTCTTGTCTTCATTAGCCCATGATTGTTGTATCAAAACTGCCCCCCGATTACTGTCGGACCATAATCGACTCATTTTAAATCTAGAGGGGTGGTTCGATAGGGGACCAATTTCGAAGTGGACATTTGTAAATGCGCATTTATACGACAATAGCTATTGAGAACATATAATGGGTTGGATCCAAGAGTTTCTGGACATAAATATCGGACAGCACCAACAATGGTGGTATGGGACACATTAAAGGCAAGCATAAGGGGGGAGACACTCAGATTTTCCATTAAAAGAACAAAATAGAGAAAATACAGGTTAATCTCTTACAAAAGCAAATGATAGATGCTGAAAAAAAATTAATACAGGCTGTCCAGGCGGGAATAGGAATAGAAGAAGCATAGACAATGGTAACAGTTACAAAAGCAGAGATGGGGACCGTATTAACAGAGAGAATAGCTGCCAAATGGGCATTGTCACGAGAAAAACTTTACGGATGTAGCAAGCTCATTGGCCATCAATTAGCTATCTCCACTAGGCAACAGTTAATTACAAATGCAATCTCCTCAATATAAACAGACTCTGAAGGGATAACTACTGACCCTATAAAAATAAAGGAGGCTTTTAAGGAATTTTACGAGATACTATATCTAGAAGAGAAGGCAAGGTCTATAGAAGATAGAGAAATTGAGATTAGCGATTACCTAGAGGCAACACCGATAGCCGAACGTAATAGGGATAATCACGATTTAATGGAAATTTCTCCAATCTGGGAGGAAATTGCAACTGCATTAGCAAGTCTTCCAGATGGTAAAGCCTCTGAAATGGATAGCATTCCGGTTGAATTTTATAAAGTTTTTTCGCAGCAAATAAAAGATCTTTTCACTGATGTAGTAGTTTCTATCTTTGACGGGGCATCTCCACTGAGTTCTTGGTCAACCGCAAGAATTGTAATATTTCCCAAAAAGATAAATCACCCCTGGAGATGTCATCGTATAGACCTATAACCCTCATTAATACTGATTCCAAAATATTTTCTAAGGTCATTGCCTCTAGACTATCCTCAAATATTGAACCACTAGTCTCCAGCTGGCAACATGGGTTCATTCCGAAAAAGGGCACAGCCGAGCATATCCGCCGGACTATCACTTTATTTGACGCTGCATGAGTGACAGGAATTTCTATGGGCTGTCATGCAGCAGATTGGCTTTGGCCCCAGGATAGTCCAGGCATTACAGGCACTATATCAAAACCCTACAGCTAGAATATTAATTAATGGACATTTGTCAAAACAGATAAGGATATCACGAGGGACGAGGCAAGGGTGTCCCTGCTCCCCGTTACTTTTTGCCCTGTATATTTACCTTCTGATTAAAAGAATTCAATTGAATCCCGAAATAATAGCAGTGAGTAGGTTTGGCACTAACACAAAGATTATGACTTACGCCGATGACCTAGCCATAATACCACCAGAACCTAAATCGGCTATTAAGGCTCTGAAACAAGAAGCCCAGGAATTTGGAGTGATATCTGGATATGCCCTTAATAAAGCAAAAACGCAGATTGTCATGAATGAGAAAATATTTCAACAATGTTTTGGAGCACACAAAATATCAAATCACAATTGAGAAAATGAAAATCAAAGAATAATCAATTGGGCTCTTGTTGCTCTTTTTCTTTTTTAATATCATCAGACTCCAATCCCTTACGCCATCGCATTTCGCCGTGGTAAGGAGAACCACCCGGCTTCCTCAGGGCTCAAGGCTTCTAATGGTCAGTTCCTCAATGATGGTATATCACCACCCAAGGTCCTTATATAACTCTTATATTCCTGATGATCGTTGCAATCTCTGTCTGTTCCAAATCTTCTAATGTTATGCTCTGGCGTGGTGCATTCCAAAGTTTGCTTCAACGGTCTAACATCTGCCAAACATCCCACTTATTTTCTAAAAGATCCGTGAATTTCACGTCTCTTCTGTGATCAGTTACACCGCCACCTGTCCCCTGTTGAAGCACCATCATTGAGGAACTGACCATTAGAAGCCTTGAGCCCTAAGGAAGCTGGGTGATTCTCCTTACCACACAATATGAGAAAATAACTTGGGCTAACAACAGAATCACCAAGAAAGGCAAATATTTAGGGGTCAACATAATTTCAGACCTAGATTTATTAGTTAAGTAAAATCTGACCTCACTAGCAGCCGACATGAAGAAGTCACTCCAAAAAATCAACAACTTACATCTGACAATAGTAGGGAGGTGTAATGTTTTAAAAATGACTTACTTCCCCAAGTTACTTTATTTCTTTAGGACAATCCCGCTAGAATTTATTTATATTATGCTACGTATTTTTTAACACATTTTTTCACAATTTATTTGGGCCTACCTACAGCCGAGAAAGGCTTTTAATCTACTCTCTCTACCTAGAGATAGAGGAGGGTGGGCTTTTCCCAATTTAAAATTATATTATTGGGCTGCCGCTCTGCAATACAGCTCTGAGTTATTGCACGATGATTGTGTCTTAAATCCTTCAGGACTGCCTTCTCCTTACATTTCACTTTTAGGGGAAAGTGCTAGGGCCTCTGGCGTCAGTTGGAATTTGGCTACTAAAAGGGGGTCAAATTTAAAACTTTGATGAGCGCCTATTAGGTTTTTCTTGCTTTTTATTGCTTGGACTGACTAAATTAAACTATTATACCCCTATCAGAAATAATGATACTCTACCACTTATCTTCAAAAATGCATATCTTCAACAGTGGTATCAGGCTGACATTTTTAAATTGGTAGACCTGATTCCCCCTGAAGCAAATGGGAAGTACCAGGTCTATTAACCCTCGCCTCGTGAGGGGAACCGCATGCACGAGACAGATGCGGTTGGATATGAAATTGCAAAAACGTTTGATTAACCAAACTCTGAGGCGGATGCGAAAGGACCAGGGAAACCCTAGCCTGCAAGTAGTGTTGAGGGAAGCAAAAAAGCAACTCAAACGGCTGAAATGGGAAAGCCAAAAGCAAAGAAATGACGACCTTTGGGGGAAACTTCTCTATGAAGGGAAGCAGAAAAACAGCTCTAGCTTCTGGCAAATGGTGAAAAGAATACAGAACCCTGACCATCTTGGTCAAAACTCGCACATAGCAGAGGAAGTATGGACCAAATACTTATTGTCACATTTTAATAATGACAACAATACAGGAGACATGACAACAAAGTCACCCTGCATGAAGATTACAAAGCTTGGTCATGATGGTAACTTTAACAATCATAGGGGGACAAATATGTGCGGAATGCGGGAGGGTAAGGGTACCACCCCACCGCAACCTGACTATCTAAAATTGGAAGGAAGATCTGTAAAGGACGCAGAGACAGTGCTCACAGGATTTACCCCAGCAGACATCGGACGGCGAATCATCAAGGGGCGACCGAATGGAGCTTCGGGGCCGAATGGGATCCCTCCCATGTTGTATAAATCTGACGTAGCTTTCTGGAGTGCATCCCTGGGGCTAGTTTTTAATGAGGCTAGAGTTACTTTGTCCCTTCCGGACTCCTGGCACGGGACCGTTATAAGCCCGATTTATAAACATGGGAGCAAGAGTAATCCGAATAGCTATAGCCTCATTGCTTTGCTTGATATAGAAGCAAAATACTTCGCTGGACTCATTCTGGAGGAACTATCGGCATGGGCGTCCGAAAAAGCCATCATCCCTCCCAATCAAACCGGTTTCCGTAAAGGCCAAGGGACAACAACCAACATCATGGCCTTGCCCCTACTGATGGGTGAAGTAAAAGCTACTAAGCTACCGCTATTCCTCTCATTCATCGATTATACTGTCGCCTTTGACCATGTGGACCGAAACAAACTTTGGGAAAAACTATTTAACAGGGGCATTCCGAAACACCTCCTGGATATCCTAATACTGCTTCACTCTAACACCTGGGTTAAAATCAAACTTGGAACTGGCCAACACCTCTCAAAGCCGATTAGGACAACTAAAGGACTAAAGCAGGGGTGCTTATTAGCGCCCATTCTATTCAATTTGTTTATTTCGGATTTACCTGGTGAACTCGACAAATGCCGCAGTCATGCACCCAAGTTAGGAAAAGCCACCCTCTCAAATCTGCTATATGCGGACGACTTAGTACTGATAAGCCAGTCGCCAATAGGCCTTCAGCATCTCCTGAACTGTACCCTCGCCTTCTCGGTAAAGAATGCCCTACAAATAAACCTTAACAAATCTAAGATCATGATGGTGAACTATAGGAAGAAAAGGATCCCTTGTTGGTACCTGAACGGAGAAAAGCTTGAACGGGTAGCCACATACAAGTACCTTGGTGTCGTGCTGGATTCTAAGAATACGTCTAGGCCACAGCTTCAGTCCATCCGAGGGAAGGCAACAATGACCTACCTTGCACTAAAATCACTAAAGCCCAAACTCCCTGACCTCACCCTCAAACCC
Organism: Lissotriton vulgaris; assembly: GCF_964263255.1. Lineage (NCBI taxonomy): Eukaryota > Metazoa > Chordata > Amphibia > Caudata > Salamandridae > Lissotriton > Lissotriton vulgaris. The sequence goes on along the minus strand of NC_141699.1, from coordinate 599,939,851 downwards.
TTCCTTGAAATCCTCCGAGCGAAACTTCAACCAACGCTCACTCTGGTGAAGAAATATTTGAATCTGTATTCTATCGTAAGGCTTAAATAAAATTTTAAATAAACCAAAAAAACAAGCACGGACGGAAATGAGGGAAGCGATGCACTGACCAGCACCGGAAACTGCCACCGATCTGGGTGCATAATCAAGTGGTGTGAAGGCCTGATGTTAATTCCACATAAGCAGAAGGGATGTCCTCAATTCCCCAACACAACTAGTAGAGACAGATTGGGGCCGATTCTGATCCGGAAAATAGCACTTCGAATCCGGGAACGAAGCGGGTTTCCCCGTACGAATCGTACCAGTACACGTCTCCGTACGAATCTGCAAGTACGATCCCAATCCAAAGCAACACTCCGTACGCCTCGTAAAAAACTCCATACAATTCGAAAGTCCATACGAATGGCATACGGATGACGCTTCACGCAACGTCCGAACGTAAATAGACCACTTCATCCGTACCAGGAAGTACGATCCATGTTGAAGACACTCCGTACGGCTCTTCTGCTATGAGAGTCAAAAACTGCCGTAAATACAGAGTCCTGCCCCACCCACACCCCGGTACGTGAGAAACACGACATGAACCCCATCGTCCGTGTCATACCAGTCCTGTACGCCCACCACCTCGTACATAGAAACCGACGACGGCGCAGACGGTGAGTACAACCAACACATACATACCTGTACGTGGTGCCACACGCGCACATCCCCATCAAACACCTGTAATGTCTGGGTACGTAGCGACACACGCTACCACATATCACCAGTGTCATAGTCAGACGTGCCGCACCTACGTCATCGATGTCGGGGTACAGTACGCTAGCGCATACCACCAGTGTCACAGCCAGACGTGCCGCACCTACGTCATCGATGTCAGGGTACAGTACGCTAGCGCATACCACCAGTGTCACAGCCAGACGTGCCGCACCTACGTCATCGATGTCGGGGTACAGTACGCTACCGCATATCACCAGTGTCATAGTCAGACGTGTCGCACCTACGTCATCGATGTCGGGGTGCGGTACGCTACCGCATATCACCAGTGTCATAGTCAGACGTGCCGCACCTACGTCATCAATGTCGGGGTACAGTACGCTACTGCATATCACCAATGTCATAGTCAGACGTGCTGCACCGACGTCATCGATGTCGAGGTACAGTACGCTACCGCATATCACCAGTGTCACAGCCAGACGTGCCGCACCTACGTCATCGATGTCGGGGTGCGGTATGCTACTGCATATCACCAGTGTCATAGTCAGACGTGCTGCACCTACGTCATCGATGTCGGGGTGCGGTACGCTACCGCATATCACCAGTGTCACAGCCAGACGTGCCGCACCTACGTCATCGATGTCGGGGTACAGTACGCTACCGCATATCACCAGTGTCATAGTCAGACGTGCTGCACCTACGTCATCGATGTCGGGGTGCGATACGCTACCGCATATCACCAGTGTCATAGTCAGATGTGCCGCACCTACGTCATCGATGTCGGGGTACAGTACGCTACCGCATATCACCAGTGTCATAGTCAGACGTGCCGCACCTACATCAACGTTTCCAGGGTGAGGTACGCTACTGCATATCACCAGTGTCACAGCCAGACGTGTGGGACATAACTCTGCAGTCACAATGCAAGTGTAAGTGATGTGTAGAAAACAAACCCAGCATCAGAGTGTGTGTGTGGCTAAGACCCCCACCAGTGCCCAGCAGTGCCCAGCATAACATTGTGTGTGTGGCTAAGATCCCCACCAGTGCCCAGCAGTGCCCAGCATAACAGTGTGTGTGTGGCTAAGACCCCCACCAGTGCCCAGTATAACAGTGCGTGTGTGGCTAAGACCCCCGCCAGTGCCCAGCAGTGCCCAGAATAACAGTGTGTGTGTGGCTAAGACCCCCACCAGTGCCCAGCAGAGCCCAGCAAAACAGTGTGTGTGTGGCTAGGACCCCCACCAGTGCCCAGCATAACAGTGTGTGTGTGTCTAAGACCCCCACCAGTGCCCAGCAGTGCCCAGCATAACAGTGTGTGTGTGGCTAAGACACCCACCAGTGCCCAGCAGTGCCCAGCATAACAGAGTGTGTGTGGCTAAAAGCCCCCACCAGTGCCCAGCAGTGCCCAGCATAACAGTGTGTATGTGGTCAAGACCCCACCAGTGCCCAGCAGTGCCCAGCATAACAGAGTGTGTGTGGCTAAGACCCCCACCAGTGCCCAGCATAACAGCGTGTGTGTGGCTAAGACCCCCACCAGTGCCCAGCAGTGCCCAGCATAACAGTGTGTGTGTGGCTAAGACCCCCACCAGTGCCCAGCATAACAGGGTGTGTGTGGCTAAGACCCCCACCAGTGCCCAGCAGTGCCCAGCATAACAGTGGTACGCTACTGCATATCACCAGTGTCATAGTCAGACGTGCTGCACCTACGTCATCGATGTCGGGGTGCGGTACGCTACCGCATATCACCAGTGTCACAGCCAGACGTGCCGCACCTACGTCATCGATGTCGGGGTACAGTACGCTACCGCATATCACCATTGTCATAGTCAGACGTGCCGCACCTACATCAACGTTCCCGGGGTGAGGTACGCTACCGCATATCACCAGTGTCACAGCAAGACGTGTGGGACATAACTCTGCAGTCACAATGCAAGTGTAAGTGATGTGTAGAAAACAAACCCAGCATCAGAGTGTGTGTGTGGCTAAGACCCCCACCAGTGCCCAGCAGTGCCCAGCATAACATTGTGTGTGTGGCTAAGATCCCCACCAGTGCCCAGCAGTGCCCAGCATAACAGTGTGTGTATGGCTAAGACCCCCACCAGTGCCCAGTATAACAGTGCGTGTGTGGCTAAGACCCCCACCAGTGCCCAGCAGTGCCCAGAATAACAGTGTGTGTGTGGCTAAGACCCCCACCAGTGCCCAGCAGAGCCCAGCATAACAGTGTGTGTATGGCTAGGACCCCCACCAGTGCCCAGCATAACAGTGTGTGTGCGTCTAAGACCCCCACCAGTGCCCAGCAGTGCCCAGCATAACAGTGTGTGTGTGGCTAAGACCCCCACCAGTGCCCAGCAGTGCCCAGCATAACAGAGTGTGTGTGGCTAAAAGCCCCCACCAGTGCCCAGCAGTGCCCAGCATAACAGTGTGTATGTGGTCAAGACCCCACCAGTGCCCAGCAGTGCCCAGCATAACAGAGTGTGTGTGGCTAAGACCCCCACCAGTGCCCAGCATAACAGGGTGTGTGTGGCTAAGACCCCCACCAGTGCCCAGCAGTGCCCAGCATAACAGTGTGTGTGTGGCTAAGACCCCCACCAGTGCCCAGCATAACAGGGTGTGTGTGGCTAAGACCCCCACCAGTGCCCAGCAGTGCCCAGCATAACAGTGTGTGTGTGGCTAAGACCCCCACCAGTGCCCAGCATAACAGTGTGTGTGTGGCTAAGACCCCCACCAGTGCCCAGCATAACAGAGTGTGTGTGGCTAAGACCCCCACCAGTGCTCAGCATGACAGGGTGTGTGTGGCTAAGACCCCCACCAGTGCCCAGCAGTGCCCAGCATAACAGAGTGTGTGTGGCTAAGACCCCCACCAGTGCCCAGCAGAAACATACCATAGTTAACCCCATTACCATCAGAAAATAGACACATGTTACAATACCCAAATCTGAACATCACACCAGCTCCCAGACACACAGCAGTCAAAGCCATTATCAGAAAAACTAAAGTACTGAAACAAAAATAAATAGCTTTATTCAGCTGCATCCAAATGCTCACAGAAGGCCAATGGCCAGTCCAAAGAACTGAGAAATAAGTCTGTGGCTTCCTGGATGTTGTCACACCCAAACTTGCCTGCACATAGGGTTTAATCGTATGTGGAAACAGTGGGGGCATCATCTGGGGAATCCTCCGGCACCGCAGGGACAGGAGAGGGAAGGACAGGTGTAGTGGGTGCAGGTGGAGTGGATTCCTCCACACTGGCTGGTGCATTGCAGAAAGTAGCAACATAAACTTGGCTGCACACCTCAGCCAGTTCTGTAAAGCTACCACCTGAACCCGGGACACATTGGGGGTGGAGGTAGAGGGTTGTGAGTGTGTGGTTGCGGGTCTGTGGATGCGTGTGTGTTGTGTGTCCCCTCTCCCTGTGGGTATGCCTACATCCCCTTGAGATTTGGTGCGTGGTGATTTGAGTTTCTTCTGCCGTGTGGGTGCGCTGGGTGTGTCTGTTGTTGTGTCGGACCTGTGGCGTCTGCGTGTGCTTTGGGAAGGCATGGGAGAGGCGGAGGTGGATGGGTCATAAGGATGGGGGGGCTGATGCTGCTGGGTGGACAGAGCTGCCGTCAGTGTTGACTCTTTGGCAGCCACACTCCGACGTAGATCAGACATTCCAGATGACATGCCATCCATGAACGACACCAACTCTGTAATGAGTTGTGTATGTCCATGGAGGACAGTCAACATGAATGTCTGACCTACAACAAGCTGCCGGAGTAGGTCCACAGACTCAGCACCGGGGGCAGCAGGGGACACAGGGGCAGGTGCAGCGGTGCCGGGACCAAAGGAGACACGGGGGCTAGCACGGACCATAGGGACACGAACAACTGGGAGGGTGGAGATGGTAATGGAGGAAGAGAGGCCAGCCAAAGATGTAGAAGAGGCCATTTCTGCATATTCCCCCTCCTCCTGAGAGTCTGATGCTGAGCCGTCCGCATTTTAGGAGGTGTCGGTCACATGGGGTCCGGCCCGCAGACTCTCCTCCCCCTCCGTGCCACTGCCTCCCTCCGACTCCTCAAAGCAGGTGGCACTGTCGCTGGGTCCCTCTGTCAGGTCCGTGTCTGTGTCTCCTCCAGATTGTGGTGATGACGCTGTTGGCAAGGAGATTTAGAAAAACAGATCAGTCACCTGTACACATTAGACAAATCAGCTAGTTACAAATTGACAACCTTTTTGAACATGGCATGCATCATGAGTCCCAATACACTGAACTATGCACAATGCTAAGCCTACTCTTGGCCAATCAGAAGTGAAACTACGTACAATGTATAGTAGGGTAGAAGTAACAGGCAAGGCAACAACTTGTATGAGAGAGACACATTGATGATCGACTGCATGACAACTGGATAGCTGATGATCATTCACTGTTCATTTTCCCACACTGACACACAAAACCAGACCTGGTCATGGTTCAATAGCTGTGACCCCGTGCCACGTGCTCAAAGTCCTTCATGAACTTCCATATGATGCCATCCTTGTACCTGGAGCCAAGTGTACCTTCACCTCACACTGGCATTACAGATGTCTACACCCAATTTCACATTGTCTGGTTGTCCATCTATAAGATTTGTTCACAACATGCAACTAATTTAGAGTATATGCACACACACACTGCACAGTGTGACTATGCACAACCCAAAATTATTATACATGTACAGTGTGCACCTGTAGCTAACACATGACAATTAGAAAGTACACCATGGACAAAGGCCCCTGAGGCAGACTTGTGCAGAAAATACATGTTGAGACACCAGATCATAGCGAAAATATGTAGAAGGTCAGACACAGTGCACATGTGGTGCTACATGTAAGGTAACAACAGGTGTCACAGACCTCCCTCCAACATTATGATGTGCTAAGGAATATGCATACTGACACATAGCACCTTAGGAGTACCTGTGAATGAAAAAGTTTTGGCACAGAGCAGGGCAAATGTTGACTACGGCAAGGCATGTAAAGAAGCATCAGCTGAAACTTGGCCATTCTCATGCCGAAGCATGAAGTGGCTGTCTGACAACACCACTCCAACTGTGGGAGTGTTAGCATGCCTTGGAGCACTGCAGGTAGCATGTGCCACACATGACAACAAACAGACAAGTACCTAACCCCTTCTTGCTGCTGTCTCCCCTGCAACTGCCTATGGAGGTCTGGGAACACCACTTCCAGGACCCGAAGCATGTGGGGGGTGAGGTGGCGGGTGCCGCCATGCCGGCGTGGAGCTTCCAGCTGGACTCTGGAGTTGCGGCGGGTCCAGCACCGGATGTCCTGCCACCTCTTCTTGATGTTTCTGAGCCTCCTGCGAGGCCCCCCTCTCTCCTGACAGCCCTGGCGATGTCCAGCCAGATGTCAGCCTTCTCATAGGCAGATACCTGTCACAAATATAAAGATAAAGAACAGCAGTACACCTGGTCCATGTCCCAAAGACACACATATGCACAAAATACTTGAGGACAACAGGGCATAGGATGATGAACACACTTGCATCATTGCCCAGGAGTTTGTGGCCTGTGAGCAAACAGAAAAGCACAACATGATATTGAAAGGCTACAGATGACATAAGGGGTGCAAACCACTCATTCTGCATGGCACCCACTGAGCAATATCTGCCACATGAGGGTGCACTGCAGCACGTGACATGCAGTCACACACCCTACTACAACAAATAACCCTCTTCAGACAATACTGTGCACACCGGCACTCACTCAAAACAGCATTGCATCTCTCAGAAATATGCATACACAATGGCTGTAGTGTCACACACACACACAACAGGTGCACACTCCAAGGTAATGCACACCTCACTCACCTGATCCTCTGGTCTCTCATACAGCTTGCTGTAGTTAGGCAGGAGGGCATCCAGCAGGGCCTTGTTCTCCCCCTCACTGAATGCAGGTGCCCTCTCCATGGTCAGCAAATCAGGGTCCAGAGGATACAGAGACAGCAGCTGTGTTTACCACTCCAATGTTGTGCAGGCAAGTGCCCTCCCTCAGCCATATGCTGCCTTATATCTGTGCTGCTGAGGGTCTGTGAGTGCAAGGAGTAGTGTGTGATAGGCCAAAATAGTTAGCATCCTATGTTCCATCCAATCCAATGACACAAAAGGCCATGACACACATATGCATGGTTTGAAAAGTGAGCCAGAGCTGAACAACAACTTTTGCAACATTGTATACTTTTGCCCAACTGAATTTTCCAGATCACCTGTAGTACACTCTCAAATCCCTGTAACATGACAACTTGGCGGCATTCTACTCCTACCACTGTTCCCCTAGATGTTCAGTATGTTTCTGTTTTTGATAGTACACACAAGTACGGTGCGATTGCCATCACAAATGCAACTCATTGTATGGTGAAACGAGGCGTACACACGCACGTACGATTGGGGTACGCTCTGCTCACGTATGGCTACAATGCATTGGGAAACGAGGCGTACACACGCGCGTACGATAGGGGTACGCTCTGCTTGCCTATGGCTACAATGCATTGGGAAATGAGGCGTACACACGCACGTACGATAGGGGTACGCTCTGCTCGCCTATGGCTACAATGCATTGGGAAACGAGGCGTACACACGCACATACGATTGGGGTACGCTCTGCTCACATATGGCTACAATGCATCGGGAAACGAGGCGTACACAGGCACGTACGATTGGGGTACGCTCTGCTCGCGTAAGGCTACAATGCATCGGGAAACGAGGCGTACACACGCACGTACGATTGGGGTACGCTCCGCTCGCGTATGGCTACAATGCATTGGGAAACGAGGTGTACACACGCACGTACGATAGGGGTACGCTCTGCTCGCCTATGGCTACAATACATTGGGAAACGAGGCGTACACACGCACGTACGATAGGGGTATGCTCTGCTCGCGTATGGCTACAATGCATTGGGAAACGAGGCGTACACACGCACGTACGATTGGGGTACGCTCTGCTCGCGTATGGCTACAATGCATTGGGAAACGAGGCGTACACACGCACGTACGATAGGGGTACGCTCTGCTCGCCTATGGCTACAATGCATTGGGAAAGGAGGCGTACACACGCACGTACGATTGGGGTACGCTCTGCTCGCGTATGGCTACAATGCATTGGGAAACGAGGCGTACACACGCACGTACGATTGGGGTACGCTCTGCTCGCGTATGGCCACAATGCATTGGGGAAATGAGGAAGAGGCCTACACATGCATGTCCGGTACAGTGCGTCAGAAATGCTCAAGTGAATGGTTGTGTAGGCTGCGTCCATGACCTCATTCATGTCAACATTGGGAGAGTGACCCCAGGAAATCGCATGGCAGGGATGTAGTGTACACTCATGTTGAGCATGTGGATGTATACATCTGCATGGCATCCTCCCATAAGCAGGCCCTAGGTCTGGCAGACAGTGATGTAGCACAGGAAATGTCATCTTGTGGCTCACTTGATGTGTGAAGAGCTGTTGAGACATGTCAATGATCATGGTGCACATATGTCTCACATACATACAACACTTATCAGCTGAGTAACGTATGCAACATATTGTGATGCACGACAACACTGGAAGGGCACACCATTCAGTACATGGAAATGTCACATCATGACATTGACATGCCCACCTTCACAGATGTGAAAATGACGCACAGCATGACCCTTGTGTGACCACCTCATGTGTGTGCCATGTGCGACACTGTGCATGCTGATAGCATATGATATTAACAGGTCTGTTTCATATTCCTCCCTTTACAATATCCACAACCGTCAGACAGGATCTGCAAATCTGTGTCCAGCAGTACCCTTGTGCGTCTGTAGGCAACGTCTGTGGCTCCATGTGTGTCGTTGGCGTTGTGTGTGTCGTTGGCGTTGTGTGCGCCGTTATGACGTTGCCTGAGTACTCAGACGCTGCCTACGTGTGCTGACGTCAGGTCTGAATTTTAAACCCCAGCAGCGCAGTTCTGGTATGAGTGTCACCTTAGTTATTTACAATTGAAACTTTGTTCTATCAATTTTGCTGATTTGACTTTGATATTCTAATCTGTACGCTGCCAATAGGGATGTCCGATGTCAAGCCTGTGAGGATTGCCACCAACTGATGTCGGTGACTGACCCTCACCGTCGGTTACTACTCTGTCTCAACGTCAAACACGACAACAAGAGCTGCTCCAACTGCCAGGCCCTGACTTTGGAATGTAGGCGGTAGTGGTTCCACAAGCGGCTCCAACTCCAGCAGTCGCCTTGCACTGCAAGAGGTCATGGTCTGGACGGATGTCGGGGGACCGGGCATTGGGTTTGAGCCATCAGAGGTCCAGGAGTCAACATCAATCCTCTGTGGCAAAGTTGTCTGCAAAACACAAGAAGTCAGAGAGGTCATCGCTCTTCCAACTCCCCACGATGCACGTGCAATGCAGCAGGGGATATGTGTAACACCGCCCACACGGCTCCGTCACAGTCACGGGCGTCGTAGCCTGCCCGGTCCATGGGTAGCATGCCACGCAGGATGCGTTTGAGCGCTTCCTCATGGCCATGCTGTCCCTCACTCCTCCGACGAGCAATGCTGCGGCATTGGGCCCAGCGGACACGTCTGGTCTCCCTAGTGGGTCTGGTGGTCTGGCTCTGACGTTGACTGGTGCTTTGGCTCAGGCGGCGCTGGCGCATTTGGCACTGTGTGGTCCACTGCTGGGCCACACTGGATCCAGAACTTGATTCTGGTCGTCACTGGTTGACCTCACACACGCACCGTCTACAGTCACCCAGGTCTCACCCTCAGCGCCGTCATCGTGTGGTGCTGTCCACAAAACCACACTCTAAACGGCTCTGACGCGGGACCAGCACAGCCAAAAGGCACCTTGGATGCCGCATGGGGAGTATTAATTAGACGAGCCGGCCACATCTCTCGCCAACCCTGATAATCCTGGAATGGGTGATAAGGAGTATTGTGATTGGACTAAAGACCCACTGACACGTGAGTGTCAATCCCAAGACGAATGGACATGTGGACTGGGGGATGCGAGTGGTCTGCACACTTCGTCAGACACCGTTTTTGTCACAAATCCAAACGTGGCTTCGGAGGAGGGCCCAACCTACAGTGTGGTGTGGACGCGGGCGGCCAAAGCCTTGCCCCTTCGTCTCCCTGTCGCGGCTGTGAGGAACAACCGCCTCACTGACGTTCTTAAAGTGCAGTCAGGCTCGGCTGCGCCTCTGCAGCCGTGTCACGAGGCATTGCCTGACGCTATTTGGGGCACTAGGTCCAGGCCCGATGCAGGTTTGGCTGTGGATAGGCACGTGGGCAGATGCCAAAACCCGCCACAGGACTACCCATGTGTCCTGTCCTGCTACCCCACCCCAGAGAGCCTGGGCATCCTGGCCTCCAATTCACAGACCACATTCCCATCTGCCCTGCCAGACAGGGTATCCATGAGGTATGAGCAGTAGGCCAAGATGGTATCATCCTCCCTGAGTCTGGAACTACGGTCTTCCAACATCACATGCCTCTTTGTCCGCTACACCCACTCTTAGCGGGATACGGTTGCGGAACTGCTGCCCGTTGTTGGTATGGGCAAAACTTGACCAGGCCCTTGTGGAAGGGCAAGCAGCGGCATGGCATGTGATCCTGTGTGGGCTGGATCGCATCGACTCACTGGGCAGGGCGATGTCAACCACAGAGGCAAATCGTAGCAAAGCCTGTTTGGAGTCCCAACAATTTGTACCCGATGTCCAGAGTACACTCATGGACATGCCGTTTGATGTAAGTTGCCTTTCTGGCAACAAGGCAGACCATGCGCTGGAGCACATTAAGGACTCCAGGGCTATGGGCTGGTCCATGGGCCTGCTGTCCCTGTACCAGCAAACTGATACCTCTTTGCTCTTTTTGTGGACAACGGGAGGTCAGTCCACACCTCCCCTGCTACATCTGCGTACACACCCCCCTACTCTGTTCTTTCATGGCCATGTGACACCAGTGGGGGGCATGGTTCGCCAACACCTCTACCACTGGCGCACTGTCACATTTGACATGTGGGCGCAGCAAATCATCCCAAGCGGCTAATCCCTCACCCTTGATGCAACCACTGACGCCATGCCACCGCCATCCAAATGTGTATCTGGAGATCATTGGCAACTGCAGCATGCAGGAGTCACAGCCCTCTAGGGCAAGGGGGCCAACATCCCCGTTCCTGGTCCCAAAATTATGGTGTGTCTGCTACTCTGACTACTTACTGCTACCCAGGAATGCCAATGGGGGCGTACCCACTATCTTGGACACATGTAATGCCAATGGCTTCCTCCGGAAGTAGACGCTCAAAATTCTGAGAGTGGCCCAGGTCCTACCTGCCCTGGACCAAGGAGACCGGATGGTAGCCGTGGACTTCCAGGATGTATATTCCTACATCCCCATCCTGCCGGCCCACCAGCCCTACCTGCGGGTCACGTTAGGCCACAAGCACTTACAGTTTCCCAGCTGCACTTTGGCCTTAGCTGCGCAACACGGATGTACATGTCAGTACTGGTATCCAGAGTTCTCAGTATGTCAGTTGACCAGCCGGGTCACCTGCCTCTCCTGGAGGACCCTATGTTGCTGCATCAGAGGACGGTCCACCACCCGTACCTGGACAGTCTCCACCTCCATGCTTGGAGATTGAGCGGCGACTGTAGAGGCCATTTGACTTTCATCCTCAAGTCTGTAATTTCAACCATGCTGCCAGGTGACATTACACAAAGTTTGAATACACCTGCACGTGGAGAAGATTAGTGGCATGGTGCACACCAAAGGCTGTGGACCCTCATTCTGCGCCTCTTCATGAAATTCATCTCTTACTTCTTCCTCATGCCCAGTAGGGCTCTGCTCTGGACCCTGTCAAGGGCTACGTTAATGGCCTCACACCCATACGAAGGCTGACTGATCAACCTTCTTTGTACTAGTCCCCTATTGTGAGTTGTTTTCTGCAAGGCATCTGACACACGTGTCATTATGTTCCGTATGTGTTGACTCAGTGGGACTTCAACATGTTACTTACATTTCTGTACTGTGCTCCCTTTGAGCAACTGCACAATTTTCTTCTCAACCTTCTTACTCCGAAGACTGCTTTTCTCTTTGCCATCAACACTGCCAGGAGAGTGAGTGAGCTTCAGGCTCTTACTACATAACCTCCTCACCTTTCAGTCCATCCGGACAAGTTAGCGTTTCAGAATACACCCTATTTCCAGCACTAGTTTGACCTGCACATCGGCCACTCTTTCACCTTGTACACCTAATTCCCGCCTACGCATCCCCCAAAGGCAATGGAGCACATACACCGTCTGGACCCAAAATGTGTGCTCACATACTATGTGGATGGCACACTACAGTTCCTGGTGGATGAACACCTTTTAGTCTGTCACCTGTATGCTGTAAATTGAAGGCCGGTACACAAGCAGACCATCTCTCTGTGTGTTGTCTGGTGTATGAAGGCTTGGTACCCCTTCCCAAATACATAGACTCATGTTGGGCTGAGTGCCCATTCCACTTGGGACACGGTGGCTACTACTGCCCTGGGTCGGGGAGTCCCCTTGCAGGAAATTTGTCAGGCAGCTACGTGGGCCTCAGTGCACACATTTGGAAAACACTACTGTCTGGACAGCCAAGTCCGGAGGGATGTCTAATTTGGCCACTCCGTCCTCCTGTATTTTCTTGTGTGATTATTTTGTTCAAAACCCACCACAGGCATTGGTCTTGCTGGGGTATGTTTTCTAAGGTAGGAATCTGTTGCAGACTACTGTTATTTACAGCTGAATCGTTACAAAAGGTAAGTAACTTGCTCATACTATTAAGTATATCTGCTGTAGGAGCATAGATGATGTGTCCTTGCTGTGATGAGAGGGTGTCCCATGTACGTACACCATGTCACTTGTGCCAATGATCGGACCATATGTGTGATGGCATCATACACAAATAGTCAATAAGATATATTTGGGCTGTCAGATGATGCCTATGTTTGACTATTGAAAATGTCACATGGCAAACAGAATATGTCTGATGATTGCTAATTATGGCACATGTGTTGTGGGTGTGTGCATTGCTGTCAGCTGTCTGGAGGTCCAGACAACCTGCTAATGCAAATCATGTGACGTGTGTGACTGACCAGATACATTGTCACGCTCACTCAGACCTTCCCGTCAGATCATTTGTATGCATGTCATGTCCATTCCACACACCACAGGTCTTGTACTTTACATGTAGGAGTGGCTTGGAGCTGTCACATGTTTCCTGTGTGTGTATCCCACGCCACACTCACAATGGAATTGATGTGTTGAGCATTGTTGCATGTGCCATGTACATTGTGATTTTCTTTGTCTGACAGTTCTACACAATTTTTCACTGGTAAATGATTTTGCAGGGCACCCCCTCTGCCAAGGCCGTTGCCAGACTTGGATGCCATGAGGGAACGTGATTGCATGCGGGGTTACCGCTTCCCTGCACAGTTGATTCAGGACTGACGGACAGACTGGAAGCACACCTGCTACCACAAAATAGGTATCCAAATGCTCTGACACCCAAGGTAAAGGTGATGGCGGCACTACATTTATTTGCCACAGGTACGTTCCAATTTACCATAGCTGATGTGGGAGGGATGTCACAAACCATGTTCAGCCGGGTATTAGGTGTTGTATTGGATGCAATGTTGCTGCACATTGATGAATTCATCACATTCCCTACTCCTGAACAGTTGACAGATGTCAAGGGGGAATTCTATGCCCTGGGACGCATGCCACATGTAATTGGTGCAATTGATGGTACACATGTTGGTCTGGTGCCACCACAAGATCAGGAGCAAGCGTACCGCAACAGGAAACACTACCACTCAATAAATGCCCTGGTGGTGTGTCTTGCCAACATGCTTATCTCACATGTTTGTGCTCGCTTTCCAGGATCGTGCCACGATGCATTCATCATGAGGCGTAGCAGGATACCACAGATGATGCTGCAGCTGCACAACCATCGGGCATGTCTAGTTGGTGGGTGTACTCTGTTAGCCATGTATGTCATTATGTCATTACTTCATGAACGGCATCATATTACACACTCATTTCCATGATGTCAATTTGCAGGAGACGCAGGATATCCTAACATGCCGTGGCTAATGACTCCCCTACGCAATCCCAGGACAGCTGCAGACCAGCGGTACAACAATGCTCATGGGAAGACCAGGCGGTGATTGAGCGTACTTTTGGACTCCTGAAGAGCAGGTTCAGGTGCCTGGACAAGACAGGCGGTGCACTCCAATACACCCCACTCAAGGTGTGTAACATCTTTATTGTTTGCTGCATGCTGCACAACATGGCAGTGGAGAAGGCTGTGCCACTCATCCTCGATTCTGAGGAGCTGGAACATCCGCCCGTTGAGGATGAAGGCCTTGGCCAGGATGCAAGTGACGAGGAGGTAGAAGATGATGATATCCGGAGTCACCTCATCCGCAACTTCTTCTCATGATGGTGAGTCATAGTAGAATATTGTCCAGTACTCAACTTCAGAGTTGCATGGGTAGCATGCTGTGTATGCAGCTGACTGTATGCAATGTCCTTTTTTATGGTTGATGTGCAGTGTCACACAGGTGCAGATGTCATGCAACACACATATGTGCTATGTGTGTAGTTGGAATGTACAAGTGTACTACAACATCATGGTAATTAACATGAGAATGTGAGAATGATATTCAACAGTACTTGACCCCTTGTGTGCCTCTCATCCCCAGCTCACCCTGCTTGTTGTCCGCTGGTGCCATCTTGGTCATCATGCTATTGATCATCATGATTGCAACGTCAGCCGAATCAAGGGAGCATGCATGGACATGTGGAAAAGTCTATTTGGGTAAGGACTCATATTAGGCTGTTTAGCGTTGGTATGTTTTCAATAGTGTGGTACATGTTCTTGCGCATGTAGTTTGACCATGCATACATGTCACCACATCATGTTTCCTATTACATGTAGGCCCACTCCCATGACAGGATAGCCACCCCAGTCATCTGTACTTGTTTTAGACTCTGATGGCAGCATCAATGTGGGTTGACATTGACGCTGATACATTGCATATACCATGGATTAACATTGTGTGGGAGGTCTCAACCACAGACTCTGTAGGGGATTGCAGCCTCACTGTGTGCATTACAATGTATCAAGATCATCACCTCCAACTTGTGGACCAGTCCAGTTTGGTACATAACAGCCATGTTGTGTAGGTGTGGCCCAGTGAAAGTTCCACAAGTTAAGACAACTGTCCTGTGATTCTGTTGGCATGGATGCATCACCCCTTGTTGCAGTATGTCATGTCGCTGTTGTGTCGTTACCTCACTGCAGGTTGTGACTACCGCTACACCAGCCTTCACTGTGAGCATGAGTTCTGTTTACATTGACCTGATGCCATGTATGTTGGGCTGATGACATCACAATGGTGTGCTGATGGACATGTTCAATATTCTGTGCCACCAGTGGGGTGCGGTAATTCCCATGAGTCTCTTGTCCCGTGCAGCATTTATGTGCGACGGTTGGGTTATTTATGTGGCTTGGGTCCTCATTGATTGTTGTTTACTATTATTCCACCAGCATGTCATGTTTACCATGTTGAGGCTCAGTTACTATAGCAAAATACCTGCTACATAGTGCCTGTATTGCAATTAGGTGATTGTCTTCCACATCATATGTGATGCTAACAGCAGTTGTGGGTGATGTACAGTCTGCCCTCATGGCCCTTACGGGTACACATGAACATGTACAGATGTTACACTTTGCAGAAGTACAACTTCCATATGTCTACCTGTGTTTGCAGGGGACACATCAGCATACATAGTAAACGATTATTTGTGAACACAAATCTCTTTGCATCGTAGCAGATTAGTGACCTTTAACCAAGACTGAAATAGGTGACAGGCTGTCCTAGGTTTCATGTGTCCGTGTTACGGCATCTGCTCTTATGTGATAGCATGATGACTGGTCTCTAATTGGCTACAGTGGGTACATTTCACAGGTGTGACTGGCACAGTGAATGTCATGTGGTATTTGTAGTGACTGTGACATGAGATTGTACTCCTAATGCTTGTGTGCCTCTGTTTCAGGTCTCCCTCCCTGCAGTTCCCATCCTCTCCTTCCCTCGCCTGATCACCCTTTTGTGTCTGTCATTTGTACTCAGACCAAGGGGCTATCTGGAGGTGGAACCCTTTGAGCATCACACCACTCTGATGGAGTAAGGTACAGCCAGTCCCTGGCAGTCTAGTGGCGAATGTTTCAGCTGCTTTCCAGGTGAGATCATTCAATGACTTATTTGGTATACTGGTTGATGCCACTGTCCATATATGTTGGATTTTGCTCCATGGACTCACAAGGTAAATCATCATGTAGTGCATGACATGTAATTACAAACGAATATTGTGCATCCTTGATGTCAATGCACATGTCCTTGTTATGTGCATGTATTATGTATGAACTATTGTAGGATCATTGATGAAAGGTGTTTACCTGTACTGTGACAACATGGATGTTGTAGGTTTTTGCTTAAGTACAGTATTGTGTATGAGGTAGATGGGTGTGTAGCTGCTGTTCTGTTTTGGACACAGTACATGTAGACTACACTTGCTAATGGTGTGTGTCCTGTGTCCCACTTGTCCCTAAGGGGCCAGGTCCTGTGACTGTCATCTTTGCTGATTACTGTGTAATTTAATATGCAGTGACCCTGAGTGACACAGACACTCCTGCTTTCACATACACAAGTGAGTTAGTGGCTTGAAAAAGCCCTTGTGGTATGTGCTTGTTTTGTAAGTTGACGCACACATTCTGCCGTAAGCTCTTCACTCATTACTGGTGCTGCATACACAGCCACTATGTTGTGCACACAACCCAGATCCAGGACCACACACGCCTACAGATGACCCCTCCTTCAAGCCATTAGTAGAGCATGCTCCAGCCATCCTGCACACAGGGAACACCAGACAATCATCCACCTGGTATCTGAAGACCTCAACCTCACCCATGACGGATCATCTGCCTGTGTGTGCAACTCATACTGGCAAGACTATGCAGCGACACATGACAGTGTGTTGACGTGCAACCAGGTTATGTGCCTCGTAGGCCACACACACCTTCCTTCCACCAAAATATGGACAGTGTTACCTTGTCAGCACCACAGCAGCACACCTTACCTTCCTTACAGTAACCTGGCAGTACACTCCCTTGGCAGACCTATTCTACATTTCCCTCACAGCCAGTGGATTAGCCACCAGGTACACACACCATTACCACGTCTCATGGGTGTGGTGTGTTGTGGCCGTTCTGGTGAGGATAATTGTCACACGTGGCTAGGTGTTCTGTAGGCGTTGCACACATCACATCAGTTGTGTACTTGTAACTCCATAGGGGAGGTCACGTGATCAGGTGAGCTTGTGTGGACTGATACAGACCATAGGTCACAGTCTGTGCTGCCACCCTTTGCCTGTGCACCATTAATCACTTCCACAGTACAGCTGCATGGTGATGATAGTTGACATACCTGAGGACACAGTTGTGGGTACTACCAACGTGGCCACCTACCTTTATAGCCCTGATCTATACACCTCCAAGTTACTTTCCTGTGCCTGTCATTGACAGCAGTTTTGTGAGGCTATACACCCTCCAGCATTTACAAACCTTCACAGGTGTGTATTTCCATCCATGTATCTATTTGTTGGAATAATGTTACCTATGTGTGTCCTCATCCAGACTCATATCCAAGTGTGTGGATGGCTACAGTAACTTGCGTACTCTTGCATTTCATACATTTGCACACACATATTCCTCATACTGTGGTTACAGGATGACTACACAAATGCGTGTGATGACATTGTGATTTATTAGGTGATCTTGTGCAGCAAACGAGAGTAGGTGCTGTACAGAAAGGGGGGAATCCAAAGTTCACTGCTGGGGATGAGATGCCTTGCCCTTAAAGTCAACAGAGTCCAGCACACAGTGCTTGGCATCATTGGGCAGATTGTGACCAGCAAGTCCATGTGGGAGAGTCTGATGGGTGATGCTGTTGCACCCAAGGCCAATATGCCAGGTCAGGTGTCCTGGGAGTTGTGCATGACCTACTTCCTCTCAACGTCTTAGCCGTGGACGACCCTTCTTCCTTGGGGGACCCTCAGGTGCAGGCCTGGGCGATGCATGGGACGCTACGTCAGACAGTTCCTCCTCCTCCTCCTCCCTCCCTGTGGCTGGTGTGGCACTTTGCCTTGATGTTCCTGGCCTGGTGAAACAGGGAAGGTGCTGCATGTTGGCAGCAATCCGACGTAGTGATTGGCTCATGTCCCGATGCACCGTCAAGAGCTCAGCCAGTGTTGCCTCCACCCGTCCATAGTGCTGTTCTTGCCTGGCATGTTGCTCAGCCTGCTGTTCTTTGAGTTCGGTGAGGGCCTCCGCTACCCGGGTAACCTCCCTGGTGTCCCGCCCGTATGCCTCCAGAATGGAAGTCAGTTCAGTCAGACCAGTCCCTGCAGCTGACTGCCCAGAATCTTGCCTCCGCCTTGCGCCACTCCCACCACCCTGACCCAAACGAGCACAGCCTGCGCTTGTGGGCACATCCGATCGACGGGACCCCCGAGTGCTGGCAGGGTGGATGTTGTCTGCCACCTCAAGGGTATCCGTCAATGAATGTCCCTCATTTTCAGACTGGCTGTCTGTTGGATCATGGGCAGGGCTCTGACCTGTCTGCTGGGATGTGGTGGGAATGGGTCCGGTAGTTGGCACGGATGTAGCTGATACAGTTGCTGCAGGGGTTTGGGATCCAGAGGGGCCAGGTTGGTTGTGGTCATCCACAGTGCGTTGAGTGGCGTTGCTGTCGGTGGGGTGAGAGTCCTGCTGAGCCTGGGACTGGGATCCTTCTCCCCCCTGGTTGGGGGTGGTTGCCACACGTTGCCCTGTGTGTGTGAGAGACAGACACAGTTAATGCACTGTCAGGACACATATTTATTTTTTATCCATTATCAGCATCACTGTTCCACAAGCTTGACATTGTTGTCATTGTTCAGTTGTGTAAGTAGTGGTAGCAAATTGAGTATTTTTTCCTTCTTCCATTCTCTTGACAATGAGTGACACAGCCATTGCTGTGTCTTGTCTTGCCACCACAACACATATACAGCATTGCACTGTTTCATGCTCCATTCAGGATACAGTGTCAATCCTTATGCCTGCGTCAGGCATGCACAGAGTTCAGATGCAGCAGGTTCTTGTGTGAGACAGAGTTTATTTCTTACTGATACATTGCAGTACTTTGGATAGTTGTTGCTGTTCCATGATGGCCAAGCTATGCCAACCCCCCAGGACCTGCACACCCACTTCTGCATCATGGCGTTATGACGTTGCACTTGTACTACAGGCATCACCTTGGCAATACACATGTCCATGTTGGCACTTGAGTGTTGCACAACGTTCATATGATGGGCCAAGTGCATTGTGCGAGAGGCACAATGGACTTGAGCATCTGCACTGTGCATGTTATTGTTGTATGTGTAGTCATATGTGAAACTGTTTAGTTGTGGTACATGACCATTGTGACAGTGTAGCACTCCATTGCCTGTCCCCATGGGATTAATTTCTGTACGGGGTGTGTGACGGGCCATGGTTGTACTTGGTATGTCAGTAGCAATCGTACCTCTTTTTAGTGGTTTGGCTGTGCCCTCATGAGACATGCAACCTTGATTGTGGTTGAGGGTTCCTATACAGGATGTCTGACCTTGTCCAGGAGTTTTTATTTGGAATGTTCACAGGAGTGCCTTGTTATGACTACACCAGGGCCCATTCTCTACTACAGGCCTATACAGACTGTGTGTCCTGTAACAGTACTGTGTTACCTGCAAATGCTGGGTGTGTCTCAGGCAGTTGGCACATTACTGCTGGTAATTGAGTTACGTCCCTCGACAATGTGGTGTATGTTCTTCAATGGACCTATGAAGTGCTGGGGTGTGACTGTGTGTGCACAGGTCACTGGTGTGAGTTGACCGCAGGAGGATAACTGAAGGTGTAATACAGAGGGAGGAGGGTGACAGGTTGTGTAATCCAGACCTTGGTAGGGAGACAGACAGAGGGAGAGTGAGGGGGACGGACTTAGAGGGGGACGGAGACAGAGGGACAGAGACAGAGGTTGCCACACACAGGGAGACTGTCAGAGGGAGGGAGACAGACAGATGTAAGAGGTCAAGAGAGGTAGGGAGACAGGTGGTTTGGGCTCACTCACTTGCTACACTGCCTTACTGTGTCACCAAATGATGCGTCTACAAAACATGTCTCAAGGACATGTATTACAATAGTTTTGTGTGGTGTGCTGTCTTCTCTGTACTTTCACAATCCCTGTGCATTCAGCATGGTGCTTGTGTGTGTACCTGGGTCATATGGTATGGGAGCAGCCTCCTACCCTATGACTTACTCCCTTTCTGCCTCCCCCATGCAACTACCCCCATTCAGTTTTGCTGAGCTGTGACTCATGGCCACCCACCCCCATCCTGCTGTGCACTGTGTTGAGATCCACCATATTACATGTGTTTGTTGTGTACTCACAAGGCTCAATGACTCCTTCTATTCCGTGTACTCCCACCGGTGGCAGCAGGGTCATGACTTTCTCCTCCCAGGGATGGTATACTGGAGGTCTGCAGGGACCACCACCTCCAGTGTGGTGTGCATTGGCGTAGTCCTGGTCCATCTTCTTCTTGACCATCCTCCGCAGATCATACCACCTGGACTGGCATTCCGCCTTGGTGCCCCTGATGGGTGCAACAGCATTGACCTTGTCAGCGATCCTCTCCCACATGCGAGTTTTGTCAGCAATGCTGGTCTGTCTGACCAATGCGCCAAACAGCTGGGGCTCGACTCGGATTACTTCATCTACAAGGATCTCATTTTCCGGGTTGGTGAACTTTGGATTCTTTTGTGTGGTCATGGTGTGGGGTGTGTGTGATTGAGAGGGTGATGGTGTGTATGTAAGAGGGTGTGTGTGTCTGATTGTGAAGGGGTGGTGTGGGTGTGTATGTAATAGGTTGTATGTGTGAAGATTAATGGGTGCAGTTGGTGATGTGCTGGCAGGCTCTTCTTTTTGCTGGTAGGTAGGTTGCAAGGGATGTTGGGTTGTATGTGTGTCCACTTTTATTGGTCCATTTGTGGGTGTGGCTTAGTTTGAATTGGTGGTGTGAGTGTTATATGGGGGGGTGTGACTTGTGCCCTCTGTTTGGCTGTGGCCAGAACTTTGTTTGTTAATGGTGTGTACACAGAAGACATGTTTGGTGTTGTTGTGCGACTAGTTTGATTTGTCCTTGTGTTGTTTTGGGGGTTTTCGTTGTGTGTACGTGTATGTGTGCGTGCGGGTGACTTGTACGGGTCGTTGGGGGTCGCGTTCGCTTGGGGGAAGTATACGTGTGGTGTTCGTGCGTGCGGGTGACTTGTACGGGCCCTTGGGGGTCGCGTTAGCTTGAGGGGGGGTGTACGTGTGGTGTTTGTGCGTGCGGGTGACTTGTACAGGCCGTTGGAGGTGTTTGGGGTCGCGTTCGCTTGAAGGGGGGGTGTAGGTGTGGTGTTTGTGCGTGCGGGTGACTTGTACGGGCCCTTGGGGGTCGCGTTCGCTTGAGGGGGGGTGTGTGTGGTGTGCGTGCATGCAGGTGACTTGTATGGGCTGTTGGAGGTGTTGGGGATCGCGTTCTCTTGAGGGGGGTGTATGTGTGGTGTGCGTGCGTGCGGGTGACTTGTACGGGCCCTTGGGGGTCGCGTTTGCTTGAGGGGGGGTGTACGTGTGGTGTTTGTGCGTGCAGGTGACTTGTACGGGCCGTTGGGGGTTGCGTTCGCTTAAGGGGGGGTGTGCGTGTGGTGTGCGTGCATGCGGGTGACTTGTACGGGCCGTTGGGGGTCGCGTTCGCCTGAGGGGGGGTGTGCGTGTGGTGTGCGTGCGTGCATGCGGGTGACGTGTACGGGCCGTTGGGGGTCGCGTTTGCTTGAGGGGGGGTGTGCGTGTGGTGTGCGTGCGTGCGGGTGACTTGTACGGGCCCTTGGGGGTCACGTTCGCTTGAGAGGGGGGTGTTCGTGTGGTGTTTGTGCGTGCGACTTGTACGGGCCGTTGGAGGTGTTGGGGGTCGCGTTCGCTTGGGGGGGTGTACGTGTGGTGTTTGTGCATGCGGGTGACTTGTACGGGCCCTTAGGGGTCGCGTTTCCTTGAGGGGGGGTGTACGTGTGGTGTTTGTGCATGCGGGTGACTTGTATGGGCCGTTGGAGGTCGCGTTCGCCTGAGGGGGGGTGTGCGTGTGGTGTGCGTGCATGCGGGTGACTTGTACGGGCCGTTGGGGGTCGCGTTCACTTGAGGGGGGGTGTGGGTGTGGTGTGCGTGCTTGCGGGTGACTTGTACAGGCTGTTGGGGGTCGCGTTCGCTTGAGGGGGGGTGTGCGTGTGGTGTGCGTGCGTGCGGGTGACTTGTACGGGCCCTTGGGGGTCGAGTTCGCTTGAGGGGGGTGTACGTGTGGTGTTTGTGCGTGCGGGTGACTTGTACGGGCCGTTGGAGGTGTTGGGGATCACGTTCGCTTGAGGGGGGGTGTACGTGTGGTGTGCGTGCGTGCGGGTGACTTGTACGGGCCCTTGGGGGTCGTGTTAGCTTGAGGGGGGGTGTACGTGTGGTGTTTGTGCGTGCGGGTGACTTGTACGGGCCGTTGGAGGTGTTGGGGGTCGCGTTCGCTTGAAGGGGGGTGTACATGTGGTGTTTGTGCGTGCGGGTGACTTGTACGGGCCCTTGGGGGTCGCGTTCGCTTGAGGGGGGGTGTGCGTGTGGTGTGCGTGCATGCAGGTGACCTGTAAAGGCTGTTGGAGGTGTTGGGGGTCGTGTTCACTTGAGGGGGGGTGTACGTGTGGTGTGCGTGCGTGCGGGTGACTTGTACGGGCCCTTGGGGGTCGCGCTCGCTTGAGGGGGGGTGTACGTGTGGTGTTTGTGCGTGCGGGTGACTTGTACGGGCCGTTGGGGGTCGCGTTCGCTTGAGGGGGGTGTGCGTGTGGTGTGCGTGCATGCGGGTGACTTGTACGGGCCGTTGGGGGTCGCGTTCGCCTGAGGGGGGTGTGCGTGTGGTGTGCGTGCATGCGGGTGACTTGTACGGGCCGTTGGGGGTCACGTTCGCTTGAGGGGGGTGTGCGTGTGGTGTGCGTGCATGCGGGTGACTTGTACGGGCCGTTGGAGGTGTTGGGGTCGCGTTCGTTTGAGGGGGGGTGTACGTGTGGTGTTTGTGCGTGCGGGTGACTTGTACGGGCCGTTGGGGGTCGCGTTCGCTTGAGGGGGGTGCGTGTGGTGTGCGTGCGTGCGGGTGACTTGTACGGGTCGTTGGAGGTGTTGGGGCTCACGTTCGCTTGAAGGGGGGGTGTACGTGTGGTGTTTGTGCGTGCGGGTGATTTGTACAGGCCCTTGGGGGTCGCGTTCGCTTGAGGGGGGGTGTGCGTGTGGTGTGCGTGCATGCAGGTGACTTGTATGGGCTGTTGGAGGTGTTGGGGGTCGCGTTCACTTGAGGGGGGGTGTACGTGTGGTGTTTGTGCGTGCGGGTGATTTGTACGGGCCCTTGGGGGTCGCGTTCGCTTGAGGGGAGGTGTGCGTGTGGTGTGCGTGCATGCAGGTGACTTGTATGGGCTGTTGGAGGTGTTGGGGGTCGCGTTCGCTTGAGGGGGGGTGTACGTGTGGTGTTTGTGCGTGCGGGTGACTTGTACGGGCCGTTGGGGGTCGCGTTCGCTTGAGGGGGGTGTGCGTGTGGTGTGCGTGCATGCGGGTGACTTGTACGGGCCGTTGGGGGTCGCGTTCGCCTGAGGGGGGTGTGCGTGTGGTGTGCGTGCATGCGGGTGACTTGTACGGGCCCGTTGGGGGTCGCGTTCGCTTGAGGGGGGGTGTGCGTGCATGCGGGTGACTTGTACGGGCCGTTGGAGGTGTTGGGGTCGCGTTCGTTTGAGGGGGGGTGTACGTGTGGTTTGTGCATGCGGGTGACTTGTACGGGCCGTTGGGGGTCGCGTTCGCTTGAGGGGGTGCGTGTGGTGTGCGTGCGTGCGGGTGACTTGTACGGGCCTTTGGGGGTCGCGTTCGCTTGAGGGGGGGTGTACGTGTGGTGTTTGTGCGTGCGGGTGACTTGTACGAGCCGTTAGGGCTCGCGGTTGCTTCATCGAGGGGTAGACGGTTGGTATGTTTGCGTACGAATCAGTCTTCACGCGCGACTACTTTGGCCCGTACGAACCGCGTACAGGCTTTCCGCACCGAATCGTACTAGTGTTAATGTACGGCATGTTTAGTAATCGTACGGAAGGATTTCCGATTCTTATTCGAACGGGTCACCGACTTGGAATCGTACGGTGCGATGATTTTTGTACGGTAATCGACGGTAATGAATCGTACTACGCAGGTCGTACGGATCTTTCCCATTCGTACGGAATCTGCTACGAATACGAATCGTACAGCGATTTTTTTTTCCGGATCGGAATCGACGCCATAGTGTTTAAATCTACCTCAAGTAGCAATGAGGGGGAAAGGGGAAATGGGAGAAAGAGAGACTCCTCAAGAATTCTTCTGGTCGTGAGGGTGCTCTCTTTGAAAGGGTGTATAGCAGAGAGGTCAGGGAGGGGAAGAGGAAGAGACCCCAGGGATCCAGTTGGGGGCGCAGAATACTACTATAACCAAGGGTTGCCACTTTAGGCTGGGAGCGGCAATGAAAGTAGTTGATCCAAAAGGGAAGTATAGTTAGCAGTAATCCGGCGCCTGTAAGAGCAGGCCTCTATCAGTTTTAGAGAAGAACAGATAATGTAGACAAGCAGTAGGTTCTAGAAATACATTGATGAGCAGGGGACGGGCTTTAGGGTTCCCATGTGTCCAGGGAGCAGCCTATTGGAGAGTTCAGTGGTCTGCTGAGTCATGGTCAGACGTTAGGACCAGTTATGGAATTATCGATAGTGTGGGACGGAAGTTAAGATATCAACCCTGAAATAGTACGGATGAGCAGGTGGCATTCATTAAGTAACCATTATGATCAGTGAAAGGATAGTTTAGGAAAATGCAGAAAAACAGCCATGTGCTAAGTCATGTGCAAAGGTCAGGGATGCATGGTACTGGGGTCGTGAGAGTATGCCCAGCTATCTCACTACTGCGCAGGGAGCGGCTATCTTAGAGGGGTACTTGGCCCAGATATAGCACTCCTGAGTAGGGAGCGGCCATTTTAGAGGGGAACCAGAATAGTGAAGGCGCTGTCCAGCAAAAGGCCCAGTTAGTAGAGAAAGGGGCAGAGGGAGGCCATTTCAAAGCATTCACTCTTGCTGGGAGATTGGGAGCAGGTAGTCTTTCAAAAGTCAAATAGGCGTGTAACTATGGGCACTTACCGCTGTCTCCATAAGCGTAGTAAGTTAGGCACAGCAGTCAACAGGATTCAGCATAGACTGCTTCATTCATCTGAATGGGGAGCTCCGTGAACAGCCAACCGCAGTGGCGCCTGAGGGCATCAGAGACTTCAGCCGATGTCCTTGAGCCCTTCAGCTCCTATCTGTAGCGGCCTGCAGCAAGCCGGCAGCCTCCAATGACCAGCGGGCAGCCTGATCGCAATCAGCTAATTTGCTAGACTTACTATTCCATTACCTATTCTCTAATGAGGAATTGCTTCTCTCTTTCAGCTGTATGGTAAATAATTCAGTAGTTTAATGAATTGGATTAAAGTCTTTGTTTACTTCTATGTGTCAGACTGACTCTTGTAGTTTTATTGATGCTATATAGATATATATATATATATATATATATATATATATATATATATATATATATATATATATATATATATATATATATATATATATATATAAATATATCTCTCGAATATAAGACTATCCACACCTTGGAAATAACCATCCGGCACTCCAGGTAAGATTTATAGACACACTCGGGCTTTATTTAAGACGAGAAAACATCTACGCGTTTCAGCAGCCACATGCTGCCTTGTTCACGATGTTTAAAGTACCATTTTAAAATATATATATATATTGGCGTTTTATAGATGACGTCTGCATCATCTGGCAGGGTTCAGCAAATGACGCTGAAATGTTTGTTGAGGAGATTAATAGGAATTCCTTTAATCTCAAATTTACCTCCAGCATTACGACTGACTCAGCCGAATTTCTTGATGTCAACATTTTCATTAAAAACAACCAGATTGAAACCTGCCTGCACAGAAAGGCCACTGCAGGCAATTCTATTTTGCATGCTCACAGCTCTCACCCTGCCCACACGATTCGCAGTGTCCCCTATGGCGAGTTCATTCGTATCTGCAGAATATGCAGTGAAAATGACTCCTTGGAGAAATGTCTCAATGAATCTAGACAACGTTTCATTCACAGGGGATACTCTGACTTCATTCTTGACAAGGCTCTACACAAAGCTCGCGCTATTGAGCGTAAAACACTTCTGATGCCCAAAATTCCTAACAGCTCTACTGATGAAAGCACTGTGCGCCTTATTACAAACTACAGTACACAGGAGCATAAAATCAGGAGCATCATCACTTCTGAATGGCCTATAATCCTCACGGATGTCATTCTTGGACCTATACTATCTAGAAGTCCTAATATCACATTCAGAAGATCACCTAGTATGCGTGATGCATTAGATAGATTCATGCCCGAAGATCCACCTAAAAAGAGTTTAACCACCAAGACAGGATTCTTCCGGTGCACTTCGTGCAGAGCTTGTACCTTTGCTAAGAATAGTACCCATTATTTCACAGCATTTTGCTCCACACCTGTCCCTATTCGTGAACACCTCACTTGTAGATCAGAATTTGTTGTGTACAAACTGAAATGCACATGCAACCTGGAGTACATTGGAAGTACTAAACTTCCAGTACACCAAAGGATATTGTAGCATATCCGTGCTATTGTCAATAGCGACAACAACTACCCTGTCGCTCGACACTTTCGAGCTGTCCATGATAAAAAATTGAGGGATCTCGAATATACAGTTCTGTGCTCAGTACCTCAACCCGGACGGGGAGGTGACAGGATGAAACTTCTTTGGCAGAAAGAATCTCATTTAATTCTGGCCTTAGACACCAGGGCACCTAATGGTTTAAACTTGACCGAAGATCTGAGCAATTTTTTATAAACTGTATAGGGACAGTCTGAGATGATGTTTCTCTCTGTATTATGTACGTGAGTTTTCCGATGTGGTGTAGACTATCACTGAGTGGTTGGCCGGCTGGCCAGCCTGCATTTGTATATACTTTGTTTAGGTGTGTGTATTCCAATTATATTGAAATATGTATTTTGTGGAGTTGTACACCTACTTGCAAAGTTTCCTGTTATGTTATTATGCTCTGTCCTGTCAGGCCATTTTGACCTCAGCTGCGACTATTCTTATGATTTTTTTCCCTTCTTACTTTTTCCGTCACCATTTACTTCTTTCATATTCTTTTATGCTTTCTCCAATATGTTTGGTTATATTATTCATTTTTGGTTTAATTTTTATTTTCCTCAATATGATGCTTTGGTCTCGTGTTCATTTAAATAATTGGTATGTTATGCACTTCACAGGTTGTGATTTTTAGCTGCTTATTTTAGTTCAGCAGATGAATATTACCTTTTGGCACTTTGTCAGCAGTAATATGTTATTCATAGGCACTATGTCTTCATCTTGCTTGTTCATATTGACAGTAACAGTATAACCTTATTTTGGTTTTTTAGGCACTTGCCGTCACTGTTATTTGTAAATACACAGCTTCTTTAAGAATCATAACATTGTAAATAGTATTGATACTTGATACATGTAGTGCGTTTAACTTCATGTAATCATCTGTGACCATGAAGGCTCCAGCATTCATAATGTTATATTGTGTGTTACTTTGTTTCCACATTATGTTTAGTTTTCAGTCCTTCCTTTGTTTTTATTAACTGGAGAAGGCGTGTAACATCAGTGGTGTTCATTGAAGCCCTTTGTTTATGTTTAGTATTTAAATACCTTTTTTGTTTCTGGCGCGCTGTGTGAACAAGCTCTCTTGTAGAGTGAAAAGCGTCATCTTTATTAAAATACGTCTTCCCTGCTTTCCATTGTGGATCCACTTTTTTGAGGCTTTATTGATTTGCTGGTTACGAGGTGTTGAGAGGTCCCGACCGCTGGTTCCTTTACTGTTTTGGAACTTGGACCGCTTTCTTTATATATATATATTTATATATATATATTTATATGTATATATATATATATATATATATATATATATATATATATATATATATATATATATATATATATATATATATCCAAAAACAACAGTTTTCCGTTTCTGGAGCCCAAGACTCTTCAGAGCGGCCTCATTAAGAATGGGCACGGAACATCCCACAAACGCACTTGCCATGCGAAACAAAGTTATGAGGCCCAATACTGCAATTCAAGCTCGTGCACAGTCCTGCAGCGCCATCTTCCCTTTTCCCTAACGTTTCGGCTGGGTAGCCTTGATCACAGGAGGAAGGAGACACTGACATGCGCTTTGGCGTGCTATTTCAAAGTTATTTTTAATCACATGACTCAGCTTGAAAACATCAACTCCCATAGTGCAATGCAGTCACAGGATGTAAAAACTGGAAGTCCTTACTTCAGAGCCTTGTTGGACATATATGCTCGATATTGCACTGATGTTCAAATGGTTTTAAAATATGAGAGCAGTCAGGTGAAATGTGCAGCAGTGTGTTTATTCTGCGTGCGACCAGCAGGAACTCTCTGTTGCAGCACGATCTTTGCAGGAGTAATCCTGCTCGAATCCCTTCCACACGCATCCCATTTTCGCTGATGTAGCATCACCTCCGTAGGTAGGGAGCGTGAGTGAGTCAGGCTCCTCAGTTAATATCCAAAAACAACAGTTTTCCGTTTCTGGAGCCCAAGACTCTTCAGAGCGGCCTCATTAAGAATGGGCACGGAACATCCCACAAACGCACTTGCCATGCGAAACAAAGTTATGAGGCCCAATACTGCAATTCAAGCTCGTGCACAGTCCTGCAGCGCCATCTTCCCTTTTCCCTAACGTTTCGGCTGGGTAGCCTTGATCACAGGAGGAAGGAGACACTGACATGCGCTTTGGCGTGCTATTTCAAAGTTATTTTTAATCACATGACTCAGCTTGAAAACATCAACTCCCATAGTGCAATGCAGTCACAGGATGTAAAAACTGGAAGTCCTTACTTCAGAGCCTTGTTGGACATATATGCTCGATATTGCACTGATGTTCAAATGGTTTTAAAATATGAGAGCAGTCAGGTGAAATGTGCAGCAGTGTGTTTATTCTGCGTGCGACCAGCAGGAACTCTCTGTTGCAGCACGATCTTTGCAGGAGTAATCCTGCTCGAATCCCTTCCACACGCATCCCATTTTCGCTAATGTAGCATCACCTCCGTAGGTAGGGAGCGTGAGTGAGTCAGGCTCCTCAGTTAATATCCAAAAACAACAGTTTTCCGTTTCTGGAGCCCAAGACTCTTCAGAGCGGCCTCATTAAGAATTGGCACGGAACATCCCACAAACGCACTTGCCATGCGAAACAAAGTTATGAGGCCCAATACTGCAATTCAAGCTCGTGCACAGTCCTGCAGCGCCATCTTCCCTTTTCCCTAACGTTTCGGCTGGGTAGCCTTGATCACAGGAGGAAGGAGACACTGACATGCGCTTTGGCGTGCTATTTCAAAGTTATTTTTAATCACATGACTCAGCTTGAAAACATCAACTCCCATAGTGCAATGCAGTCACAGGATGTAAAAACTGGAAGTCCTTACTTCAGAGCCTTGTTGGACATATATGCTCGATATTGCACTGATGTTCAAATGGTTTTAAAATATGAGAGCAGTCAGGTGAAATGTGCAGCAGTGTGTTTATTCTGCGTGCGAGTTGAGTATGAAGAAGACATATTTTTGGTACTGATTGAACTTGCTCTTTAACACTGTTTGTAAGCTCTTATGTTTCCTTTTATTATACAGTCTCTGTTCGAGTTGTTTGGGCTATTATACTATTTCTCACAAGTGCGTTGTTTCTCTTAATTAAATCTGCAGGCTTCAGATACTAGCACTCACTTTCACTCAGTATTGGAATTTTATTAGTATGCTTAGTTCCTTCGCAACACCAAACATAGTTCACTATTTTCTCTTCATGGCGTATCAAAGGCACTACTCATGACCTGCTGCTCCATTCAAGGTTCTGTAGTCACAGCTTTTCGCCAGGATGCTCACAGGACATGCGCGTTAGCCGAGATTCTGTTCAACTCCTCCCCTATCTTCATTGATCAGCGCGCTGAGGAGACACTAATTCCCCTCAGACGAGTGCGCTGATGAGACACCTACGCTCTCCTCAGTATTACAGTTAAAGTGCACCCTGTTCTGCACACGCGCACCTCGACCTGATTGAGCCTAAAACACTAGACCGTCTGGAACACCTCACAAATCACTTGGCGGCAATCTTGACATTCTTGTGATGCATGCCATGGATGTATCGGAATATTACACTGATCAAGAGCTTGTTTCCTGGGTGTCTTCATTTCCACATGGGGTAATGGCGAACCCGAAGATATTTTGATTTCTTGACCCTAATGGTAGACTTGATTATATTACAAAGCCATTGATTCTTGACAGTACCCCCTCTCAAAGACTGATCCTTCTCTTTTGGCTTGTTGGTGTTTTTTAATGAAAAGCCTTGACCAATTTTGAAGTAAGAACATTTAAAGAAAGCTCCAGGATCTTTCCTTATGGCCACATCCTTTCCAATCAATTATTTAAAACAGTTTTCCTCTCTGAATTTTGGAATCTAGAATCTGTCCCACCCTGAACTCTTCTGTTGCATCCACGTGAATAGGCACTGGGGAAGTGATTACTCTCAAATCTGGAGAATTACTTTTTAATAATGAAATGTGAAAAACAGAGTGTACCTTTAAAGTAAGGAGGTAAGTGTATTTTCACTGCCACTGGATTTATTATGCGATCTACCTTAAAAGGGCAGATGAATCTTGGTTGAAATGAGCGTATCTTTTTTAGGTGCATGTGTAGAGTGGTTAACCAAACCTTATCTCCTTTTCTAAAGTTTGGGCCTTCTTTTCTGCTTTTGTCTGCCTGCATTTTATACAATTTCTGTCAGCTAATTCTAAGTGTTCTCTTGCCATCTGATAAGACTCCTAGATATTTTTTTACCACTTCCTCAACAGCTGATTCTGATTTCTCTTCTTTCCCTAAAAGCATATTAGGATGCCCGCCATGACGTAGATAAAATGGGGTGTATCCAGTAGAGCTATGAACGGCATTATTGTATGCAATCTCTGCCGCCCAAATACAATCTGCCCATTCCTCAGCCGGATCAAAGAGATAGGGCTGCAAGTACTGTTCCAGCTCTTGGTTGACCCTCTATGTCTGCCCATCTGTCTCTGGGTGGTAACTTGTAGAGTAGCGAGCATCAATCCCTAATCTCTTACTGAAGGCCCTCCAAAAAGAAGAAATAAACTGGGACCCATGATCTGAAATTAGGACATTTGGGATTCTGTGAAGTCTAACCACATGGTGAGTTAATAATTGTGCTACATGAGTGGTTGTGGGGATTCTCCGCAATGGAAGAATGTGTGCCATTTTGGCAAAGGTGTCTACAGCCACTATGATGGTGTTGTAACCCTGGATGGGGGGGTCTACTTTCAGATACAACGTAACAGTGTGCAAGTGATGAGGAGCAGTTGGAAAAGGCATTAATAGACCATGAGGCGCAGAACGATTTGGTTCTCCCTTTAAGCATACCTCACAAGTTAACACATATTGTCTTATGTGAGATTCCATTTTTGGCCACCAAACATTCATCTTAATCAATTCTTTGGTCTTCAGGATCCCTTTGTGGCCAGCCGATTGATCGTCATGACAGGCTTGTAACACTTTTCTTTGCCATTCCGATGTGGGTAAATACAAGTCTCCTGAATGATAGGGCAAGCCATCCTAGATTTCTCTTACTGTCACCTCTCTTGCCCAAGTTCTCACTTCCTCATTAGTTAAGTTTTGTTTTATCTCAGCAGACAAATCTGAATATTGAATGGCCAATACAAACTTTTCTTTGGGAATTATTGGGATTGTTTCCGGAATCTCCTCAGTTCTTCTGTATTTATCCGAGACAGAGCATCTGCCTTTCCATTAGCTGCTCCTGGATGGTAGGTGATAACAAAATCATAGTCAGCAAAATACAAGGACCATCGCAGTTGTCTAGCAGTCAACATCCGAGAGAATTTCAAAAATTGCAAGTTTTGATGATCTGTGTACACCGTTACCTTATGCCGGGCTTCCATTAAATAGTGTCTCCACTCCAGAAAGGCTTCCCTGACTGCTAAAAGCTCCTTGTCAGTGACTGAGTAGTTCTGTTCTGGTGAAGTAAGTTTTCTGGAGTGAAAAGCCACTGGGTGCAACTGACCAGTCATCTTATGGCGTTGCTAGAGGATACCTCCAATTGCAAAGTTTGACGCATCTGCTTTGACATAATAAGGCTCCTCTGGATTTGGATACAGTAAAATGGGAGCTGTGATGAAGGATTTTTTTAAAGATTGGAAGGCGGAGTCTGATTCTTGGCTCCAGTCGAATTTGACTCCTTTCTTCAGTAATTGAGTGATTGGGCTGACTCTTTGCAAAAAAATGGTGATAAATCTTCT
Organism: Lissotriton vulgaris; assembly: GCF_964263255.1. Classification (NCBI taxonomy): domain Eukaryota; kingdom Metazoa; phylum Chordata; class Amphibia; order Caudata; family Salamandridae; genus Lissotriton; species Lissotriton vulgaris. The sequence goes on along the minus strand of NC_141699.1, from coordinate 599,907,415 downwards.
ATAGAAATTCACAAATACAAGAAAACTTTGGATCTCTTTGAGGCTTTGTGGAGGGGGCCAATCTTGCACTGCTTTTACCTTTGCTGTGTCCATACTGACTCCTTCAGGGGATAAAATGAATCCCAGGTAGTCTACCTTCTTGACATGAAAAGCACATGTCTCCAGCTTAACATAAAGATTAATATCCAATAATCTTTTCAATATCGCTCTGACGTGCGACACATGTTCTTGTTTGTTGTTTGAATAAATCAGGATCTCATCGATATAAACCACAGCTATCTGATCCAAGTGCTCACACAGGACATCATTTACAAAATGTTGGAAAGCTGCTGGAGCGTTGCAGAGTCCATATGGCATCACTTGGTATTCACACAAGTCAAAACAAGTTCTGAAGGCGATCTTCCACTTATCTCCTTGAGCTACGCGAATTAGGTGGTATGCTCCTCTCATATCTAGTTTGGTGTAAATTGTGGCTGTCTTGACTTGATCCAAAAGCACAGACACCAAAGGTAGAAGGTACCGATTTTTTGTGGTTGCTTGATTAAGTAACCGATAGTCGATACAAGGGCATAGCTCTCCTTTCCTCCCAGGGATGAAAAACAAGGGAGACGAGATTGGGGACTGGGAAGGGAGAATGAACCTGTTGGCTAAGTATTGATCCAGGTATTCCTTGAGATAACTATTTTCTGCCTCGGTTAGGGCATATATCCGACTGCATGGTAACACTATCCCTGGCTCCAAATCTATCTTGCAATCGTATTGGCTATGTGGGGCAGTTTCTCAGCTTCTTTTTTGTCAAATATCATGCTTAAATCTTGGTATTTCATGGGGATTTCTTTGGTTTACACTGCACATATGGTGGTTGTCATTGTCACTAAACATACTGCTGGAGATCGCTGGCATTTCTCAGTATTTTCATGCAAACTATTTTCTTTACAATAAGTGGAATCCATAACTACTGTTCTACAACTCCAGTCAATCCGAGGTTTATGCTCCGTCAGCCAAGGCAATCCTTAAACCAATTGAAATTGTGGAGCATCGATGAGATTAAAGATTATTTGCTCTCGGTGACCGTTTAGTCCTTCCAACCTTATCGATTCGTGGGTAATAGGACCAGAAGAAAGGTTAGTATCATTCACTGCTCTTACGACCTCCAGAACAGTCTTCTTAACAAATTTCACTCCTATCTTCTGCGCATATCGGATATCGCAAATATTTCCTGTAACTCCGGAGTTGAACATAACCGAGACCCCGGGATTTCGATGCTCCAAAACTTGACAGTGAAAGGTATGATTAAATGCGGCGCTGCAGACTGTAGAGTATTGGCCACGTGCTGCGTAGCGAGAGTTGACTTCCATCAGGGCAACTCCCTCTCCTGATGGCACTTGTCTTTTCCCGACTGCCCAATTTACGGCTTCTTCTTTTCTTCCTTGGAAAGAGGCCCCCAAATAGAACCAATCTGCATGGGCTCTTCCAAGATCTTATTACTTTAATTTCCTACTCTATCGAATCTGGGCGGAGGTGGGCAGAAATCCCGTCTTCTCGCTGATCTTCGCTTGCTTAAACGATGATCGATTTGCAACACCAGATCTATTAATTCAGATATTTCATCAGGTCTTTTAGGAACTTGTGCTAGGACATCCTTCAACTCATCCTTGAGTACTCGGTAGAATATCGCTGCTCTTTTTGTTTCTTGCCAATTAGTCTCCACGATGAGTTTGTTAAAGTGAGCGAAATAAGTCACCAGATCTCAATTTCCTTGCCGAAGCTTCAGCAATTCATTACCTGTAGCTTGAGTTGCAGTTTGACGATCAAAGATGCGCAAAAAATAAGCCTTTACCTCTGCTTGTCTTCAACAAGGCCGACGCTGTCATCGCACCCCACCTGCGGGACATCATCAACACCTCCTTCGACACCGCTAACTTCCCGGAGAGCTGGAAGCACGCCGAACTCAGCGCTCCACTAAAGAAGCCATCAGCCGACCCCACCGACATCACGAAATACCGCCCCATTTCGCTGCTCCCGTTTCCTGCAAAAGTCATCCAGAAGACCGTCAACAAGCAGCTGGCCGCCTTCCTCGAGACGAACGGATCCCTCAACCTCTCGCAGTCTGGCTTCCGGGCCAACCACAGCACCGAGACCGCCCTGATCGCAGCCACCGATGACATCCGAGCCCTGCTCGACAATGGAGAAACAGCGGCCCTCATCCTCCTAGACCTCTCTGCGGCCTTCGACACTGTCTGCCACCGCACCCTAGTGCAGCGCCTCAGCAGCATCGGACTCCAGGAGAAGGCACTGGAATGGATCACCTCGTTCCTCGCCGGAAGGACCCAGAGAGTCCGCCTCCCCCTGTTCAGATCAGAAGCTACTGAAGTCATCTGCGGCGTTCCTCAAGGCTCCTCGATCAGCCCAACCCTCTTCAACGTCTACATGAGCCACCTCGCAGCCATCGCTCGCCAACACAACCTCAACATCATCTCCTACGCCGACGACACCCAGCTGATCCTCTCCCTCACCAACGACCCCGCCACCGCCAGAGCCAACCTACACGAAGGGATGACAGACGTAGCCAAGTGGATGATGAACAGCCGCCTGAAACTGAACTCGGACAAGACGGAAGTCCTCATCCTGGGATCTTCACCCTCCGCCTGGGACGACTCCTGGTGGCCCCCCGCCCTTGGCAGCGCACCCAAACCAACAGACCACGAACGCAACCTGGTCTTCATCCTCGACTCCTCCCTCTCCATGACCAGACAAGTCAACGCCGTCTCCTCGTCGTGCTTCAACATCCTGCGCATGCTACGTAAGATCTTCCGGTGGATCCCCACCGAGACCAGGAAGACAGTCACCCAGGCCCTCGTCACCAGCCGTCTGGACTACGTCACCTCCCTCTACGCCGGTACCACTGCCAAACTCCAGAAGAGACTCCAGCGGATTCAGAACACCTCAGCACGACTCATCCTGGACATCCTCCGTCGCAGCCACATCACCGGACACCTGAGAGATCTGCACTGGCTCCCGTCAACAAGAGAATCACCTTCCGCCTCCTCACCCACGCACACAAAGCCCTACACAACCAAGGCCCAGGATACCTCAACAGCCGCCTCAACTTCTACGCTCCCACACGCCAGCTTCGATCGACCGGCCACGCCCTCGCCGCCATCCCCCGCATCCGAAGAGCCACAACAGGAGGAAGGTCCTTCTCCTACCTGGCCGCCAAGACTTGGAACTCCCTCCCGACCCACCTCCGCCTGACCCAGGACCACCTTGCCTTCAGGAAGCAGCTCAAGACCTGGCTGTTCGAGTAGTAGCGGACCCCCCCTCCCCTAGCGCCTTGAGCCCCTCCGGGTGAGTAGTGCGCTATATAAATGCTTTGATTGATTGATTGATTGATTGCTAAAACCTTTACAAGATTGAGTAAGAAATATTTGGGTTACTCCTCCATCTCACTGATTAAGACATTGGAAGGGAACTACATTTCTGTCCTTCCTAGGGGGCTGAGGTAACCTTCCATTACATGAACTCATTACCAGATCATAGCATGCGGAAAAAAGATCTTAAGAATAAGAATAAAGGTGAATCATGCATGAAAAGTACAGGGACTTATGAGCTCAATGGTGCCATTTGTGGGTTGCAAGTGAAATGTGATGCTGCGTATTTGTTATCACATAGTTTCTTTTGTGAAAACCATTGTAAATTGATTTGCCCAATTAAACAAAAATATGTTTAAACAAAGAGATGCATGGGACTGGGTTTTTTCTAATTACATTTTATTGGTTTTATACAGTACAATATGACTGTAAGCCAAATGGAAACAGAGATAAGTGAACCACCCCAGCATTTACGTCTCTCAGTAAATATGCATACATAATTTTGAGTGTGCAGTGGCCCCATCAGGCTCTGAACAGAGCTACCACCCAGCCTGACGTCAAAACTTGTTGTATTTTCTCTCATAGCCGCTCCATTATAGACTGCCCATTCTCCCTCATCTACATCTGTGGAGTCTTTCTGTCGCCAGCAAAATGCAACTTCTCGCTTGGCTATCAGGAAACTCATCCCTTCAAGAGATTTCCCCACTCCGGAAGAGGACCATCACTTAATTATGCCCAAGAGGACACCCCTGGGGTCTGTTTTATTGGAGGCATGTACAATCCTGGCCATCATACTGTAAATCTGTTGCCAATATGCTTAGATGTACGGACTGTCCCAGATCACATGGTAAAACAAAGCCCGCGAGGCCCCAAACCCCAGAAACGTTTTGGGCCACTGACCCTACCAAACCTCCTTACCCAAGCAAGACTGTAATATGTCCAGGGCAGGTAGTTAGACTGAATTGCTTTAAGATTTGAAGAAATTGGCCAGCACCCATAGTGCCATCCTTGCCTCCCACCAGTCCTCATCCTCCAGCTCACCCTGGTCCCAATCCCAAGCGACCTTTGTTCCATTCATGAGATCAGAGGAATTTAGGAGCAGGGACCAGTAAAGTCTAGAAATAAACCTTGCATGTCTCAGCTGAAGGGAGAGGTGTCCAAAGAATTGGGATTTGTGTATGTCGTAGTCTAGCGTGAGTTGTTCAACTGACTTTACATGATTTCCTTCAAACATATCAGGAGATGTGGTGCATCTGTGTCCCATGTCATAGAAAGGTCAAGGTCCGTCTACCAAGCCATTTAATGTCTCAGTGCCTCAAGGCAGCACAATATGGGGATCCAAGTCATCTGTAGGAGGGTGAACCCCCCATAGAGTAA